>NC_040089.1:58255537-58855537 GCF_003369695.1 Bos indicus x Bos taurus
ATGAAAATGAATATAGCTCTATATAGATATTAATATATATAGAAATATATCTGAATACTTTGCTCCAGACCAGAACTAACACAACACTGTAAGTCAGTGATACTTCAATAAAAAAGAGAAAAGCTCGTAGTTTAACTAACAGGTTTTTGAGGGCTAATGAGCAATACGGAAAATTTCATAAGAGGCTGTTTTCATGGAAAGAACAGAGAAAGAAAGACTAGGTGACTAGCCATCTACCAGGAAGAATAGGAAGAGGGAGAAAAAAAGATCTTAAGTCAAAATAAAAAACCACAGACATCTAACAAAGCAGCTTTTTATAAATAGGGAGACTCTCGGGGCACAACCTAAATTACAGAAGTGTACGGAGCAGCACCTGAGTGTCAGTCATTCTCTGATTCAAAGTCAGCACCCAGATTTCCTTCACTGTCCCATTATTCATTTATTCCTCCAAATACAGAGTCATCAATGGAAAACCTTAGATCTAAGTTATTCCATCAAATCCAAGCCAATAGACCAAATACAGCGCCACGCTGGGAAAACTACTTGGGGTTCAAATGGGAAGGTTTCTGGAAGCACCTTGCTCACTCATCCTCTGACTCACTCACAAGGCAGCCACTGAACCAGTCAGGCGTCGGTTGTTCATCTGTAAACAGTATAATGTCTGCATCTGGGGATGTTGGCAGAGTTCATTAGTTAGTCTTTGTGAACCACTCTTTGGTGTCTACAGGAAGGAGCCAGAAAATATAAAACATATTGCCACAAATACTGCCATTTAATAAGCTGCAAAAGTACTTGGTTTCTCTTTTTAATAGCTCGTGGGATTCTCTTTTATCCCCTTTTCCAGAAACAAACAAAAAAAAAATGATATGCTTTTCAGTGGTTAGATACATGAAGGGTTTATATGATGTTGAAAGGAATGCCTTTCTATATGACAAATACATACCAGCTTAAAGGGTTTGCTATTGATCGCGTAACATCAAAGGACCTTAGTCTGCACTTACAAGCATAGACTCTCAACATAATGAGATCAGTACAGGACTCTATTAAATGCCTGATTTGGATGACTATGCAGCTCAACATTCCATCAATCAACCATTAAACTGAAGAATGCCACAAGAGAGGAAACATGGGGCGAGATCAGAGGCATCACCAACTGCTTTTTCTTGTTTTTAAACACAACGAAGGCATTAAATCTAAGACCAACAGCCCAGAGTATTCACAAAGCATAACATCTACCACAGAATCAATTTTGAGAAAGGGAGCTTGGCAGATTTTTTTTAAGTCTTCTGGTTTTTACCAGGACTATATCTAAAATTGCCCACAGACCAAAAAATATGTGCTAATAACAGCACATATTTAAATCCTTTGGAGAAAATGGTATCTTGTTACATGATTAACCCTTTTTACTATAAGAAACTTCTTTTAGTTATTTTTACAATTTCTAGGACATAAGTTCATTTATTTTGATTTTTTTTATTATTTATTTTATTTAATTTTATTTTATTATTTAACTTTACAATATTGTATTGGTTTTGCCATTTATCAACAGGTATACATGTGTTCCCCATCCTGAACCCTCCTCCCTCCTCCCTCCCCATACCATCCCTCTGGGTCATCCCAGTGCACCAGCCCAAACATCTAGTATCATGCATCGAACCTGGACTGGCGACTCGTTTCACATATGATATTATACATGTTTCAATGCCATTCTCCCAAATCATCCCACCCTCGCCCTCTCCCACAGAGTCCAAAAGACTGTTCTATACATCAGTGTCTCTTTTGCTGTCTCATATACAGGGTTATTGTTACCATCATTCTAAATTCCATATATATGTGTTAGTATACTGTATTGGTGTTTTTCTTTCTGGCTTACTTCACTCTGTATAATAGGCTCCAGTTTCATCCACCTCATTAGAACTGATTCAAATGTATTCTTTTTAATGGCTGAGTAATACTCCAGTGTGTATATGTACCACAGCTTTCTTATCCATCCATCTACTGATGGATATCTAGGTTGCTTCCATGTCCTGGCTATTATAAACAGTTCTGCAATGAACATCGGGGTACACGTGTCTCTTTCAATTCTGGTTTCCTCAGTGTGTATGCCCAGCAGTGGGATTGCTGGGTCATAAGGCAGTTCTATTTCCAGTTTTTTAAGGAATTTCCACACTGTTCTCCATAGTGGCTGTACTAGTTTGCATTCCCACCAACAGTGTAAGAGGGTTCCTTTTTCTCCACACCCTCTTCAGCATTTATTGCTTGTAGCTTTTGGATCACAGCCATTCTGACTGGCGTGAAATGGTACCTCATAGTGGTTTTGATTTGCATTATTTTGATATTTTAAAAAAATGTATGAAATATTCTAACACACTAAAAAGTTGACACAAGAGCATAATAACTAATAGGACAGTTTCAAACATTTCCAAGATTTTACCACATTAGTATCACTTACTGCTACTGTCTTTGCCAAAATGTTTTAAAGCAAATTCCAGCCATATTATTTCACCCCTATATATCTTGGTATTCATGTCTACATTTTAAAAGATTTGGGAACTTCCCTTGTGGTCCAGTGGCTAAGACTCCAAGCACCCAACACGGTGGCCTGGGTTCGATCCCTGGCTGGAGAACTAGATCCCATATGCCACAACAAAGATCAAAGATTCCAGGTGCTGCACCTAAGACCTGGTGCCACCTCATAAATAAATACACAAAATATAAAAAAGCAGTAAAATAAGTAATTTGGACATTAATCATTAACCATTAGGTGCCTTTCTGTTGTTCAGTCTCTCAGTCATGTAGGACTCTTTGAGACCTCATGGACTGCAGCACGCCAGGCTCCTCTGCCCATCACCATCTCCTGGAGCTCCCTCAAACTCATGTCCGTCAAGTCGGTGATGCCATCCAACCATCTCGTCTTCTGTTGTCCCCTTCTTCTCCTGCCTTCAATCTTTCCTTAGGGTCTTCTCTAATGTGTCAGCTCTTCACATCAGGTGGCCAAAGTATTGGAGCTTCAGCTTCAGCATCAGTCCTTCCAATGATATTCAGGGTTAATTTCCTTTAGGATTGACTGGTTTGATCTCTTTGCAGTCCAGGGACTCTCAAGGGTCTTCTCCAGCACCACAGTTCAAAAGCACCAATTCCTCAGCATTCAGCTTTCTTTACGGGCCAATTCTCACATCCATACGTGACTACTGGAAAAACCATAGCTTTGACTATATGGACCTTTGTTGGAACCTTTGATAGGTTTCCTTATCACACCAAATAAAATTAGCATTTAGAAGCCAAGAACTAGTCCGTGCCCAATTTCTCCAATAGGTGAAAAAGTCTTTTTGCACTTGGCTTGTGGAATCACAATCCAAACAAGATCTACCTGTTACAATTATTTCAGTCTCTAGTCATCTAGACCAGTGCTTTGCAAACTCTAACGTGCAAATGAATCACTTAGGGATCTTAAGATTCAGTAAGACCTGAAGCAGGATCTGAGATATCCTCTGTCTAGGTGGTGTCAGTGTTGCTGGACTCAAAATGGAGCGTATTTGAAGCAGTAAGATACAAGCAAAGGCTCTGCTGGTGTTTGTTTTGTGCGTGCCAATGGCTTGTTGCAGAAACAGGTCACTGATGCTGGGCTATAGCCCATGGTCTGAATTTCCATGTTTGTCTCCATTTGGTATTATTTATTCCTCTTCTAATATCGTTAGTTTCTGTGAATAATGTTTGCTCTAAACCTCGAATAGATTCAATCTCACCTATTTCCACATGAATATCTTAAGGAGTATTATTTGATTCAAAGTACTATTCAATCTGTATGAATATCACATGCTTTATGGCAACTGCTGTGTTAAATAGCTGGTTCTAGAGTCAGATTTCTGTGATTCAACTTCACCTCTATCACTTACTATTTATACAACTTTGGAAAAGTTAATTTTTCCCGACTCAGTTTCCTTATCTGTAAAATGAGTATAATAATGCTCTCCTCTTATAGAGTAACCAAAGAATGATGTGGCATTTGTTTGAGAAATGTAATCTATTATTATTGTTATTGATTATGTAATCTTTTTATTCCAAGTTAAAATATTTTAGTTTCTGAGACTTCCTTCTAAGTTCTAAAACTAACTCCTCAGTTCTTCCTTCATTTTAGGCTCCCCTAGAAGCTATAGCTTTTCTCTCCTTCTGTATAGTGCAGATTATAGAACTGGGCAGGATCCTAAGGGGGAGAATATTATTTGTTTTTGGAGGATTTCCTTTCCATGCTTTTTCAGGGTATCATAACTAGAAATTAAGACTTTAAAAAATATTAGATCAAATCGAGTAAGTCTTTCGAAAAGTATCAGTTCTTGGCAGTTCATTAATAAAATTTAGGTAATAAAATTGTACAATATGAAATGGCCCAAATCACCCATCTTAAGTGGATACCATAAAACTAAGGAAACTTGTTGTTCATGCATATAATCTTATATAAAGTATAGAACTTTTTGTACATTATCAGTAATTGATACTAGGACTAGGGTTTAGTCAGAGAGCAAATCTTCAAGATTATTGAAGTTGAGTTGATGGGACACTCTGATATTTCCTTATCTCTCTTTTAACTTATGAAGTTTGAAGAGAATCCCCAAATTAAACTTGATACTTTGGGAAATCTAAGAAGCTAGGGAAGAAAGCCTAGGTCAATTCACAACAGCACAGTGCATTCCGAATTTTTTTATGAGTGACTATATATATGAACACAACACATGATTTATATGGACAAGAAGTCTGCAGCAGTAAGTTGAAACCATGACTTGTAAATTATTCCTTCTCTTCTAATAAATTGCATCAGCACAGAATCACTTAGAGTCATCTTTCATTGCAAGCAAGCTCTGGCACAGATGATCAGGGCCAAAAATAAATGAGGCAAGGAGCCCAATATTTTTCTACACTTTGCTCTTTTTCCTTTTGAGCTTGATTTTCTCAAATGACTTTCCTATGAGACAATGAATGTATTTGTTTCAGAGATGTATTCTCTTAGTTTAACGATATGGAGAGTAAGATAAGAAGGTAGAATTGGCAAAGAGTACTAGCAGCAAACCAAAATAATTGAAGAGAATAGTCTGAAAGTCAATTACTTTTGAAGACTTATTTGCAAGACAGCCATAGGATAGTGACATTACCATAATTATACAATTATGTAGTGTTCGGGAATCAGTATTTACATGTGATACAAGTAAAGAAAAACTAGAAATCATATGTTAGACTATATAACTATGTCTAACAACACAGTAAAAATTTAAATGAAAAAAAGGTGGTATATAAAAAGTGCTCCCCCCTTTTTCAGTACCTATAATATATACACATCCATATATAGCACCTAAAACCACATGTAATATATACATGCACCCCACTCCAGTACTCTTGCCTGGAAAATCCCATGGATGGAGGAGCCTGGTGGGCTGCAGTCCATGAGGTCGCTAGGAGTCGGACATGACTGAGCGACTTCACTTTCACTTTTCACTTTCATGCATTGGAGAAGGAAACAGCAACCCAATCCAGTGTTCTTGCCTGGAGAATCCCAGGGATGGCGGAGCCTGGTGGCTGCCGTCTATGGGGTCGCAAAGAGTCGGACACAACTGAATCGACTTAGCAGCAGTAGCAGCAATATATACATACACACATATATATATACACACACATACAGCACCTAAACCAAATCCATACAGAATAAGAATTAGCTAACAATGACAATCCATCTATTATCAGATAATAGAGCATCGTATTAGGCAATTTGTTTCATTTTCAGACATTTGATTGCATTTAGCCTGAAATTACTGATTCAAAGCCAAACATAAAAAGGAATTAGATGGAATAAGTCTACTTAGAAACAAGGTTGAATTTTATTAAAATTAAAATTTAGAATTTAGGCCACAGAAATTTTCCAAATCATCCATGTAAAGATAAAGGTACAGAAGATGTATTATGTGACCCATCACCCACAGTGGATGCCACTGCAAAGCTAGGTATGTACTTATGTGATCACACCTGAAGGCAGTATTTGCTTCCACATTAAGCATTAAGATCATTATTTTATCCCCCCCCCCAACCATTTATTAAAATCTGAATGGTGGGCCTAATTGGATTATGTTGTATCTTTCTTCATTCTTAACATTTGCAAGGACTTCCCTAGTAGTCTAGTGCTTAAGAATCCGCCTGTCAATGTAGGGGACATGGGTTTAACCTCTGTTCCAGGAAGGTTCCACAACTACTGAAACTCATGCCTAGAGCTCATGCCCTGAATAAGAGAAGCTATTGCAATGAGAAGTCCGTGCATTGCAACTAGGTCATTGCCCCTGCTCACTGCAACTAGAGAAAGCCCGCGCACAGGAATGAAGACACAGCACAGCCAAAAATAAATAAATAATATTTGCAAGATCTACATTTCCTAGGAAACCTTCTGCTTTCCCAAACTATATTTAATTTTAGTGACAGTGTATGTCTCTCCGTCGTGTCTGACTCTTTGTGATCCCATGGATTGCAGCCTGCCGGGCTCCTGTGTTCATGAGATTTCTCCAGGCAAGAATACTGGAGTGGGTTGCCATTCCCTTCTCCAGGGGATCTTCCCGATCGAGTGACCGAACTTGGGTCTCTGCCGTAGGATTCCTTACCATCTGAGCCACCAGGGAAACCTGTTTAGGTTTTAGGGACCATATCAATAACATTTTCTCAATGAGTGTAGACATTTTCTGTTTTCTTGTCCAGCATATGAACTAGAATATTCCCAGTGCTTCTGTTTTATTTCAGTTTCCAAACTGCAAGTCTTTAGCATATTTTTTCACAGTGTATTATGATGAGAAGCATAGCATTATATAACATGTCATAATAAATAGCAGACATAGCAATTTCTTCAGAAAACTTTACTGAAGGAGTTTTTTCAGATGGCGATTAAATCACTGCATCAGTAATATGTTCCCAAGTAAAAGTATGTTGAAAGTGATTGAACATTTATATGTTTTTATTTAGGCTCTTATCGTTCTTACTAGACTGATTATGATCTTCTATGACATGATCTAGCTCATTCCTGGCACACAGAGGCCATTCAATAAATATTTTTGAATGAATTAAATGAAAAAATATCAACAGACTCAATGAAAACATATTAATGTTCATTAAGTGCTCCAGTCTGGACTCATAGCCATGAAATATTCTACCTTTTACAATTCAATTTATAACTATTTAAAATTAAAGCCACAAAGACATTTTGATATTTATGAGTGTGTGTACCCCAAAAAGAGTAATGCTGCTAAGTCACTTCAGTTGTGTCAGACTCTGTGCGACCCCAAAGACGGCAGCCCACCAGGCTTGCCCGTCCCTGGGATTCTCCAGGCAAGAACACTGGAGTGGGTTGCCATTTCCTTCTCCAGTGCATGAAAGCGAAAAGTGAAAGTGAAGTCGCTCAGTCGTGTCCAACTCCTAGCGACCCCATGGACTGCAGCCTACGAGGCTCCTCCGTCCATGGGATTTTCCAGGCAAGAATACTGGAGTGGGGTGCCATTGCCTTCTCCGAAAAGAGTAATAGATAAATGCAAAACAAGATGTATAAGAGTTCAAGGGTGACTATTTCTAAAAATACTTAATTTGTCTTCTTAATTTCATGTTCCATCCATACTTAGAAAAACAATGGCTGTTAACATCCTCACATTACGGTATCAAGAATCACTATAAAGTAGTCGTGAGATGTGAGAAAACTATGGGTTTTAATTGTGTAGGTGTAGTTACTACTGTTGTTTAGTCTCAGATGGCAAGAATACTGGAGTGGGTTGCTATTTCCTTCTCCAGGGGATCTTCCTGATCCAAAGCTTGAACCCACATCTCCTGCAATAGCAGGCAAATTCTTTATCACTGAGCCACCAGGGAAGCCCCTGGATGTGTAGACTCAGATCTAAAAAACTTTAAACGTTTCCACAATCTTCCAGCTCTCCTTCCTGCCCCATATCTCTTACCACTCACATGTTAATCTTCTCTCCCTTTCATTCTTGAACCTGTTGTTGTTTAGTCATTCATGTGTGTCCGACTCTTTGCGAACCCATGGACTTGCAGCACACCAGGATTCCCCGTCCTTCACTATCTCTTGGAGTTTGCTCAAACTCATGTCCATTGAATCGATGATACCATCCAACCATCTCATCCTCTGTCACCCCCTTCTCCTCCTGCCCTTACTCTTTCTTAGCATCAGGGTCTTTTCCAATAAGTCGGTTCTTTACATCAGGTGGCCAAAGTATTGGAGCTTCGGCTTCAGCATCAGTCCTTCCAATGAATATTCAGGACCAATCCTTTACGATTAACTGGTTTGATCTCCTTGCAGTCCAAGGAACTCTCAAGAGTCTTCTCCAGCACCACAGTTCGAAAGCATCAATTCTTTAGGTGCTCAGCCTTCTTTATGGTCTATCTACCACATCTGTACAAGACTACTTAAAAACCATAATTTGACTAGATGAACCTTTTTCGGCAAAGTGATGTCTCTTATTTTTAATACGCTGTCTAGGTTTGCTATAGCTTTTCTTCTAAGGAGCAAGTGTCTTTTAATTTCATGGCTACAGTCACCATCTGCAGTGATTCTGGAGCTCAAGAAAATAAAGTCTGTCACGGTTTCTACTTTTTCCCCATCTATTTGCCATGAAATGATGGGACCAGATGCCATGATCTTAGTTTTTTGAATGTTGAGTTTTAAGTCAGTCTTTTCATTCTCCTCTTTCATCTTCATCAAGAGGCTCTTTAGTTCCTCTTTGCTTTCTGCCATTAGGGTGCTGTCATCTGCATATCTGAGATTATTGATATTTCTCTTGCTACTGCTGCTGCTGCTGCTAAGTGACTTCAGTTGTGTCCGACTCTGTGTGACCCCATAGACAGCAGCCTGCCAGGCTCCCCCGTCCCTGGGATTCTTCAGGCAAGAACACTGGAGTGGGTTGCCATTTCCTTCTCCAATGCATGAAAGTGAAAAGGGAAAGTGAAGTCGCTCAGTTGTATCCGACTCTTAGTGACCCCGTGGACTGCAGCCTACCAGGCTCCTCCGTCCACGGGATTTTCCAGGCAAGAGTACTGGAGTGGGGTGCCACTGCCTTCTCCGATATTTCTCTTAGCAATCTTGATTCCAGCTTGGGCTTCACTCAGCCCAGTATTTCACATGATGTACTCTGCATAGAATTTAAATAAGCAGGGTGACAATATACAGCCTTGACATACTCCTTTCCCAATTTTGAGCCAGTTTGTTGTTCCATGTCCAGTTTTAATTGTTGCTTTTTGACCTGCACACAGGTGTCTCAGGAGGCAGATAAGGCAGTCTGGTATTCCTGTATTTGTCTTTGAGATATTTAATCAGCAGTTTCTTCTCCTTCCATGACTTCCATGTCTGATAACCATTACCTTTGATCCAGAAGATTCTCCCTTGCTCTCTTGACCTTGTGGTATATTCTTCCAGGCTTCACACTTGAGGTTAGGTCCCATTTTACACAGCAAAAGGCCAAAATAAAATCCTTCAGAGGACTGGTCTAATGTTTTCTTGAGCATAATGCTACTGGTTACATCCAGAAATTTCCATTTAACTGTCCTGTCCATTTACTGAATATTGGCTCAACTCTGATCCATGTATAAATAAGAGGCCAATGGCTTTCTACCCCTCTCCACTATGCCCCAGGTTTTTAAGATAGCTCCTGAGTAAAATAAAACAGTCCAGGAGATTAAAAACAAAAAGAAAACTTCTGGGTAGTGATCTCAAATCTTTCAGTGAAATAAATGTCTTTACTAATCTCAGGTCTATCTGAGCTCTTAAGAGTCTGGATGTTTTTATTAGTAGTATTGGTAGAGAGCTCTGCTGTTCCTGATATCTTTCATTGATAAGCTATTTGGCTATTGCTGAATCTGGATCTATAAGAGAAGGTTATTGTGTGGATGGCTTCAGGATATTAGTTAGCTCATCTCTGGCTTTTAACCTTAATTCTAATTTTGATTACGTGCTAATACTCTTGAAACTAAAATTTTTTACACATTATTCCATTGAAAAACACTTTTCAGTGTAGACCACTGTCAGCTGACAAAGGATAAATGTTTTTTCACTAGAAAAGTCTGAAGTTCTTGTAATGGTGAATACACAAAAAATGATACCATGTGGTTTACTTTTAAAATTCAGTCCCCTTCTCCCACTCTTTTGTCTGGGGTGGGGGGAATCTCTTTTTTAAATCAACTATTCACATCAGGGATTTCCAGGTAGAAATATTTTAACTGTCTTGTCCTACACCAGGCATATCTGACCCATCTTTTAAGGTGCTCTGAGACCTCATTGAAGAGTTGACTCATTGGAAAAGACTCTGATGCTGGGAGGCATTGGGGGCAGGAGGAGAAGGGGACGACAGAGGATGAGATGGCTGAATGGCATCACTGACTCGATGGACGTGAGTCTGAGTGAACTCCGGGAGTTGGTGATGGACAGGGAGGCCTGGCGTGCTGCGATCCATGGGGTCACAAAGAGTCGGACACAACTGAGCAACTGAACTGAACTGAACTGAGACCACATTCAGATTGTGCAACTGGCTGAATGGTACGAGTTCACAGAGGTCATGTAAGAAAGTAAGATGTTAGAATAGTTTGCAGCTGGTGTGTTTTAAGGTTAAATTTCTATCACCTATTGGTATATTTTTAAAATGCCCACCATGGATTTTTTAAATAATTTATGCTTATTTTATTGTCACCAATGACCAGAGAAGCAGAAAGGCATGCATTTCAGTCTCCTTCTAAAACAGACAGCTCTTTCCCTTCTATTTATATGTCACTTATATTTATATATTACATTCTGCTTTTTGATGTGCTGAAATTCTCATTCATTTCCCCTCATCAATGCTGCTCTGCCCGACTACTAACTATCCATTCTGCCCTTCTTCCTTCTTGATTCTATTTTGGATGACAGTGCGTTTAGCAAAAAAGCTAATTTTTCACTTTCTTTTTCTAGGTAGTTCTGTGACACAGTTCTAGAAACTAAGATAGAAGTGGAAGTCTGCTATAAGTTTTTCTTCACTGATATGGGCTTTACCCCTTTCTGCCTGTTACCTTCCTCCTATCTGAAAGATGGATGTGATGGCAAGAGCTATAGTAGTTCACAGAGAACAATGAGGAAAAGGCTAAGGAAATTTCAAAATGACACCAGCTTGACATCCTGAACCTTTACCAATGATTGCCTATTTCTGGACTTCTTTACACAGAAGAAAAATAAAGCTTTGTATTTTTTTTTTTTTAATGTTTGCCATTAATTTATTTATTTTTTAATTTAATTTTATTTTTATTTTTAAAAATTTTTTTTATTTTATTTTATTTTTAAACTTTACATAATTGTATTAGTTTTGCCAAATATCAAAATGAATCCGCCACAGGTATACATGTGTTCCCCATCCTGAACCCTCTTCCCTCCTCCCTCCCCATACCATCCCTCTGGGTCGTCCCAGTGCACTAGCCCCAAGCATCCAGTATCGTGCATTGAACCTGGACTGGCAACTCGTTTCTTACATGATATTTTACATGCTTCAATGTCATTCTCCCAAATCTTCCCACCCTCTCCCTCTCCCACAGAGTCCATAAGACTGTTCTATACATCAGTGTCTCTTTTGCTGTCTCGTACACCGGGTTATTGTTACCATCTTTCTAAATTCCATATATATGCGTTAGTATACTGTATTTATGTTTTTCCTTCTGGCTTACTTCACTCTGTATAATAGGCTCCAGTTTCATCCACCTCATTAGAACTGATTCAAATGTATTCTTTTAATGCCTGAGTAATACTCCATTGTGTATATGTACCATAGCTTTCATAACTTTACATAATTGTATTAGTTTTGCCAAATATAAAAATGAATCCATCACAGGTATACATGTGCTCCCCATCCTGAACCCTCCTCCCTCCTCCCTCCCCATACCATCCCTCTGGGTCGTCCCAGTGCACTAGCCCCAAGCATCCAGTATCGTGCATTGAACCTGGACTGGCATCTCATTTCATACATGATATTTTACATGTTTAAATGCCATACTCCCAAATCTTCCCACCCTCTCCCTCTCCCACAGAGTCCATAAGACTGTTCCATACATCAGTGTCTCTTTTGCTGTCTCATACACAGGGTTATTGTTATCATCTTTCTAAATTCCATATATATGCGTTAGTATACTGTATTGGTGTTTTAGATAATACTGAAACCATAGTCACAGAAAACTAGTCAATCTAATCACACTAGGACCACAGCCTTCTCTAACTCAATGAAACTAAGCCATGCCCATGGAGGAACCCAAGACAGGTGGGTCATGGTGGAGAGATCTGACAGAATGTGGTCCACTGGAGAAGGGAATGGCAAACCACTTCACTATTCTTGCCTTGAGAACCCCATGAACAGTATGAAAAGGCAAAATGATAGGATACTGAAAGAGGAACTCCCCAGGTCAGTAGGTGCCCAATATGCTACTGGAGATCAGTGGAGAAATAACTCCAGAAAGAATGAAGGGATGGAGCCAAAGCAAAAACAATACCCAGCTGTGGATGTGACTGGTGATAGAAGCAAAGTCTGATGCTGTAAAGAGCAATATTGCATAGGAACCTGGAATGTCAGGTCCATGAATCAAGGCAAATTGGAAGTGGTCAAACAAGAGATGGCAAGAGTGAATGTCGACATTCTAGGAATCAGCGAACTGAAATGGACAGGAATGGGTGAATTTAACTCAGATGACCCTTACATCTACTACTGTGGGCAGGAATCCCTCAGAAGAAATGGAGTAGCCATCATGGTCAACAAAAGAGTCCGAAATGCAGTACTTGGATGCAATCTCAAAAACCACAGAATGATCTCTGTTCGTTTCCAAGGCAAACCATTCAATATCACAGTAATCCAAGTCTATGCTCCAACCAGTAACGCTGAAGAAGCTGAAGTTGAGCAGTTCTATGAAGACCTACAAGACCTTTTAGAACTAACACCCAAAAAAGATGTCCTTTTCATTAGAGGGGACTGGAATGCAAAAGTAGGAAGTCAAGAAACACCTGGAGTAACAAGCAAATTTGGCCTTGGAATACGGAATGAAGCAGGGCAAAGACTAATAGAGTTTTGCCAAGAAAATGCACTGGTCATAGTAAACACCCTCTTCCAACAACACAAGAGAAGACTCTATACATGGACATCACCAGATGGTCAACACCGAAATCAGATTGATTATATTCTTTGCAGCCAAAGATGGAGAAGCTCTATACAGTCAGCAAAAACAAGACCAGGAGCTGACTGTGGCTCAGATCATGAACTCCTTATTGCCAAATTCACACTTAAATTGAAGAAAGTAGGGAGAACCACTAGACCATTCAGGTATGACCTAAATTAAATCCCTTATGATTATACAGTGGAAGTGAGAAACAGATTTAAGGGCCTAGATCTGATAGATAGAGTGCCTGATGAACTATGGAATGAGGTTCGTGACATTGTACAGGAGACAGGGATCAAGACCCTCCCCAGGGAAAAGAAATGCAAAAAAGCAAAATGGCTGTCTGGGGAGGCCTTACAAATAGCTGTGAAAAGAAGAGAAGCGAAAAGCAAAGGAGAAAAGGAAAGATATAAACATTTGAATGCAGAGTTCCAAAGAATTGCAAGAAGAGATAAGAAAGTCTTCCTCAGCGATCAATGCAAAGAAATAGAGGAAAACAACAGAATGGGAAAGACTAGGGATCTCTTCAAGAAAATCAGAGATACCAAAGGAACATTTCATGCAAAGATGAGCTCGATAAAGGACAGAAATGGTATGGGCCTAATAGAAGCAGAAGATATTAAGAAGAGATGGCAAAAATAAACAGAAGAACTATACAAAAAAGATCTTCACGACCCAGATAATCATGATGGTGTGATCACTCACCTAGAGCCAGACATCCTGGAATGTGAAGTCAAGTGGGCCTTAGAAAGCATCACTATGAACAAAGCTAGTGGAGGTGATGGAATTCCAGTTGAGCTATTTCAAATCCTGAAAGATGATGCTGTGAAAGTGCTGCACTCAATATGCCAGCAAACTTGGAAAAGTCAGCAGTGGCCACAGGACTGGAAAAGGTCAGTTTTCATTCCAATCCCAAAGAAAGGCAATGCCAAAGAATGCTCAAACTACCACACAATTGCACTCATCTCACATGCTAGCAAAGTAATGCTCAAAATTCTCCAAGCCAGGCTTCAGCAATATGTGAACCGTGAACTTCCTGATGTTCAAGCTGGTTTTAGAAAAGGCAGAGGAACCAGAGATCAAATTGCCAACATCCACTGGATCATGGAAAAAGCAAGAGAGTTCCAGAAAAACATCTATTTCTGCTTTATTGACTATGCCAAAGCCTTTGACTGTGTGGATCACAATAAACTGTGGAAAATTCTGAAAGAGATGGGAATATCAGACCATCTGATCTGCCTCTTGAGAAATTTGTATGCAGGTCAGGAAGCAACATTTAGAAGTGGACAGGGAACAACAGACTGGTTCCAAATAGGAAAAGGAGTAGATCAAGGCTGTATATTGTCACCTTGTTTATTTAACTTATATGCAGAGTACATCATGAGAAACGCTGGACTGGAAGAAACACTAACTGGAATCAAGATTGCCGGGAGAAATATCAATAACCTCAGATATGCAGATGACACCACCCTTATGGCAGAAAGTGAAGAGGAACTCAAAAGCCTCTTGATGAAAGTGAAAGTGGGGAGTGAAAAATTTGGCTTAAAGCTCAACATTCAGAAAATGAAGATCATGGCATCTGGTCCCACCACTTCATGGGAAACAGATGGGGAAACAGTGGAAACAGTGTCAGACTTTATGTTTCTGGGCTCCAAAATCACTACAGATGGTAACTGCAGCCATGAAATTAAAAGACGCTTACTCCTTGGAAGGAAAGTTATGACCAACCTAGATAGCATATTCAAAAGCAGAAACATTACTTTGCCAACAAAGGTTCGTCTAGTCAAGGCTATGGTTTTTCCTGTGGTCATGTATGGATGTGAGAGTTGGACTGTGAAGAAGGCTGAGCACCGAAGAATTGATGCTTTTGAACTGTGGTGTTGGAGAAGACTCTTGAGAGTCCCTTGGACTGCAAGGAGATCCAACCAGTCCATTCTGAAGATCAGCCCTAGATCTGAAGGAATGATGCTAAAGATGAAACTCCAGTACTTTGGCCACCTCATGCGAAGAGTTGACTCATTGGAAAAGACTCTTATGCTGGGAGGGTTTGGGGGCAAGAGGAGAAGGGGACGACAGAGGATGAGATGGCTGGATGGCATCACTGACTTGATGGACGTGAGTCTCAGTGAACTCTGGGAGTTGGTGATGGACAGGGAGGCCTAGTGTGCTTTGATTCATGGGGTCGCAAAGAGTCAGACACGACTGAGCGACCTACCTGATCTGATGTTTAGATAAGTATCATCAGAAGTCTTTACTCACAGACAGATGCAACTCCTCACTTCTAGAGTAGGAGTTTGAATTTAGGTTTTCAGTTTCCAGCTCTGTAATCTCTCCACTGTCTCTTTTATATTATGGTGCCTGCTAATCCTAGGGGAGAAGGCAATGGCAACCCACTCCAGTACTCTTGCCTGGAAAATCCCATGGATGGAGGAGCCTGGTAGGCTGCAATCCATGGGGTCGTGAAGAGTCGGACACAACTGAGCGACTTCACTTTTGACTTTCATGCATTGGAGAAGGAAATGGCAACCCACTCCAGTGTTCTTGCCTGGAGAATCCCAGGGATGGGGGAGTCTGGTGGGCTGCCGTCTCTGGGGTCGCACAGAGTTGGACTCGACTGAAGCAACTTAGTAGCAGCAGCTTAGGATGCTAGAATTTGACTTGTTCCTTTTCCTAGCACCCATGAAATACAGCACTCAATATCAAGTTTAAGCATAAAAAAAAGGTAGTATCACATTTTAGATTTTAATTGGTTACCTCCATGCCCTAAGTAAAAAAACCAAATCAGCCAAAGGCTGTTTTTGGCATTTCTCACCAATCTTTTTCTTTTTTTAATGAGTTTATTTTGCCTCCTGGCGCTCAGTAACCTTTAATATCTACCACTCAACCTCTATCTAGGTCTGCCCTTTCCTAAGGGCTTGAAACTCTCAGTTACACTCTCTTCCACCTCTCCATACCAATCAAAGCTGATGTGATTAGAGGAGAAATGTAGATTTACTGTCAAGGAAGGAATTTTCGGAGATGTAAGTATCATTTTAAGAGAATATTTCCATTTCGTAAAAGGGACTTAAAAACCCAGTTGGATGCCTAAGATTTGAAATCACTGAAGAGTCATTAGTGAGTGAGAGGTCTCCTGGACACCCCCTTATCTAATCCAAGCAGCTACTTCTCTCCATACCTCAGCTCCTTGAACTTCCTCATGCACCCTCCACTCCCAGCCAGCACCAAGGCAACACAGCTTAAAGCAAGGGATTTGGTGTGCAGTCCTAGAAAAGTACCAGAGACAGGGACAACAAGGAGTGGTTTTGAATAATTCTACACTTCCCAGGTGGTGGTGCTAGTAGTAAAGAACCCACCTGCCCATACAGGAGACAGAAAAGACAGGGTTCCATCCCTGGGTCAGGAAGATCCCCTGGAGAAGGGAATGGCAACCCACTCCAGTATTACTGCCTGGAGAATCCCATGGGCAGAGGAAGCTGGCAGGCTACCGTCCATGGGGTCACAGAGTCAGACACAACTGAAGCGACTTGGCACACACATATGTTAAAAAAGTATTCTTAGTAGATATTTTATCTGTGTAACACACATTGGATAATTAAAAGCTTTTCATGTTTTAATGTATGTTTGGAATGCTATAAACTCTCCAATAAATGTTCTTCCTTGTACGTTCTCTTTTCTTATTTGCTGTCACGTTACTTGGCATAGAATACCTACTTCCTCTTTGACTTCATTCTACCATAGTCTTTACATTCCTTCCTTGTGCATATCAGTTCCCTTGTGCCTATCAAGTGGAAAAAAAAAAAAAAATGGAAATAAAAACAAAGCACACTCAAGCAAAGGCCTCAGATGTATGACTCATGGGCTAACTGGTCTTGAGCAAAGCATTTTTTTTTAACTTTAATATTTTTAATTAATTAATTTTATTTTTCCATGCTGGCTCTTGGTTGCTGCACAGACTCTCTCTACTTGTGTTTAGACGAGACTACTCTTCACTGAGATGCATCGGCTTCTCATTGCAGTGGCTTCTCCTGCTGCAGAACAGGGGCTCAGTAGTTGTGGGCTTAGTTGCGCCATGGCACGTGGGATCTTTCCTGACCAGGAGTTGAACCCCTGTCCCCTGCACTGGGAGGCAGATTCTTTTGTTTTTATTGCAGATTCAAAACCATTGGACCACTAGGGAAGTTCTTGGGCATAGCACTTACCATGTATTCCTTACCATGGTGAAGTAGACTCACCTTGGGAAGGTCCTTTTCAGTTTCAGGATTCTACAATTTAAGCCTGCTTTTAGACATATGTCATTCATCTTGGTGAGAACCTTGTGGGGAAGGTAAGTAATATTATCCCCATGTTGCAGATGAAGAAATGAGGGGTTGCATACCTGCTAGGTAGCAGTGTAAGGAACCAAAGCCAGGTATTAGCTGACTTTTATCTCTACACAGAAAGGTAAGGCACTACTTCCCAATATAAAGAGAAAACAGAGAAGGTCAAGTGGGTGGGATATTAAGGGTTACCTACCAATTAATAGACAGAAGCAGGGGTTTCACCCTCTTAAGATATGGGATTGTAATGTAGATATATCATACTGTATTAGCTTACAATGACTAAGGGAAATTATTACTATATTCCCCCATAGTAACAAATCTGTTTTAGACCTTATAGTTGTTTAATATCACCTAGGGATGGAGGATCTTGCCACACAAGTTAAAAAGAAAAAGGAAAGCAGTTTATTAAAAATAATGTTTAACCTCTTCTTCATACCAAATAATGAATATTTGTTTTATAACTTAAGAAATACTTGTGTTCTGATATATGTTGGTTCTCTATATTTTAGGGGATAATGTAAATTTTAGACGTATTTCTTTGTTGGTATCCTTGGCGTAATAGTACACGCTAATCAATAGAATATTCCCATTTATGAGTTTAAAATTATTATTCTATTAAGCAGGGGAAACAGAATATGGGCAGTGGCAATGACAGTGATTTCTTGCCCTAACTGTACCATCTTCAAGATTTATCACTCCTTTAGGGGCATGTGGAGAAGGCAGTGGCACCCCACTCCAGTACTCTTGCCTGGAAAATCCCATGGACAGAGGAGCCTCGTAGGCTCTAGTCCATGGGGTCGCTAAGAGTCGGGCACGACTGAGCGACTTCACTTTCACTTTTCACTTTCATGCATTGGAGAAGGAAATGGCAACCCACTCCAGTGTTCTGCCTGGAGAATCCCAGGGACAGAGGAGCCTAGTGGGCTGCTGTCTATGGGGTCGCACAGAGTCAGACACGACTGAAGTGACTTAGCAGCAGCAGCAGCAGTAGGGGCATGTAGCTGGATGTGTAGAACCCTGAACTAGCAGTCAGATGAACAGATTTATTCCCGAGACATTTCACTGACTCACTCTGTGACCATGCGCTCATCAGTTGATTTCCCTCAAGTTCTCAGATCTTAAAAGTAGTGCTGTTTCAGACTTCCCTGGTGCTCAGACAGTAAAGCATCTGCCTGCAATGCAGGAGACCTGGGTTTGATCTCTGCATAGAGAAGATCCCCTGGAGAAGGGAATGGCAACCCACTCCAGTATTCTTGCCTGGAGAATTCCATGGACAGAGAAGCCTGGTGGGCTATAGTCCATGGGGTCACAAACAGTCAGGCACAACTGAGTGACTAACACTTGTAATTCACTAACCTTTGAGAAACACTGTGAAAGAAGGTATAACTGTGTTTGTCTGAGTGTGTTACTCACTCAGTCGTGTCCAACTCTTTGTGACCACAGGGACTGCAGCCCACCAGGCTCCTTTGTCCATGGAATTCTCTAGGCAAGAATATTGGAGTGGATTGCCATTCCTTTCTCCAGGGGATCTTCCTGACCCAGGGATTGAACCTGGGTCTCCTGCCTTGCAGGCAGATTCTTTACCGTCTGAGCCAACAGTAAGTAACTTGTAAAAAGAGTAAAAGGGTGAAAAAAGAAAATGTAAAAAGGGTAAGGGCAGAAAAGCTAAGACTTGAATCTTAGTCAACTATTTTTTTTTTAGAGAATTTACTTTTTTTTTTAATTTTTTTAAGAGAATTTTAATTTCACCATTTCTAAATGTTATCATGTGCTTCTTTTTCATGTGTAGGGAAAAGGGGACTGAAGAAAAAGAAGGGTTCATCTTCCCTTTTCCCACTCCAACCTCGTAAGTCTGATTCTGCTCTCTCATAATGACCCAGTTGAGTGTTATTCAGAATGTTAATGCACTTACACATTAAACGGAAGGAGGAATTCCTCATTTTTGAGAAAGGGGAAAACCCCACATATTTCAAAATTCTCTTCAGAGCTTGCTTCACTGCTTCCATTCGTTCACAATTGCTGAACTGCTCTTCTCCAAGGACACAAAGACAGTGACGATATGGCGTGAGACGAAGAGCCCACAGATGAAAGGCACTCGATACTTAAACAATTAGCACACTACAGGTCCGTGAGTGTGAAGTGAAAGAAGACAGCGTAGAGGAGATAGGAGCATCTTAAAAGAGGCCAAAAAGTGCTTTATCAGTTAACCTTGCTGCACCATGGAGGCAAGAAAAAAAGGTCATTTTCTAGACACTGTAAGTTTTATAGTAATGTTTGTTTTAATGAATATTTAATCAAGCCGATTGTACACCAGGCAGTGTGCCAGGCAGCAGTAAAGTCTATAAAGGCATCAGTTTGGAAGTTGGCTAGATAAAATTACAACTCCATTTCTGGCTATAGGTATGACCTTGGGCAAGTTGGCTGACCTCTCAAAATCTGTTTCTTCATTTAGAGAATGGAGATTATAGATAAAAGGGTCTATACCTCACAAGGTTGTATGAAGATTAAATGAGAAAATACACATAAAGACTCAGCCCAGTCTTTGGCACCTTCTAAGATGGTAAGTGTTCAGTAAATACTGGCTATTACTGAGTAATCTATATATAGTTTCTCACTGAAGTCTTGCAACAATCCAGTGGACAGGCATTCTTAAAATGAGGTCAATACAAAGAGGACTGAGGATATAGAGCACAGGAGATGCTAGGAAGGTAGGTTCCAAACCATAAAAGATAGTGTGTGTAACATAAGGACTCGGAATATATGTAGCAGGCAATGGTAAATCTTAAGAGGATTTTTAAAAGAGAACCAATCAGTCCCATTAATACGTTTCAGAAAGATCATTAAGATGGTAGTGTGGATAATGGATTGGAAGGGCATGAAGAAAGAAAAGAAGGTTAGAAGTCCAGTTAGGAATTCCTTGTAATCAAGTACTCTGAGATATAGTAGTATGGGAAATTCCCAATGCAACACTACAGAGCTTCAGAAAAAAATAGCTGGCAGATCCCCTGCCCCTCCAATCTGTACCTCTTCCTACATCCTGTCATGACAGAAGCTTTAGGACTTGCCTTACAGCTAACGTTTTCAGCTATGAATTGCACCAGCATTCTTTTCAAATTGGTCGTCTTTGTTAGCAAGTGGCATGAAGCTTAATCACCTCTGAAAAGACAGCAAGTAAGTCCCTTGCTGGTACTGGAAGAACCAAGTATCAGTGCGATTGTTCCTTGACTGCAGGGGAAAAGTAGACAAGAAGCTCTAAAAACACTTGGGTAGTTTGCTAGCTTTATCATTTTTGTCATCTTCATATGTTGGTTATGTTATCATTATCAGTTTCCTGTATTGATTCAATAGTAGTAAATCATCCACAGTAGGAAAGGTGATACAAAATATAAACAGAATATCTCACTTTGTATTGATTTACCATCACATACCTAATGTTTTATTTTTTCTATTTCAAAAAGCCTATTTTCTATATTTAATGTTCCTGCTGGGAACAGCAGTCCCTTTTCACTATTTTTGCTTAAAATTATCAACGGTAAAATATATGCTTTGAAAGACAAAGGAAAGTAAGGGAAGATTAAAACATGTTGATGGCCAGTCTTCTCTCAACAAAACTGAAGCTAGTTCATAAGGACTGCTATCTTGATTATGGACCAGTGTCTGAATATATACTTTGAGAAATGTATGAGAAACCAAGTTTTGAAATACCACCTTTTCTATCCTGAAGTCTTCCCTTTCTGCTTGTGCTCTGATCCAGTTTTTATTAACAAGACATGTTTTCTCAGAGTTGCCACAATTTCAATTGTTTGCATAACATGTACATGTACCTTAAGATAAATGTGGTTGCTGACTTGAAAGGTTAACTGTATAGAAAAAAAAGAGTCAAGACCTTGAGGAAAATAAGGGTCTGGACATTTTCTGTTTTTCAGGATTTGCAATTTTGAAATGATAAAATATATGTGCTATCCCTTAAGCTACAGAGTACATTAAAAATTAAGCTGCCTCTAAAATGTATTATTATATATATTACAAATTGACTTTAAATATTTATATATTTAAAACTAGAAACTGTAAATGTCTTGAAGAATTACATTATGGAGTAAATTAAACTATGGACTATTTAATAATTTTGAAACTGAGAAAAAGTATCTCAACAATAGTGAATAATAACCTGGAGATAGTTTCTTCAAGTTTAAGATTTAGTGGTGGTTGTTTTGATTATTACAAAAATGTATGATGTTAAATCAGGAAATCAGCCTTAAGACTTGAAAGAGAAAGTATAGGGAAAAAAGCCATCCTTAAATGAAATATTTATCTGAAGCTTTAAAAACACATAGGATTTTTTAAAAACTAAGAAAAGTGAGATGCTTTTAAAGTAAAAAAAAAATATATCGTTAAGAGTTAATCATCCACACAGATAAGGTGTTAAGAAACCAAAGACCAAAGGAGAAATAAATAAACTAATTTAAAAATATGAAAAAGGACTGAATTAAAAGAGAAAAGTCACCAAACTTCAATCAAGGCCATGTCTTACAGAGAATTACATTTGTAGAAATACAAATGAAAATATAAATATAATAAGCAAGAAACAGGAAATACTATTTAAAAATATAATAAATCCACAAAAGTGAAAAGGGTTTTCTTAGCTAATAGACCAAGACAATAAATATCATACGTCTACATGATAACTTAAATGATAACTTAATTTTAAAAATTAAAAAAAAGAATATGAGGTTAAGTGTACAACCCTGACTTGCCTCTAATAAGCAAGCTTAATAGCTCCAGCCCTGAGATATTTCTAATATGCCCAGATTGCATTTAAGGCAGATTCTTTACCATCTGAGCCACATGGAAAGCCTTGTTTTGTTTTTTTTTTTTCCATTTTAAAAATTCTTTTTTGCCTTGAAAGAACTTATGCTATAAAACACATACCCACACACACAGAGGCTATTAGAGCAAACTGAGATCACCTTTTCTTTGATTCACTGTAGGAACTCCTTTGTTCCTCTTTTTTCAGCAATGAGCAAGCAGGCTTTAGTTATATACCAAAGCCCCAAGTTCATTTTAACTCTAGGTTAAAAGACAGATTTGACTCTTGGACAACTTTGATGATGCATGGGGGATCATATGACCTACATCCGTGTAACTGGGGGAAGGGCTGCTTTGTAGGCCTTATGTTATGCAACATTTTTATACCACGGTTTCCTTCTCTGTAAAATAGAAATAAAGTTAGTCCTGCCTACTTCATGAAGTTCTCCTCAGGGCTCAGATGGTAGAGTCTGCCTGCAATGTAGGAGATCTGGGTTTGATCCCTGCGTTGGGAAGATCCTCTGAAGAAGGAAATAGCAACCCACTCTAGTATTCTTGCCTGGGAAATCCCATGGACAGAGGAGCCTGGTGGGCTGCATCCCATGGGGTCGCTAAGAGTCAGACACAACTGAGCGACAAACACACACACACTTCATGAGGATGTTAAGGAATTTTAAGTAAAATGAGAATGCATGTAAAGGTTTTTACAAATGATGCAGTGCAGAGAAAATTCCAGTTATTTTCTACTACTGATAGAAATAGTAGTGGATTTATACTTGAGACACACTTAAAGAAGAAAAACAATTCCAGTGCTCTTAGGCTTAAATGAACATCAATTATGAGTGTACATTATGTCACTGGCTGACTCTGAGACCTCATCCTGGACTATTACTACTTTGTCCAGTTGTACTTTTTCCGTTCTGTGAACAAACCAAGTTTGTTTTCATCTTCCAACCTTTATATTTACAATCTCTCTACTTGGTTAGTGTATGGCTTCTCACCATATGGGTCTCAACTCTAATGACACCTTCTCAGAGATGCCCCCCATCATTATCCAAGCTAATCCCACTGCTGCCCCACCCTACTACAGTCTCATGTGATCACATAACTCTATATTTTTCCTATTATTAATATTTTCTTCCTAACACTATTTAAATATCTTGCCTGCTTTTCACTTGTTTGTGGAGAAATCACCACCATGGAAGGGCATAGGGTCCTTTTTACAGACACCCTGAGTAACAACTTAGCAGTCTGTCACTAAGCTAGATGGGACTGCCAGCACTTGGATGACAGTCAGAAGTTCACAGCGACCTTGTCAAATCAAAGAAATGAACAGCTGGAAACCTGACTTCCCAGAGGAGCAAGGTGGGTAGGGAAGGATGTGCAATTGGTAATTTTCCAAATGATGCATTTAGATAAGTAATGATATATCCTTTTACTAATTAAATTCAATATGTATTTACACAACCTTCAGATAACTTGATTTGTCTGTAATTTCTATTTAGCAGCATATGTAATGCTGTTTTAAAGTAGTCTCTCTCACTTAGTCCAGTCATCTAAAGCAAAACTGTGACGTGTCACATTTACTGCTGGCATTCCCCAACCTCCTCTTTCATAAAGTGTTTCCTGACTCTTGAGATATTTAATCCCCTTTCACTCCCAGGTGGCGCTAGTGATAAAGAACTCGCCTGCCAAGGCAGGGGATGGAAGCGATGACTGTTCGATTCCTGGGTCTGGAAGATCCCCTGGAGGAGAGCACAGCAACCCACTCCAGTATTCTTGCCTGGAGAATCCCATGGACAGAGGGGGCTGATGAGCTACAGTCCATGAGGTTGCAAAGAGTTCGACACAACTGAAGTGACTTAGCATACATGCACGCACTCACTATTTACACACCTGCCCCACAACTCTCCAAGGCCCGGCTTTCAGCTGTCAGCAGATCTCTATTTGCTGTTTCATCTAAATTCCAATTCAGACGTAGACATAACCCGACTGTGACACTCTACGAAATGCATAATTATAACTGTCTGCATATATGTCTGTCCTTCTCATTAAATTCTACTTGTCTTACCAAATACAGAGCTCTAGCACTTATTTATTATAGAACACAGTAGACATTCAATAAATGCTTTCATTTTGTATTTTTCCAGAGTGTTGCTTTTTTCTTTTTAACATTGCCCATATGTTACTTTATTATTACTACTAGAACATAAACATGAGTGGGATTGGAGTCATTTGTTTATACACTTTTCCATGTTAAAAACTTACACCTTCTTTTTAGGGAAAAAAAAAAAAAAGTCAAAGAAAGATGGAGGAAAGAGGCTTTGTTATGTCTGGCCGTGCCAGGTCAGGCACTCGCAATTTTCCCCTTAACTGGAAGAAAAACACATTGCAGAAAATCCCAGAGAATAGTTGAATCTATATATAGTCCTATTTTTCCAATTGATCTACTCAGTGATTTAAACAAGGAGTGGTCTGAACATAGACTCCAAAATCAAGTCTTGGATTTGAATCCCGATTCTGACCCTTAGCTTGCTCGACTTCAGGCATTTTCTTAATCATTCTGCGATTTCACTTCCTTGTTTATAATATGGGGGTAATAATTATACCTAATGAACAGGGTTGATATCTGAAGATACGGTCAACAAATATTTGAGGATATATTATTACACACTAGACTCTGTTCTTGGTATAAAAGAAAGAATATGAAAAAAAAAAGACAAAAACATTCTTCTTCACAGGGTTTGCATTCCAGTTAGTAAGATAAATATCAACACACATATTTGTTACTGATAAGTGCTAAGGAGGAAAAAAAAAAAAAAACACAGAGAAGGCAGGTACGAAATGTGGCGGGGCTGGAGGGTTTTAAGTTTTAGATAAGGTGGCCAGGGAAAGTCACATTGAAAAGTTATAACTCCTGAAAAAAGGCTAAAGAACATGAGGGAGCTGGCTATATGAGCCTCTATAGGAAGAGCCTCCAAGGCTCAGACTTGTCCAACTCTTTGACACTCTGTAGACTGTACCCTGCCAGGCTCCTTAATCTGTGGGATTTTCCACTGGAGTGGGATGCCATCTTGTCTTCCAGGAAATCTTTCTGATCCAGGGATCAACCTGCATCTTCCACCTTTCCTGCATTTGCAGGTGGATTCTTTACCACTGAGCCACCTGGGAATCTCCAAGACAGAGGGAACAGCAACTGAAAAAGCCGTGTGAAAGAAACGAGCATGTCTGGTGGGTTCAAGGAACAGCAAAGGTAGGTGGAATGCAGCGGCACTGAAGGAAACAAGCGCTGTGTGTGCGCGCACGCGCTCAGGTGGGGATGACCAGTTAAGACTGCACCATGATGAGAACTTCAGCTTGGCTTTCACTCTGAGAGAGAGGAGCCCCTGAAGAGGTTTGGGCATAGGAGAGAGACAATGAGATTCACACAGTGAGATTCCTGGTACCACATATCTCCACCTGCCTTCCTGAAAGCTGACGGGTAGAGGGGTGGTGCGGAAAGCAGCAGAGGCAGGGGGACCAGTCAGGAGGCCGTTTCCATAACGCAGCTGAAAGATTAAGGTATTTGGACCCAGAAGGGAGTAGCACAGGTGGCTAAGAGCTGGGCAGATTCCGGATTTATTTTGAGAATAGAGCCAGCTGAATCTCAGGGATGATCAGAGTAGAAGAGGAAAAAGAAGAGTCTTAAAAATGCAGCAGTGTCTCTGGTCTGAACAACTAGAAAATGGTGCTTCCATGAACTTCCAGGAGTTAATACATGCTTGATGCATGATTTATATAACTTTGCTAAAATGTGTTAAGATGTTAATGAATTAATATGGGTAAACCACTTAGTATAGTACTTAATATTAAGTCCATCCAATATAAGTGTTAAATGTTAACTATTAATAAGTTGAGATGGGAAGTGTATTAACCCCCAATATATTATTAGATGAGAAAATGCTCACAGTAGAAAACTTTTGGCTTTTGAAAACAAAGTGACTGAAATGAGATAATGACAGACCCTCCATTGGAAGCTTAAGTGTAGAAGATAAACAGGATTTTCAAATGACCACAATTCCCTCTCCTTCAATTCCCCTTTTCACCTGCACATGCCTTTAATATAGTATTTGTCTTTTTTACTCTAGCTCTTGAAAGTATCCCTATCTTCAAAAGCAACGCATGCACAAAGCATATTTCTCTTCCAAAAAAAAAATTGTGTTTTATACTTACTATAGCAATGAAATTTATATTCAACAATACTATTTTAACTGACGTGGAAGTATCCTGTATTTTGAAGATACAGCAATGACATTTATTTTTGATTGTTATTTTATTTTCTTGAAACTGTGAAAGCCAATACAATGAAATGTAAGTATTAAAGAATGCTCAAATACATACAAATATCCTAACCAGCTTTTTTTAAAAAGCACTTTTGGTTTCTATGTTTTTCTGTAGAATTCATTTTTCATTGGCAAATTGTAAGATGAAATTTCAAGCTGGAAATATCCGAAATCTTCTTGATGGCAGAAAAAGGGTCCTGATGATGGAAATAACTATGTGACTTATCTGATTTGATTCAATCAATTTAGCATCATTTCTCGTTTGTGAATATCTGGGACCAGGGAGTATTATTACTTACAGAATTTTTTCCCAGTGGGCATTAACTTACACCATGACTTTCTGTGGGAAATAAGACTCTACTAAAATGTATGTTCATGTGCCAATTCTGTTTAAGTCTTTATGTATAACAGGGCTTGGTAAATAAATAACATTGGGGACCCAATAAATAGACAATAAGTTTTGGTTGCTTCAACCAGACCAAGCAATCAATTCAAACACAGAAAAAACAATAATTTCTGGCCATCTCCCCACCACTCCATTCCACCATGTTTTCCTCCGTTAGACAAAACTTTGTCATATAATGATTCCAAAATACACTGTTAAACACCCTTATGTTATTTTTTCGAAGTCTTACTGTAATTTACAGATCGATATGACTCTTAAATGGAAGGAACAAAGATAGGAAAGGAATTGGGGAATCTAAGTACCATCTTTTATTTTTAATGCCACAGAGGTGCTGTGGGCTGTGGTTCTGCTAATTCAATAAAGGACACAAGCTTTCAGAGACTGGCATGCATTCAGCACTGGGATTCAAGACAGCTTTGGACTCGAAAGCTGGAAGTTCTCTGAAGAGAGATTTCACAGTTCTTCTTACAATTTAGTCAATGAGTTAATGGGTCACATCATCATTTCCAGTGATAATTAAAATGCAGAATTTACTCTCTTTAATTTGGGATGAATTTTATAATTTCTTCTTTCCTCCAATAGTCTGATTTTTAATGTTGATGCTACAGTTGATAGTTGAACAGTATTTCATAGTTTATCAAGTGCTGTCATACACATTTCATATTCAATATTTTACTGGTCCAATATTTTTTTACAAATTGTCCTAACAATCTTATGATGAAGAACTTATTCATTATTTCTATTCTTTGAATATGTAATTTGAAACTCTAAGAACAATTATTAATCACTAAGTACATATAGTTTAAATGAGTAGAACCATAACTTGAACCACATCAGTACTGTTAAATATTGGTAATTATCTTACTAATAAAATTCTGGGAGTATCTTCAGAGGTTTTCAGTCAAGGCAGTTGGTCCAAGAGCAAGTAGAACCACAAGGAATTAGAGTGGAGGAAAGTAGTGAGAAGTGACCCAAGTTAGTCATGGATAAGCAACATAACAGAAAGAGAATACTATTACAGAGTTTAAATGTGAAATGCATAGCATTTAGCATATAATACAAGTAATGTATTTATCTAAAGTTTTTACTTACGTATTTCATCAAGATTGCATTGATTATAAGATGCACCACTGAGAGAGAAAAAGGCAAAATCCTGTCAATTAAACCACGACACACCACTAATCATAAGACACTTTCAGATTTTAAAAAGTTAAAATGTGAAAAAAGGTATGTCTTAGAAGCCAGGAAATATAGTGCCGGTAACAGCAGAGGGTATGGAAATTCTCAAAATCAGTCATAATACAATCTAACTAGACAATCAATAAACATTTATTAAGTGCCTTTGGATGGGTATAAAGAAGCAAAATGCGTAATCTAGGTGAAGAGGCTTAAGTGCCACGTATAAAATATTAATTGCTGTCTTTCAGTCTTACAGTGATGGCCACTGGTTGGAGAAAACAAATCTGCTTGTGCAACAAAGATGCCTGGGTGTGCAACTGCCAGGGGGATATGATATATAGGAGGGAGGAAGAGAGGAATAAAGAAGAGGAAGCAACTGGGGGAGGGGAGGATGGCTTGGAGGACAGGTGGGAGGAATGGAAGGCGGGGTCCAACCCAACCCAGAGCTTCACTGAAATTCAGGAGTGGCCAGAATCCTGTGCGCATGGATCTCCTAATCTTATAAAATATAATCACTGGGCTGTATGTGAAATGATTCTTAAAAACAACAGCTTTGAAAAAGGGCTTCACACACTTTTGTAACATCTATAGTCTAAAGGTTTTTCCATTCTTGTATATTTTTTAAATCTCAAAGATTGAAAACTTAGACACTTTGGATACCTCTCAAATTTGAGCTGAATGTAATTGTTTAAACACTAGGTGTTGCTTGGAAATTACATTTTGCTATGACTGGTTATCTGGAGAAGGCAATGGCAAGCCACTCCAGTACTCTTGCCTAGAAAATCCCATGGACCAAGGAGCCTGGTAGGCTGCAGTCCACGGGGTCGCTAAGAGTCGGACACGACTGAGAGACTTCACTTTCACTTTTCACTTTCCTGCATTGGAGAAAGAAATGGCAACCCACTCCAGTGCTCTTGCCTGGAGAATCCCAGGGACGGGGAAGCCTGGTGGGCTGCCGTCTATGGGGTCGCACAGAGTCGGACACGACTGATGTGACTTAGCAGCAGCAGCAGCATGACTGGTTATCAACCTGTTTGATGACTTAAAAGTTTTAGATTCTGTGATTAAAATGAAAAGTTGTTTGGGCTAAAGCCAATCATCTAAATATCTAACTTGGGCATTTTGCATATTATTGATATTATGATTACCAGCACTGAATCTGTGTGCTGAATTGGAAAAATGAAATTAGATTGTTTATTTCTAATTAAAAACATTTCTTTTTCTGCAAAGATATTACATAATTTACCCTGTATTGTGAAATAATTGCTTTTGAAATTAACCAAATAAAAAGAAAAACATTCAACCTTTTAACTGGGCATTATGCTCATAAATTTATCACTAATTTGAAAGGGCATATCCCACAGCACTCTGATATTGTTACACAGTTGTTTGTGATTGAGGAAAAACTAACCTGGTAATAGTATTTACTTCTTTTGAAAAGAAAAAATAAAATAATAATTCAGAACAATTTCATTTTTAAAAGTCAGTAATGAATTCCATCTGCTGTATGCCATTAAAAACAAAGAGGTTACTCACATGCCTCAGATCTTTTTAGGTCTTTGTTCCTTCCATTGAAAAGCATAGGCCAACCCCTCAATAATAAAGTTATTTTGACTTGTCTGACAAAAACTTAAAACAAAAAAACCAAAAACTTATCAATTTCCCTCCACATTTCAGTGGAGCCTAGAGGACTTGAAATAACATGTTAAAGAAAAACAAAGGCATTTAAGCAAACTTTTAAGAGAATGCTTAGGAGAATCTAAAGAAATGCGTACCAGTCTCTGAAACTCAGAGCACAGTGGTGATAAAAACATAAGCATATGACTTAATCACGATCATTACCCTAGCTGTGCACAAACTGTCAGTTTGGGGCAAGAGAAGGTAATATGGAAAAGATAGACAAATATGACAAATGACAAATTGACAAATATGACAAATGACAAATTGACAAATATGACAAATGATTTCCTGTGAATGCACTAAAAAAAAAAAAAAAAACCACCAATGACATATTCAAATGGCCACTGGACATGAAAACAGACTTAAAATCACTATGTTTGAATCTATTTCTGGGAGTGCCTCCATAAAGAATCACGGCAGCCGCATCTACAGAAAATCACAGACAAATAATGAACATGCAGAGAAAGTCTTTTTTATATCCTCTATTCAGATTAGTATTTTAACAGAGTCACTCCCTCCTGGTAACTCCCAACAAACATTCCCTTTCTGGAGGTAGCAGCCAACAGAACCGCAGGGCTCATCTGGATTTGGAAAATAGAACAAAGTCATCCTTCTCTGACCTTCTAAAATGACTGGTTTAAAGCTGAGAGCACTCACACATACCTTTGCGTAGGCAGAGCATTTCTGAGGTCCTCCCTTCAAACCCTATTCAGCCAGCAGTGAGCTGCTCTCAGGAAGAGAGGACGGGATTTTGGTTCCTGTGCTTCCTCAGGTAATACAACACTTCCTTCCTGGGAGAGACTGCCCTCTCCTCCAGGCCCTGACCTCTGGTGGCAGTGTTCAAGACTCAGATTCAGAGGTTTCTGCACACAGGAAACCCACTGCATCCGCTTTCTGACTGCAGCCTCATTCTTGGTTCACTGAACACTCTGGAAACAGTGCCAGTATGCTCTGCCTAGTAAGTTACTAAGTGGACCCTCTAAAGTCTCTCATAGAGTGAGAGAACAGAACTCAGTATCTAACTTCTGTACTCTTCTTATCTTAAAGTAAATCAATGCACAGCAAATCTCTGTTATTTAGTCCTAACAGTACTGACATTCAGCAGATCTGATAAGGCTGGGTCCTAACCTGGTTGGTGTTTTATATCCTTGCTGTTGTTTAGTGACTAAGTCATGTTCAACTCTTTTGCAACCTCCATGAATCGTAGCCCACCAGACTCCTTGGTCCATGAGATTTCCCAGCCAAGAATACTGGAGTGGGTTGCCATTTCCTTCTCCAGGGGATCTTCCTGACCCATGGATCAAACCTGCGTTTCCTGCATTGGCAGGCAGATTCTTCACCACTGAACCACCAGGGAAGCCCCAATATTTATACCTTTACAAATATTTAAATATGTTATTAGTTGATGAGCTAATAATCCAAACATAAGTGTGATTTTTTTTCCTCCAGAACCTCCATCTGCATTGTCATGATATAGTGCACATTGCTTTGCATTACAGTTATTTCCTTCTGTGTTTTCTCCCTGATGGGACAAGGAGAGAGTACATCATGCTAGTAACAGTTCTGCAACTTAGCAAGTGAATGAATGGATAAGAGTCGTAATAATCCCCTTTCCTACCTGCCCCCAACCCCTCTTTAATTCACATTCTGTGTTATCCTTTAAAAGCAGATGGCACCATCCACTGCCTGCTCTATAGACTCCCCGTCCATATACTTAATCTAGAGAAGGTTTTGGTGGATGTTTCCCTTACATTTCCCTTATATTTTTCATGAAATCCTTCAATGGCAGCTCACTGGGATATAAACATATGATAACACTGTACTTTATTTGACAGGTAGGGATGAAAATCATCAGATAGAGAAAATGTCAACTTAGTAGATAAAGATCCAAGGTCTACTGTCTGCCACAATAGGTGGGTTTCAGGGGCAAGTTAAAAAAGATCTACATGTCACTGAAAACTGTCTGCAGAGTTAGTACATTGTAATGAGCAGACAATGATTATAAAGACAACGGAGTTCATGAATACCACCAAATTCACAACATTGTCATTTCTGTGTAATATAGTAAGACCATGATTTTGCATGCAATACAGAACTTTTGGCATTTGTTGAGTTCTGACAGTTCTACAATAGGCTACCCATCAGTAAGTAAAGTACCTGACCAAACCAACACAATTTTAGACGGCAATGGTCTGCACTGGCAATATGATTCGTTCTCAAATGAAAAGGTATGATAGCTAATCTTCTATGGAGCTACCTTTGTAACCACCACAAATTATTTGGTCTCTTTAAGACTTCCAGCAGTATTCCCTACAAATGCTATTAAGTAGTAAGACAAACAGTGTGAAACTTCTGGTAAAGTTCCCAAAACTCAGCTATAAGTGTTTTAATAGCTATTAATTTCCATTCCATTCCTTAACGACATGACTGGCTTTTTTCAGTCCTAGATACCATTCTACTGCGTTAGAGCAATGCTAATGTGAACAATGCCTCACATGCAGGTAAGGCTTTATCTCTGATGAAGTGCTTCAACTAATATTCTCTAGTTACACACACAACCACTCTGGGAGACGCTGCTTATTCTCAAAGTTCTGCAGAGTTAGGTATGTATAGAAAATTAATGACAGAATGTTTCCTTGCAGCTTTATATGGTAAGCAAAAAGAGAGGAAAGATGGGTTTTGAAGTTGCTCTAATGTTCATCTTTATATAATTTAATATAGCTGCAGACTCCTGGCAAACAACAGCAAGCAGGCAGAATACAGGAATGAACTGGCTTTTTTTTTTTTTTTTGAAGCAGACTTTATATTAGAAAAATAGACTCAAACACACAAAAAGAGAGAGACACACACAAAACCCTAGACAAAACATAAACATGTTTTTCAATATCTGCAGAAAATGTAAAATGGGGGCTTTTATATATTTACATCTCACACAGACAGTAATGCTATCCATATCTTCATTGTGTTTGAATTCAAATTATAGAGATATAAAGACATACACACATATCAAACATACTTGTAAATTGGACATATGAAAAGTACTTGTATAAACAAATACACATATCTATACACATTTCATATCTATACAAGATACATATTTCCCAGTATTTTGTCATTTGCTCTTTCTTATTCACTTTCACTAGGAATCTGATAGGAACTAGATTTGACTCACTTGTCAGCTAAGTGTAGTTCTTTTGTAAGACCAAATTAATTTTTCAATTGTGCTTAGAACTGTCCATTATGCATCTGAGCAAGATAGTTTCCAATAAATAAACACTGGCTCTTGAGCACTGCTTCCCCTTATCTCTCTATCACCTTTAGGATCCAGGTTGCTAAGAAGCTCTGATTTAAAAATATTTTTAGTACTGTGGTCAGGAATGCTACTGCTTCTATATCACCTTCAGTTTTCATTCTAGATTATTTTTCTAGTTTTAAAATGTATTTCTTAGTTCACTTTTTCATTGGTTTGCTTTATATCTGTTACATCATATGGTTTGATTAATTCATGATAATAAGACTTAATTTTTTATTGAAAGTATTTTTCCAATTTTATTGTGGTAAGAATAGTGAGTAACCACAGAGTCTAGCTCTTACCAGATTCCTAATGTAAGCAAATAAGAAAGAGCAAATGATGACATACTGAGAAATACGTAACTTGTGTAGATATGACATATATATAGATGTAGATACTTGTTTACACAGGTACTTTTCATATGGCTAATCACAAGTGTTCAATATGTGTGTGTCTTTACAGCTCTCTTATTTGAATTCTAACACTCAATGTGTTAACATATAAAATTTTGTGTACATTATTGTTCATTATAATAATGTGACTATTTTCCTTATTATTTTTTTGTTGAAGTATAGCTGATTTACAAAGTTGTGTTAGTTTCAGGTATATAGCAAAGTGATTCAGCTATACACACACACACACACACACACACATACATGTATGTATATATATTCTTCTTCAGATACTTTTCCATGATAGGTTATTATAAGATATTGAATATTGTTCCCTATGTAGTTTATCCATTTTATATACAGTGATGTATATATGTTAATCCCAAACTCTCAATTTATGTCTCCTCCCAACCTCTTTTTGCTTGTGGTAACTATGTTTTCTATGTCTGTGAGTCTGTGTTTTTTTTGTAAATAAGTTCATCTGTATGTAAGTGATATTGTATGATATTTGTTTTTCTCTGACTTATTTCACTCAATATGATAGTTCTAGGTCCATCTATGTTGCTGCAAATGGTATTATTTCCTTTTTATGACTGAGTAATATTCCATTATATACCACATCTTCTTTACACATTCATCTGTCAATGGACATTTAGGTTGTATCTGTTTTGGCTATTATAAATAGTGCTGCTATGAACATTGGGATGCATGACTCTTTCTGAATAATGGTTTTCTCTGGGCATATGCCCAGAAGTGGGATTGCTGGATCATATGGTAGTTTTATTTTTAGTTTTTTAAAGAACCTCCATACTGAGCCACTATGGACATTCTCATCAAGAGTGTAGGAGGGTTCCTTTTTCTCCACATCCTCTCCAGTAGATAATGTGACTTAAAATTTTTTTTATTTTTATGTGATGGATAAATCTTGATTACACAACTAGGGCTTGTTCAAACTGAACCTTTTTTTGAAGATGGTAGGGGTAGGATCCTTTGCTAAAGGGAAATTTTTGAAAAATAGTCTTTCCAAGACTTGAGTAATTTTGGAATCTTGTGATGTTCCTATTTATGTTAATTGTTGGCAGGTATAAAAGGAACTTCCCTGGTAGTTCAATCAGTAAAGAATTTGCCTGCAATGCAAGAGATGCTGGTTTGATTCCTGAGTCAGGAAGATCCCCTGGAGAAAGGATAGGCTATCCACTCTAGTGTTCTTGGGCTTCCCTGATGGCTCAGATGGTAAAGAATCCACTTACAATATGGGAGACCTGGGTTCGATCCTTGGGTTGGGAAGATCCCCTGGAGGAGGGCATGGCAACCCACTCCAGTATTCTTGCCTGGAGAATCCCCAAGGGCAGAGGAGCCTGATGTCACTCAGGAGCCCTGGTCACTCAGGGCTACAGTCCTGAGTGACTAAGCACAGCACAACACAGTATTAATAAAGCACTTTTGCTAGTATCTCATTAAGTCAGGGATGTAGTCTTAATTTGAGATGTGAAATTTAATTATGATATACACCCTTATCAAAATGCATGCTTCAGAATACAAAAGAACACTTACCTCCTCAGGTGAAGAGCAAAGTTGTAAATAAATGTGGTTAAGATGCTAAGTGATCCATGGTGTCAGTTCTGAAACAAAGGTCCCTTAGGGGATGCAAGGAAAAGCAATGTTCCCTGGTTGAGGGAAAACACCCAGCTTCTCTATAAGAAGGGTTACTTACTGAGTATTTAATTTCCTTTTAGAAGAGAAAGGATGTTTAAGAGTGATTTTTAAAAGAAAATTTGAACTGCTTACAGTAGCAATTATTGTTGGGTGATATGTAGGGTATTTCAAGTGTGCTAGTCTTCCTGGAAATAAATGTCATACAAAATTCCTATATGTAGAGTTTACTTAAAAGAGCTTTCACCAAATCAGATCATGTAGCACTAACAAAATTAACTCTGTTTACTGAGCAACTAGAGCTTGAGGCAAGCCTGTGCCAAGCACTGGGGTTACAGTGGTGATTCAGTGACATGATATACACAGTCTTAATCTTCTTCTGTCTCCTCGTGAACCTATTTTCTGACTAAAGGAAAAAAGTTTCTTAAATTTGCATATATTTCCCTTGGGAAAACTGTCTCCAATTAAGCAGGGAGCACAATTTCCATTCTGTTCTTCCCTCCTGTTGTATTTCTCAGCAATCTACATTAAATGGTCAGCTTGTCTCCTTTCTGTGGGCTGTATCAGCTAATTTAAGCATTAGAGTGATCAACAGTTAAGATTCTTGAGCCAGTCTGCGTGGGTTCCAGCCTCCACTTTCCAGCCATGAGGCCTGGGGTAAATTATTAATGTCTCTGCCTCTTAGCTTTCTCACCTGTGAAACAAGCATTTTAATACTGGTTTGGCAAAAAAGTTCCTTTGGGTTTTTGAAACTCTAAGGAACTTTTTGGTCAACTGAATACATCCAGCCACCTACGACTACTATGAGCTTAAGTGTTTTCATACATACAAGGAATTAGGAATAGCACTTGGCATGGAATAAGTACTCAATAAATGCTAGCTTATTAAATTATCATTATAAAGAGAAACCTAAAAACTTAGGTGTAGAAATTTTACATTTTGCCAGCCATATCAAGATAAGCCATGCTAATGTAGAAATTAATTAGGTTGAATTCTTCAAAACAAAGCTTTCCTTAACTATCTAATTTTGAAAATTCAAAATTATTCTAAGAAAAGAGATGCCAAAAGGAAATAAAGGGAAAAACACTCACTTGATAATGACAAATGAGTTTGAAGCTTGATTTCAAGCTTCTATAGTAAAATCTATTCAAGAAAATGAATGATTACACACACACAAAGTTGTGCAGTACATGAAAATTATTATAGCCTAAAAGAATTATGTTAAAGTTTGAAGGACCCTTTTGGGCCTAGAAAAGAAAACAATAGTTTCAAAGGCCCTTGCCTAATCATCTAACTTCAGAGAAAACAAAAGGGAACTTTAGGTCCCGCCCTGATGCTCCAGGCTGGTTGCATCTATTTGAGACATATCACCCACCGTCCAGAAACCTTCCACCCCCTACACCTGCCCAGAAGACTTATCACCCCCTGCCCAACTACAAATGCCATCTCAACTAAAGAATACCTAAAACATCCCGCCTGATTGACATTTGCCTTATCAGTTACACAAACCTCCCTATAAACATGGAGCCTCCCTGATCCCTCTCCACGCTCAGCCTGGTCATTAGGCCGACTGTCACCCCTCCTTGCCTGAATAAAGGTAACCTACTTCTGTTGAAGGTCTTTCCTCTTTCTGGCTCAGCCCAAACTACACCTTACGTTCTTGGTGCCGGGAAGGGGCGAGGCACTGGTCTCACTCTCACTCTCCCTCACTCTCATTGTTTTCCCTTTTCCCGGAGTCTGGGAGCACGAAATCCTCCGAGCTCACTTTTCTGCCAGGGCTCAAGTTTCCCTCGGGGCACCCAGTGCCTGAGCGGTGCAAGCCTTGTGCTAAGGCTCTATTGGTGCTTTGCATACCCCCAGGCCTCAGCTCTACTCCCTCTCCTTCTCTCTCTCTGATGACCTCCAGAACAGGGAACTCTTGTCATTCGACTGCTCTACATGCAACACTCCACTCAAGCCAGCCCCTAGATTAAGGTAAGATCCAGACGGTGTTCTAGAGGCGCCCTAGAACCCAGTCCTCTCCGGATCCCGGGGACCCCCAGCCCAGGGCCACTCTGTAGGTGACGGTGGGGGACGCTCCACCTCGACACAGAGCTCTCTTCTCATAACTCCTATTGAGACTACGGGTGACGACTTGAGCCCTCAATAGGAGCCTCTGCTTGCCGTTCAATTATGGGATCTGGCCAATCTGTCCCAAAAGATTCCCTTCTGACTTGTGTTCTCAAAAATATCATGCCTGTGGCGGATTCATTTTGATATTTGGCAAAACTAATACAATTATGTAAAGTTTAAAAATAAAATAAAATTTAAAAGAAAAAGAAAAAATCTCAAACCACTCTCACTCACTGAACTCAAAGCTAACTGTTTAAAACAACTCTGTACACAGATTTGGCCTCAATACCAATTAGACAATCAAGATCGCTGGCCTGAAGTCAGCACATTTGACTTTAACATTCTTCAAAATCTCACAGATTTCCTTAAACGGAATGGCAAGTGGTCGGAGGTCCCCTATGCCCAAGCCTTTTGGGCCCTTCGGAGCAGGCCCTCCCTGTGCAAGGACTGCTCCACCCACGAGGTCCTTCTATGCACCTTGCCTCCCAAGCAAAAGGGCTCTTCTTTCTCAGGTAACCGCAGACCCAGACCTTCCGCACCCCCTGGAGATCGACCCCACTGACAAGCCCCCTCCCTACCCAGCCCCCTCCCTACCCGCCACCCTGCCAACCCTCTCCTTCCCCTTCATCCAACTCACCTACTGGCCTGGAAACCTCTCCTGACTCCCCCTCGACCCCGCTACCCCATCTCCCCGACTCCCCCTCCCCGCTTCCTTTGCCCCCTGCCACAGGGTCAGGTACCTAACACATGTTTCCCCTGAGAGAGGTGGCAGGACCAGAGGGCCCCACCTGAGTCCATGTGCCATTTTCATTGTCAGATATGAGCCAGACAGAAGCAAAGTTAGGATCATTTTCTGAAAATTCTACCAGATACCGAAAAGAATTCCTGAGACTCTCCCAGGCCTACAACCTCACATGGAGTGACGTATATTATATCCTAAACGCCACTCTCACCCCTGACGAAAAAGACCTTATCTGGCAAGCGGTAAAAGCCCATGCTGATCATTTACATAACCAAGACCAGGATAGCCCAGTTGCTAATGAGGCGGTGCCTCAGTTAGATCCCCACTGGACTTACCAGCCCGGTGACCCAGGTATCAGGAGACTCAATCATATGATTACCTGCATTCTAGAAGGAATGCAGAAAAATACTCATATCCATGTCATTTATGATAAAGTCAGAGAAATCACCCAAGGGGCAGACGAAAATCCAGCCTTATTCTTGGCATGCCTCACAGAGGCAGTCCAGAAGTATACCAACCTAGATATCACCACCCCTGCTGGTTACTCTACCTTCACCTTCAATTCATCAGCCTGTCCGCCCCAACATCAGACACAAGCTTCGGCAACTAGAAAAGGGCCCTGAGACCCTCCAAAGAGACCTTCTAGAAGTAGCCTTCAAGGTGTTCAATAATAGAGAGGAGGAGGCTGAGAGAGAAAAAGAACGTGACAGAAAAGCTAAATATGCCTTTTTGGCAGCAGCAATTAAAGGAAGAGATCAGCCTGGCCCAAGTCATCCCAGAACGGGGCTTAAGACCTGCCCTCCCTACCCGGGCCCTGCTTCCTATGCAACCAGTCAGGACACTGGGCAAAGGCATGCCCAAACCCACAGCCCCCCACAAAACCATGCCCAACCTGTGGCCAGTGGGGACACTGGAAGATGGACTGTCCCCACCTCCCAGACCTGGAGAGTGGAATGTCCACAGGGACACCCTGGTGCCTCTGGGGAAATTCCCACTTCTCCACAGAACCCCAGCCCAACCCTACAAGAGTTGTTCCAATGATGGGGCCCGGGTTCCAGCCCCCTGGCCCTGTCCCAAACACGAGCTCAGAACTTAGGGTAGATGGGGTAGTGGCCAGAAAAAAGACCTCTTTTATAGTAGACACTGGAGCCACTTTCTCTTAATTTCCTACTCTGGCCCAACTCAAGACTCAGAACTCACAATCAAGGGGGTCTCTGGAGTTCCCCTAAGGCCAAAAATCAGCCCTCCATTATTCTGTCAATTTGGAAAATCGACCCTTATACACTTATTCCTCATAATGCCTCAGTGCCCGATGGCACTCCTAGGGAGACATTTGTTATCCAAATTGGGGGTCTTTATTACCATACCCCCTGCCCTCGATACAGTCTCTATATTCTGCATTCAGATGACACCTGGACGGTCCCTATCCTCACCCCTGACCTTCCCTTGGATCTACCCGCCTTAGACCCCCAAGTCTGGGACACTGATCACCCATCCATAGCCAAACATCATCTACCAGTCCACATTACCCTAAAAGACCCCTCGACTATAATCACTCAACAACAGTATTCTCTCACCCCAGAGGCCCAAAACGGACTTAAGCCTATCATCGTCTTCTTCAAGTCTCTATCCTAATCCTACTCATTCACCACACAACACCCCTACTCTGGCAGTAAAGAAGGGGCCAAACTCTTGGAGCCTGGTCCAGGATCTGCAAAAAGCCAAAGAGGCCATCACATGGACATTCCCAGTAGTCCCTAACCCTTACACCCTTCTGTCTACCATACCCCCGACTGCAACCCACTTCATGGTATTAGATCTCAAAGATGCCTTTTTCACCATCCCTCTCCACCCCCTCTCCCAACCCTTTTTCGCCTTCACCTGGCAAGACCCCAAGACTCAACTAACATGGACAACAACTAACATGGACAGTTCTCCCCCAGGGGTTCAGAGACAGGCCTCACTTTTTTGGACAGGCTTTACAAAAGGACCTACAGACACTAGACCTAGCCCCGAGTCATCTCCTTCAATAGTAGATGACCTCCTCCTTTGTAGCCCAACCCGAAAACTCTGCCTCCAACATACTGCCAAACTCCTTGGGGCCCTGGGATCCTGCAGTTATTGGGTATCCCGATCTAAGGCCCAAATAGCCCAGACAAACGTCACCTACCTGGGGCTCTCCATATCCCACCAACAAAGAACTATTTCCCCAGATAGAATCCAGGCCTTGATTAACTGTCCACTTCCAAAAAAAAAAAAAAAAGGAGCTCCTGTCTATCCTCAGCCTCCTCAACTTTTTCCGTATCTGGATCCCTAACTTCTCCCTCCTTGCAAAGCCACTCTATGAGGCAACTAAAGGATGTCTGGGTGAGCCCCTCTTTAATCCCTCCTCGCTGGCCAATCCTCTTCGCCAGCTCACCCAGAGCCTCCTCCGAGTGCCAACTCTCCACCTGACAGATCACACCAGACCATTCTTTCTCTTTGCACATTCCAACCAAGGACAGGCCCTGGGACTTCTGTGTCAGCAGGCTGGAGACACCTGAGCTTCCATAGCCTATCTATCAAAACAGCTTGACGTGGTGACCAAGAGGTGGCCTTGGTATACGGGCTCTGGCTGCTATCGCAGCCCTCGTACCCGAAACAAATAAACTCTCTAGACATGCCCCTTTAACAGTCTGTTCTCCACACACCTCCCGAGACTTACTATCACATCAGGCTTTCCTCTCCCTTCCCCCTTCCAGGGTACAGGTCCTACATGCCTTTCTCCTCGACCCTCAGCTCTCATTCTCCCCCTGCTCTCCCACTAACCCCACCAGCTTATTACCCATGTCCTCTACAACAGACTCCCTCCTACATAGCTGCAGCCTAACAGTAGATCTTACCCAAAACCCCTTCCAACATTTAACAGATCAGCCCATCCTAGACCCAGACATCCCACACTGGTTCGTTGGTGGCAGCTCTCAAAAATCCCCACCCTTTGCAGCAGGATATGCCATCATCCAGGGGGACCTTTGTCACAATCACGAAACCCACACAATTGAAGCTTCACCTTTGCCACCTCGCACCACCTCCCAACAGGTAGAACTGATAGCTCTCACCAGAGCTTTAACTCTGGCTAAAAATCTAAGGGTTAACATCCCCACAGACTCCAAATATGCCTATAACATACTTCACTCAAACATCCTAATATGGAGAGAAAGAGGTTCCTAACCCAAAAGGGATCCCCCATTATTAGTTCAGACCTGATCCACAAACTTCTAGAGGCAGCACTCTTACCAAACAAAGCTGCCATCCTCCACTGTAGGGGACATCAAAAGGGAAGTCTCATATCAGCCTACAACAATGCTGCAGACCAGAAGGAAAGGAGATAGCACTGTCCCATCCTTCCCTCCAGTCCCCTGTCATCTTAGCTCTGACTCCACTCGACCCTCCCACCACCAGAGGAATTTTTCTACACTCACTTTTTCATCCCTCATCCAAGACACTCCAACTGTTCCTCCGTAACCACTTCCCCATATCCAATGCTGACCAACAATATTTAGATAACCTTACCCACTCCTGTCAAACATGTCAACGTACTAATCCCAATTCCAACCTTAAACCGACATCCTTTCCAACTCATCAAGTGCGAGGCAGCCTCCCAGCACAGGATTGGCAGATAGACTCTACACATATGCCCACGGTCCGGAGAGTCAGATACCTCCTGGTCCTTGCAGACACCTTTTTGGGATGGGTAGAAGCATTTCCCTCTACAAACAAAAGAGCCCACACCGTGGCCTGAATCCTCCTCATAGAAATTATCCCCAGGTTTGGCCTGCCTTCATCCCTACAGTCTGATAATGGCCCGGAATTTACATCCAAGGTCACCCAAAAACTTGTCCAATTCTTACAGATACCCTGTAAATGGAAATTTCATACTCCATACCACCCCCAGTCCTTAGGAAAGGTAGAAAGGATGAATAGAATAATCAAAAAAACCCTTACCAAACTAACTCTTGAAGTACATCTAGATTGGACTGAACTTTTGCCAATAGTTCTCCTCAGAATATGGGCTTTGCCCAGAAAGCCCCTGGGGCTGAGCCCCTTTGAGGTGATGTATGCCTGCCTCTGACCCCCAAGCCTCCCTGCCCTCTTTACAAACTGGGGACATGGCCTATCTGCCTAATAAGCCCCAGGGTGACTTAACCCCAAAGTGGCAGGGACCATTCAAAATCATCCTCCTTACTCCAACTACAGCTAAACTTGAGAAGGTCACCTCCTGGGTACACCTCTCTTGCCTAAAACGGGTCACCTCCGATCCTGTGCTGCCTCCTTAACTGACCCCTATCAGGTCTCCCTCACAGGACCCACCTCCTTAAAATTCACCTGGCGACAACCTCTGTCAACCATCCAAGAAGTCACTGAATGACCTGGACACTCTTCAACCTACAGCTGTTTCTGACCCAACTACTACAAGACCTCTGGACCAGCGCCCCGACAGGAACCTCCTTCAAAGACCTGACTACACTGGTGTCTCAACCAGTGGCTCCAGGGAACCTTCTACAACCTGACTCCAGACAAAACTGATTTCTTTACTCTCCTTCTCTACATCATTCTACATCCTAATGAACGCTGTTCCTCCTCAGATTCAAACAACCACCAACTTGGGGCCTTTTACCCCTCGCCCTGACTGGCCTCTCCCTGTGTCTCTAACCATAATAGCACTCTTAATCTTAATCCTTGCTATAGGCCTAGTAACTTTCTCCCCTCAGGACTGGCCACCTGCCCTTCGTCTTTCTGTAGGTATCGCCTGCATTGCTAGCTGTGTTCTACTCCTAGGGTGCTATTTCCTCTGCGCTGCCTAACTATCAGCCCCATGACTCCTCTGTTCCTTATCCTTGCTGCACTCCCCAGCCTTCTGGCTACTCCCTGCCCCTGCTCTGACATTTATTCCTATGTACATTCCTCATGTTATAATACAGCTCCAAAACCATGCACCATGAACCTCGGGGGCGGGAAGTCCAAATCCTACTCACTCTTAAAGTACAAAAGAGAGGGAGTTTCGTGAGTACCTGCCATAAGTCAAATGGAAGAAACATGTTTCTATCCCATTACCCACTGGGGGTACTCAGACGGGGGCAGGGTACTAGATCAAAATCGGGAAAAGAAACAAGAACAAGTCATAAAGAACATCATTTCCTGGTTACAGGCGACCCCTGAGCCTTATAAACGCCTAGACCTTCTTTCCCAATTACGGCCTCTCCTAAAACCTCTCTCTGGCAACCAACACCTTACCCGCCTTCTCAACTCTTCCTTCCAATTCTTCCAGTACACACAACACACATCCCAGTGTTTAGCATGCATGTCACTGTCTCCCTCACGGCACATAGCAATTCCTTTACCTTCAATCTGGCTGTGCTCCCTCCTTCTGTTCCACTTGGGTTCTCTGGAACAGCACAAATAATTGCACCAATCTGGGAATCTTCATTCTCTGTGGGACCTATACATATTCATGTCTCCTGTTGGACCCCCCTGGACCTTGCATCTTGGTCTTCCTGATCCCGGGCCTAACATTCCTCAAAGAAGAAGAGGTAGAACAAATAGTCTACCCTCAAGGGGAACTTTCCCACAGGAAAAGACGAGCTGTCACAGCCCCCCTCCTGATTGGGACTGGCATAGCAGCAGCCCTAGGCACTGGGATTGGGGGCATCTCGACCTCTACCCATTTCTACTACAAGCTGTCCCAAGAACTTAATGAAGACACGGAGCATGTAGAGGAGTCCTTCATTTCAATTCAAAGACAAATTAACTCATTAGCTCCTGTGGCCCTACAAAATAGGCAAGCCCTGGACCTTCTCACCGCAGAAAAGAGAGGGACCTGCCTTTTCTTAGGAGAGGACTGCTGCTATTTTGTTAATAAAATGGGCATAGTCCAGGGCAGTCAAAGAACTTAGAGACAGAATTGAATGCCACAGAAAAGAGTTACAAAACCTTTACAGTCCCCAAAACATGTTCCAACAGGTCCTCCCTTGGTTGCTCCCTTTCCTGGGACCACTGGTACTTATCATTCTATTCCTCTTATTTGGACCCTGTCTCTTCAATCTCTTTCAAAGTTTTCTCCAAGAACAGATTCGGGCCATCTCTTGAGATCAGGTCAAGACCATTCTTCTTCTCGAGACCCTCACCCCAAGCTCAGAAAAAGGAGACCCTGGGCCCTAGGATGATCCTCCATTCCAGACCCAAAATCGTTGCCCCTATCCAGCAGGAAGTAGCCAGAGAGATATGGCGCCCTTTCTCCCATTTTTTTTTACGATTTCAGGGTCTGGAATGAAGGAGTCTTTTGGACCTGGAAAAGAAAACAACAGTTTCAAAGGCCCTTGCTGAATCATATAACTTCTGAAAAAACAAAACAGAACTTTAGGTTCTGCCCTGATGCTCCAGGCCTGTTGTATCTATCTGAGACTGATCACCCACTGTCCAGAAACCTTCCACCCCCTTCTCCTGCCCAGAAGACTTATCACCCCCTGCCCAACCACAAATGACATTTCAACTAAAGAATACCCAAAACATCCCGCCTGATTAACATTTGCCTTATCACTTACACAAACCTCCCTATAAATATGGAGCCTCCCTGATCCCCTTCCGCACTCAGCCTGGCCGTTAGGCCGACTGTCACCCCTCCTTGCCTGAATAAAAGTAACCTACTGAAAGAGATGGGAATACCAGACCACCTGACCTGCCTCTTGAGAAATGTGTATGCAGGTCAGGAAGCAACAGTTAGAACTGGACATGGAACAACAGACTGGTTCCAAATAGGAAAAGGAGTATGTCAAGGCTGTATATTGTCACCCTGCTTATTTAACTTCTATGCAGAGTACATCATGAGAAACGCTGGACTAGAAGAAGCACAAGCTGGAATCAAGATTGCCAGGAGAAATATCAATCACCTCAGATATGCAGATGACACCACCCTTATGGCAGAAAGTGAAGAACTAAAAAGCCTCTTGATGAAAGTGAAAGAGGAGAGTGAAAATGTTGGCTTAAAGCTCGACATTATCATGGCATCCGGTCTCATCACTTCATGGGAAATAGATAGGGAAACAGTGGAAACAGTGTCAGACTTTATTTTTTTGGGCTCCAAAATCACTGCAGATGGTGACTGCAGCCATGAAATTAAAAGACGCTTACTCCTTGGAAGGAAAGTTATGACCAACCTAGATAGCATATTCAAAAGCAGAAACATTACTTTGCCAACAAAGGTCCGTCTAGTCAAGGCTATGGTTTTTCCTGTGGTCATGTATGGATGTGAGAGTTGGACTGTGAAGAAGGCTGAGCACCGAAGAATTGATGCTTTTGAACTGTGGTGTTGGAGAAGACTCTTGAGAGTCCCTTGGACTGCAAGGAGATCCAACCAGTCCATTCTGAAGGAGATCAGCCCTGGGGTTTCTTTGGAAGGAATGATGCTAAAGCTGAAACTCCAGTACTTTGGCTACCTCATGTGAAGTTGTGACTCATTGGAAAAGACTCTGATGCTGGGAGGGATTGGGGGCAGGAGGAGAAGGGGACGACAGAGGATGAGATGGCTGGATGGCATCACTGACTCGATGGATGTGAGTCTCAGTGAACTCCCGGAGATGGTGATGGACATGGAGGCCTGGCGTGCTGCGATTCATGGGGTCACAAAGAGTTGGACACGACTGAGTGACTGAACTGAACTTCCGTTGAGGTGGTCTTTCCTCTTTCTGCCTCGGCCCAAACTATACCTTACAAAGTCAATGTTGATTCAGTGGTGCTGTGGACACTGCCTAATAGTATATATTAATTTTTTTTACTTTATTAGTTATTATAAAGAAAGTGAAAAGAAAGTGAAGTCGCTCAGTCATGTCCAACTCTTTGTGACCCCGTGGACTGTAGCCCACCAGGCTCCTCCATCCATGGGATTCTCCAGGCAAGAATACTGGAGTGGGTTGCCATTTCCTTCTCCAGGGGATCTTCCCGACCCAGGGATCGAACCCAGGTCTCCCGCATTGTAGGCACATGCTTTAACCTCTGAGACACTAGGGAAGCCAGGGAATTTAGTTATTATAACTATTGATTAAAAATTTCCCTGTATATGAATTATATACCTATATGTATACATATATATTGGAGAAAGAAATGGCAACCCACTCCAGTGTTCTTGCCTGCAGAATCCCAGGGACGGGGGAGCCTGGTGGGCTGGTGTCTATGGGGTCACACAGAGTCGGACACAACTGAAGTGACTTAGCAGCAGTAGCAGCAGCATACATATATATACACATACTGATTTCATTTACCTATGATTTTCCTCTATAGTTTCTCTTCTATCCTTACTTATTTATATTTTTTCTACAAATTTTAGAGAGTATGTATATGAGGGAAAAAAACTTTTTTTTCAACAAAAAGGAGACAATTTTTTAAGAGTACAGGCATTTGAGAAGTGGAAACAGCAAAGATCAAGTAGAAGATAATAAAAGAGGAAAATGATGAAATGATTCAGTCAGTTCAGTCGTTCAGTCGTGTCCAACTCTTTTCGACCCCATGAATCCCAGCACGCCAGGCCTCCCTGTCCATCACCAACTCTGGGAGTTCACTGAGACTCACATCCATTGAGTCAGTCATCGATGCCACCCGCCATCTCATTCTCTGTCGTCCCCTTCTCCTCTTGCCCCCAATCCCTCCCAGCATCAGAGTCTTTTCCAATGAGTCAACTTTTCTCATGAGGTGGCCAAAGTACTGGAGTTTCAGCTTTAGCATCAGTCCTTCCAAAGAAACCCCAGGTCTGATCTCCTTCAGAATGGACTGGTTGGATCTTGCAGTCCATGATGAAATGATTAGTGGATAAGAAATGGAATAGATATCATATGAGAAGATAACTCAAGATCTTAGTCCTATTGATTAGTCTTAGAAACAAGTTAGTTCTCTTGAAAAATAGAATGGTCTTTTAGTTTTTGTTTTTATATATGTCTACCATATGTAGTGTAGAAATTGAAATCCTACTGTATTTGATTTAATCAGACCATGTGGCTGGAAATTGATGTAAAAACTGCAATTTATTATTATATTTTTAAAAACAATCTATTATACTTCCTGACAAAAGTCACTGCTATAGTTCAAAAGTAGAAGTACTCTCTATCAGCATTTAATGGCTGGAAACAAACAAACAAACAACGTAGATTTGACTAGGTTAATTTTGGGACAGTCAGGCAAGAACGGGGATGGGAAAGGGCAAAAAGAAGAGATTTGGAATGTCCAAGCTGTCTGCCCAGCAGTGCTACTTCAATGTGGGACAAAGGCTTTGCTCTACCAACTAAAAAGAACCTCTGTGTGCCTTGTAAATTATACTGAGGATTTGGATTTTAATCTGAGGGCAACAGGGAGATACTTAGGCTTTTAAGCAAAACACCTTTTGACATCACTGTTCCAGTTCTCCAGAGTCTGCCCAGTTCTGGCTCCTTAGTTCTTAAGGCAACATCTTTGAACTAGATGGGACTCTCCTTACCTTGTCCCTGGTTCTCAATATCCTCTCTTGTGTCCTCAGTCCAAGTACAAATCCATGAGGGCAACTGAAATCAATACTCAGACCAAATCAGACCTGCAAAGGTAGACTCACTGCTCACCATCACAGGATCTGGCCTAAGACCACTCTCTCATCATCATCCCCTCCTGTTTACTGAATTTAACATACTCAGGCTTCTTTGCTGTTTTTTGAACACACTAAGCACGCTCCTGTCTTAAGGCTTTCATACCCACAGTTCCTCTTATCCTAGAATGCTCATCCCAGACACTGGTCTGAACTTGCTCCATCATTTTATTTAGGTCTCTGTTCATACAGCTCTTCCTTAGAAAGGTCTTTTCTCACTACAGTATCCACTATTCAGGGAAACACACTTTACATGCTTTTTCCTTCATAACACATCACTAACTAATATCATACCTTTATAAGTTTTTGCATAGTCCCCTAAGATTGTTCACTGTTAGAGTCCCCACAGCTGAAATGATGTCTGGAACACTGTAGGAGACCAAGAAACATCAGTTCAATGGCCCAACTAGACGTTGCTGGGCAGATAACAGATGTCCAGTGAATATTTGTGGAAAACCTTAATGACTGAATGAATGTGTACATTCTTTAGGTAGGGCAATAGACTTATGCTAGACTTAAAAATGTATTAATAATAATCCTGTTGTTATTTTAAATTTGCTTCTAATTACTTATTTGCTCAGACTTGGGGTGTCATGAGTCTTTGCTAGAGATACGTTGTCTACATTGAAATTTAAAAAGAGAAATAAATCAGGTAAATAGGATCATGTGTTGAAAAAGTAGTTGGGAATAGGAGAAATGGAAAGTATTCAAGGCAAACAGATTACAGGGGGAAAGACCGGGTTCAGCAGGAAGCTTTAACCACAAAAGGTCCAGTGTGACAGAAGCAGGGTACAGGATTCAATATGATAAATTAGAGCATGCAGAGGGAGGAGAGATATGAGATTAGAGAAATACGAACCAGGGCCTTCATGTGCCTTGTAAATTACAGAGAATTAAGATTTTAATCAGAGGGCAATAAGGAAAGCATCAGTAAGATCCAACTTGAACTTTAAAAATTAGCCCAAATACAGGAGACAGATCGAAGGGAGACACAGCCTGAATGTAAGAGTGACTTTGGGAGGTGATGATTATAATCCATGTGGTATACGAAGCTGAATAATGACAGTGTTGCTGTTCAGTTGCTAAGTCATGTACGACTCTTTGAGACCCAATGGACTGTAGCATACCAGGCTTCCCTGTTGTTCACAGGGTTCACTCAAATTCATATACATTGAGTCAATGATGCTATCTAAGCATAATGACAGTAGGGGCTGAAAGAAGTGAATCAATTGAAAAAACTTGACAGGTTAGAATTGCTAGGATTTCTTGAGGGATTATAGCTGTGTTAATGGGGAAGATGTGGTTGGGGAGACAGAGGAAAGAACTGATTTGGGGACTAGAGAAGAATGACAGAAACTCAGGTTTAAAAAGAGGGGCATTTTAAAATCAGGGCTTCCAGGTGGCTCAGTGGTAAAGAATCCACCTGCCAATACAGGAGACATGGGTTTGATCCCTGGAGAAGGAAATGGTAACCCATTCCAGTATTCTTTCCTGGGAAATCCCACGGACAGAGAGCCTGGTGGGCTACATTCCATTGGGGTCACAAAAGAGTTGGACACAAATTACAAGCTAAACAACGACAACAATTATGAAACCGACTGTGGACATATTGCTTTTGAAATACCTGTGGTATATTCTAGTGGATGTCTAGTAAACAGTTGAATTTATAGATCTTGAGTTTATGATAATCTTCTCAGTTGGAAATTTAGATTTGAACAGCATCTACTCACCAGCGTGAATTAATATTGCTTAGGGCTAACATTCTCATATGCTCTTTACCTAGATTCAGCTACTGCTAATAATCCATCACATTTGTTTTACATTTGTGTTTTCCTCCTCTCTCTCTGACACACATACACACACGTGTACACGCACAGATGTACAGTGTATATACTTGTTGAACCATTTGAGAGTAAGCTGCATGCATCATGATTGCGGCCCTAAATACGCACATGTATATTTCCTATGAATATGGTTATTCTTTTATAGAACTGCAGTGCAGTTTTCAATTTAGTCAATTTCACACTGACATAATACTTTTATATGACTGTCTTCTGCAGTCGAGTTTGGACTACTGATCCAATACTAACATCAGAAAGTATTTTTAATTCTCAAATTAAGGTCTCCTTCTGCTATGTTTAGCTTTTATAATTACACAAAAATCTAAGAGCCATGTTTAGGATTCGATCTTGTTTGCATTTTCCTTCCTACAAAAGAAGTAATAAGCTTTGAAAGGATATTTCTTTATATTAGTGAAGTCCATCTCTTGCAGCTTTATAAAAATTCTACAAGTTCCATCATCTATGTAAGGACAAAGCTGTCATTTGAATAAGAGTTGCCCAACTGAACTGTTTTGTATAGTTTATTTGTTATGATGCTTTTTTAATGATCAATAAGGCTTCTTAAGACTCCAGAGAGCATTCTTCCTGTTCTTAAGATCACCCAATTTGAGTTATATTACTTTTTTCTCCTTTCAAAAAAGTAATTGGTAAGGAAAGGGTGAAGGATAGTGACAGAAAGAAACAAAGTTCATTCTGTAAAGGAGGCTTTACAATTATAGTCACCTTTAAGAAATATCAAAATTATAATTCTAACAACTGTGACACATCAAAAAATCAGCTTGAGCTAAAGTCATTAGGTTGTCAGTAAGAGTTCAGAGTAGGATGACATAAACCATCAGCATTCCAAACCTAACAGGACGGAGCTGCACAATAGGAACCATTGTTTATGGGAATCCTTTTGCACCCACTTGCAAAGTTGCTAAACTGGTTTCTGTTTCCTTTGTGGGTGTTTGGTCAAAGAAGAGAAGCATGTTTGGGCTTGTCATTGAGAGCTGATCTCTAATGGAAAAGAAACAGATTTATTAGAATTATTTACCTCCATAAGAACCCTAAGTTCACATGGCTCAAAGCCACCCACACATGTGCAAATGACCTTCTTCTTCCTTCCTTCTTTCCCAGCCCTCTTTTCTTTAGATGTGAGAAATGGACCTGAGTTAATCTGCAAGCCACGGCAAAGGAAAATGTTTGATATGTCTTAAGTCTTTGATAAAAATTAGTACACACAGCAGTCCTTAGCAGCCTACGGAAACCACTGGCAAGATGACCAACCCTAATGATACATTTGTCATTAGGCTACTGGAAGATCTGCCCCTAAAGTACATGAACTTGGGCGCACCTTCATACGGTACCTGTTTGAGAACCTTAAATACAAAATCAAATGGTGGGACTCCAGTGTAAACCTGTAAAATTAGGGACTTTGAAATCAGACACATCTGAGTTTGAATTCTCTCTCTGCTGCTTACTGTGCTGCTTTGGCTGAATTACACACAGCTCTCTATCCCCCAGTTTCCTCGCTAGTAATGAAAGAGAGACAGAACATACCTGCCAGGGCATTAAATTGGGATTAAATAAGATAACATATGTAACATGTCTAAGTACAATATCTGCCATATGGTAGGTGCTTAAAAAATATTCCCTGAGCCGTCCAGCATGCTGACAAGGACTGATTTACCACAAAGCAGAAGGACTGATCTGAGGCAGAAGGATTGATTTAAGGCAGAAGAGACAGAGGAGAGGGAACAGAGACTTCTTGGAGGTGGTGATATAAGTCAGGGAATGAAGAAAAGCAGGAGACAGCAGGCTGTGCCTACAGTCCAGACAAGGGCACGCCGAGCCTGAGCTTGGATGGCACCAGTGACAGAGGGCTCGGGAGTGTGTTACCAAGCACAAAAGTCATGTGACACCTCATGTTCATATCTGGATGGCATCTGTGACAGAGGGCTCAGGAGTGTGTTACCAAGCACAAGTCACGTGACGCCTCATGTTCATATCTGCATGGCAGACAGCATGATGCTGCCCTTGCAACCAGCAGGGAGGAAGAGATGGCTTGAGTCCAAAATGGTCATCTGAATCCTGGATACGTTTTCAGAGACCCTTAGACTATTAGGAACAGTTGCCCAGCTTCAGACAGACGTGTGCTGCTTTAAGCTTAACAGAAAGGTCAGCACCCAAGTTTCCCTTGAGGGAGTTAGCTACCTATAGGTAAGTTGATATGACAGCTGTAAATATCCTTAAGAAAGGAGGAAGTGCAGAGAAAAAAGAGAACAGGAAAGCTTTGACCATGTGTGTTTAGGTCAGAGGTAACAATCCTGTTCTACGTTTTTCATCTTTAAAGGTTGAATGTCAAAAGTATGTTTGTAAAAGGTGTTGAAACACAGTGTGGAAGGTTCCGTATGCATCTGGTTTCTGGGACATTGGTCATTTGATGTCTTATTTAAACAGCAAAAAAACATTCAGAGAGAGTTTCTTTCTTTATGGGGGATTAAGAATAGCAATGGAAGAAAAGCTATGATAAACCTAGATAGCATATTTAAAAGCAGAGACATTACTTGGCCAACAAGGGTCCATCTAGTCAAAGATACGGTTTTTCCAGTGGTCATGTATGGATGGGAGAGTTGGATCATAAAGAAACTGAGCGCTGAAGAAATGATGCTTTTGAACTGTGGTGTTGGAGAAGACTCTTGAGAGTCCCTTGGACTGCAAGGATATCAAACCAGTCAACCTTAAATGAAATCAATACTGAATATTATTTGGAAGGAGTGCCACTGAAGCTCCAATACTTTGGCTACCTAATGCAATGAACCAACTTATTAGAATAGACCCTGATGCTGGGAAAGATTGAAGGCAGGATGAGAAGGGGATGACAGAGGACAAGATGGTTGGATAGCATCGCTGACTTAACGGACATGTGTGGAGAAGGGGACGATAGAAGATGAGATGGTTGGATGGCATCGCCGACTCAATGGACATGAGTTTGAGCAAGCTCTGGGAGATGGTGAAGGACAGGGAAGCCTGGCGTGCTGCAGTCCATGGGGTCGCAAAGAGTCAAACATGACTGAGAGACTTACGACAAAGAATAGCAAAAATTAACATTCCCTGTGTTGCTTCGTGGCAGGTACTCTTGTGTAGTAGACAGAATAACGACACCTAAAAGTGCCCTTGTGCTGATCCCCGGAACCTGTGAATATGTTACCATAAGTAGCAAAAGGGGCTTACGGTTGTAGATGGAATAGATATGTGGGTGAAATGAATTAAGGCTGCTACTCAGTTGGCCTTGAGATGGAAAATTAACCTGACGGGTCCAATGTAATCACAAGGGTCCTCCTAAGTGGAAGTGGGAGACAGAAGGCTCAGGGCCTGTGTGATTCCACGTGAGAAAGACATGACTGATTGTTGCTGGTACAGAAGACAGCAGTGGGCAAACAGCCAGGGGTTGTAGCCAGGAACCTGTAAAAATCACTAGAAGCTTCTAGAAAAGACAAGACAATAGATCTTCCCCTAGAGCCTTCAGAAAGGAATGTAGCCCTGCTCACATCCTGACTGTAGCCTAGTGAGATGCATTTTGGACTTCAGACCACTGGAACTATAAGATAATAAATTTATGTTGTTTTAAGCCACTCATTTTTTGGTAATTTGTTACAAGTGCAACAGGAAACTTATATATCTGCTAAATATTAATAGTGTTCATGCCATACTTGAGGTAGGACCTATTATTATCCCCATTTTACAAAGAATTAAAATTAGAAGTCCTACCTTGGTCTGATACCAAAGTCCATGCTCTTAGCCATTACCTTCTCCCCCTCTAAATTCTTCCAAAATCTCTAGAGAGGAGTCTGATGTCATTAACTTGCTTTCCTAGAAAATGCCTCAACGTAGTTCTACTCAGTTAAAGATAACTACATCGTAGTATAATGGGGCAAGAACAGATTATAATCACACCTAACTCAGAGTGGTTTCTTTCAATTAATTTGTTCTAGTGCTTTCACAAGCAAGTACATAAAAATGTGGAAGAGAATCAAAATGTACAAAACACAGATATAAATGATTCCAAGGCCTTAATGAATCCAGGAGAGAAAGATTGCTCATAGCTTTGGTTTTGTTTTTATATTACAGATAGAGACTTGTAGGATGGCTTTGAAAACCATCTTGAAATAATATGAAATCAGTAAAAGTTTGTTAACTCTACTAATTTCAGACTCAGATTTTTTTTTTCCCTCTAAGTGTAATGTAAAGCTGATGACAGCTCATCGGTGGTATCCAATGTATTTCCTTTGTCAAGGTGAAGAAATGTTGGTTTACAGAAAGAAATTGAATGTAATTTTAAGCAATTTACTTTTAAAGATGAACACAACTATTTAGCAGAGGATATTTTAAGTAAATGCAAAATAACAGCTGAATGGCTGTATGTCAAAGACTAAGATATATGTTTTTTATGGGTGTCCAAGAGACAGAAAATATTTCTTTTGTATTCAGCCTATGTTTTTCCTATATGGTATATTTTGCAAAAAAAAATCCCACACAGCATGATTATTTTTCTACCTTTTATAAAAGATAGAGACTGTTTATTCATTTAGTAGATACAGAAATTTGGTCTGTAATTGAACATCCTAGCCCCAATCTCACTCCCAAATCACTTAAGGGAAGATGATTTAACCAGAAAAATATTTGACAGAAGCCAACAATGACCTCGGGAATTATACTGTCCCATAGGCTGTAAAATTGTGTCACATAGCAATATTGCAGAAGTGATGAATGTTTAGCATGTATGTTAATTTACATTTCCTTCTGACAATTGAAAAATATTGTTTGACTAAATAGTAAACACATTTGAAACCTTGGAAAAAAAAACAAAACAGTATAATTATTTTCTTGTTAGGATGACTTTTTATCCTTTGCTTTCAACCAGGAATGTAAAAAGGACCTTGTCATAAACAATTTCCATTCCTTGAAACTCAGTGTCTACATTTCAATGTAAATAAGAAGTAGGAACTATTTGACTTGAGGTTATTTTAGCAATGCCCTTACTCACATTAAATTTTACTCTTTCTGTCCTGGCTCCTTCCCTCCAGAAAGTGGTTGGTTCAATTAAAGCAGACTATTAGGTAAGCCTAGGCCGAGTCTTGCTAGAGAAAAAGGAAGAACACCTGACTTGTACAAAAAGACTGAAACCAGACAGGCAATGCCAACAGCCAGCCATACCCTATCCTTGTGTTTTAATTTAATTCCTGTAGTTGTAGTTTTTATAAATATTTCATTTTAGTTTTCAAGTGTAAAATAGTGCATTTATATATATATTTATATGTAATTTTATTTTTATGAATTACACAGTAAATGCTTCTAAAAGCTCGCCTTTTTCATGAAATCTTTTTCTTCACCCCACTGTAGCACAAAGGAATGACTTTGCCCTAGTGCAAATTTGCAAATTAAAAGTCCCAGGATCTCACCTCATTCTTCTTGTAAGATTTCAAGAGATTTAAGCTGAAGAGAGCTTGAGGCGGCATCTGGTCTATTAACTGGCTATATTCTGACCTGGCTTTTTACCCAGAATGACATGCTGTACAACCTCAAAAACTTTGTGCAAAGAGGTGTGCAAGTTACATGCACACATCTGTACATGGGGCACACAAACACACCCACATCTTGTACATAAACATGAGTAGCCTATATCATTTGTGAAATGGTTACATCAGGCATAGTACAGTACATACACTTTGTGAAAACCACGCTCTGAGAACAAACAAGAAAAGCATATGTAACAATTATCAAAAGGTAGCTACCACCTCTATGTTATTTACAAACAGCTGTACAACCATTTGTTCATCAGCTGTGTACTGGAATGGCAGTAAACAGTTTTATTCAGTAAACCTCTTCCACTCTTCTCTTTGCACCTGGTTTAAAAACATGTAATCCAACACTTCAGTAAAGCAACTGAGTTTTGTTACTGCATAAATTTGGACATCTGTCCACAGAAAACAAATGGATGAGGTCAAAAAGCAATGATTATTAATGTTGTAAGTCTTCTTAATAAGAGCAATACCCATAGCAATTTACAAAAAGCTAAAATACAATCTTGTATCTAATTTAGAGGATATCAACAATAATGATAGAACGGAGAAAGATGGCAGCATCTAAGTCTTTTAAAAATTCACATAAATATGCATATTGTCCAGCAAATTATACATTTTGTGTTTATTCCCTGTTAAAAGATGATCCCAAACAATGAACACAGGAAATAAGCTTTGCCATTAATAGCCATGGCCTTGTCTTGATATAGCCATGTTTTCCTCTTCCACAGTTCTTGGCTATTAATAGCCAATGTTTTTCAAATAACTCAGTGGTTCATGACTGTGAAGTACAACAAATCTTATAGGTAAATAAACTGGAGAGAGAAAAAGCAAGAACAGGAGTCCACATATTTTGGCTCTAAAACCAATCAGTTGCACAAACCTTGGAGAAGTCTTTAAAATTAAACTTAGTAAGAACTCTTTCTGTTCTGACAAGTATTTAGTATTATAATTAACTAAACTAATGATATCAAATATTAATCAGCACCATCTATAATTCAAAATGCCTATATTCCATTTGACATGACCAATAAGAGCATTACCACATGGAAGATCAGCTTACATAGGGTTAATCTTTAAGTCAATGGGAAGAGTTTAATAAGATGTATTGTCAAATTTATAACTGAAAAAAAAATCATTAAATCACCCACATATATGGTATGCAATGTATTGTGTATATCCCACATGTACAGAAATTCTTACGCACACTAAAGCATGTTTGAAGGAAGAACAAAAGGAAATTCTGTATGTAGTTGTTTGGACACTCAAACTACATGACTTTAAGAAAACTATGAAACCCTGGTGGTGAATGGATTATGGATGGGGGACCATAAAGTATTTCTGTTTGCTTTTTGGTATACTGCTTTGTAGTTCTATTATACATATTAAGCTCTACAATTTTAATAGATTTATTTATTGTGAGGTTTAGATGACAATTATGGAGCCACATTCTATACTTTATATGTATTTTGGGTCTGAAGTCCTTGAATAACTTCAAGGTGTTATAATTTCACTGTAGCTGTAAGTGGTAGACATGTCTAGGAATATCACCAAAATTTACACTTTCCTCTTGTTGAAGAGGTGGATATGTGTTGGCATATGGTTGCTTATGACCTTTTCCCTGAGCTGACTGGATGATGACGTCTTACCTGACACTTGACTCAAGGACTGCTCTTCTATGAGCAGACGTCTGGATAATCAGACACTCAATTTGGAACTGAGAGGTGAATTCTGGAGCTCAAAGATTTTCTTGTTAAAGTCCAGTTCAGGTCATAATGACCAAAGCCATGTACAAGCCGATAGATAAGCAGAGAAACTAGTCTATACACAGGAGAATGGAAAAGACTTGCACAGCAAAATGGAAATCCAAGACCTTGGGGATATATATACTTATATCTGATTTACGGTGTTGTATAACAGAAACTGACACAATATTGTAAAGCAATTATCCTCCAATTAAAAGTTTTAAAAAAAGAAAAAAGACCTTGGGCAGCAGGGGAAGAGAGAGAAAACCGTGACTTCTGATTTTCTAGGACCAAGTCCTATCTTCACCAAGCCTAGATTGCAGATGTCACTGCTTGCCCAGTCATTATCATCCCTACTGTTTTTGAGAATAATGGGGTCAGTTTTAACTTCTTATGACTCAGAGAGCCTTGACTAGAAAGAACACTACCATTTAAAGTGTATGAAACATTCTGATAAAAAAAATTATTTTTTTTTTTCCCATTTGACCCTTTTACTAAAGCTCTGAAAAAATACTACTTTTAGTTTATGGGCAATAAAAAGGAAATAGGAAGATTGAGAGTACAGTTCAGCATTGTAGAGCTTTGTCCAAAACTGGGATTTCCAACTCAGGACTGTCCATCTCCATTATTCCATCTAACCACCACCATTATGCCTAGACAGTTTCTTCCCAGTAGCTAACAAAATTGTTCATAATCACAGATGTCCTTATTTTCTTACTAACTGACAACATGCCCAGGATTCAGGTAGAAATGTAGAGCTCTCTCCCCCGAAACACAGTGGTGCCAAACTTGTCATTGGAGGTTTTAGCCCTTACCCCAATTTAGTAAACCTGATAGTACTGCAAATAGGCGTTGGTGGGCATAATGAGTAAGCGGATTCTGAAGGTACAGGTTATTTTAAAGAACCATAAGCTTTTCAACTAATCTTTAAGTACACTGAGGGTTGCTGCTGCTAAGTCGCTTCAGTTGTGTCCGACTCTGTGTGACCCCGTAGACGTCAGCCCACCAGGCTCCCCCATCCTTGGGATTCTCCAGGCAAGAACACTGGAGTGGGTTGCCATTTCCTTCTCCAATGCATGAAAGTGAAAAGTGAAAGTGAAGCCGCTCAGTCGTGTCTGACTCTTAGCGACCCCATGGACTGCAGCCCACCAGGCTCCTCCGTCCATGGGATTTTCCAGGCAAGAGTACTGGAGTGGGGTGCCATTGCCTTCTCCACACTGAGGGTTATTACCCTTTAAATTAATGGACTTTAAGTAAAGCATTACAAAGGTAATGTGGATAGGCCTTATCAGTTGAAGGCCTTATAAGAAAAGACAGGTTTTGCAGATGGCCAACAGCCACTTGAAAAGATGCTCAATATTATTAATCATCAGAGAAATGCAAATCAAAAGCACAATGAGATATCATTTCACCCCTATCAGAATGGTTATCATCCAAAAGAACAAAAATAATAAATGTTAGTGAAGATGTGGAAAAAAGGGCACCCTTCTACACTGCTGACAAGAATGTAAATTGGTATAGACACTGTGTCAAATGGGATTTCTTCAGTGACTCAGTGGTAGAGACCCCACCTGCAATGCACGAGCTGCAGGAGACTCAGGTTGGATCCCTGGGTCTGGAAGATCCCCTTGAGGAGGACATGGCAATTCACTCTAGTATTCTTGCCTACAGAATGCCAGGGACAGAAGAGTCTGGCGGGCTACAGTCCATAGGGTCACAAAGAGTCAGACATACTGAAATGACTGAGCACACATGCATTGTGTAAAACAATATGGAGGTTTCTCAAAAATTTAAAAGTAGAACTACCATATGACCCAGTAATTCCACTCCTGGGTATATATCTTTAAAAAACAAACAAACAAAAAAACACACTAATTTGAAAAGATACATGCACCGCAATGTTCATAGCAGCATTACTCATAATTGCCAAAACATGGAAGCAATCTAAGTGTCTATGGAGATGAATGGGTAAAGGATGTGGTACATATATACAATGGCATACTACTCAGTCACTTGTGAATGAAATATTTCCATTTGCAACAACATGGACAGACTTGGAGGATATTATGCTAAGTGAAATAAGTATGAGAAAGAAATCCTATGAGATATGACTTATATGTGGTATCTAAAAAAAACAACAAAAAGGGAATGGACAAAAAAGAAGCAGACTCACAGAGAACTGGTGGTTACCAGTGGGAAGAGATTAAGGGAGAAGAGCAGCACAGGCGGAGGGGATTGAGAGGCGCAAGTTACTATGTATAAAATAAGCTCCAAGGATATACTGTTCAACACGGAATTTAGCCAATATTTTACAATAAGTATAAATGGAATATAACCTTCAAAAATTGTGAATCACTGTATTACACACTTGCAACTTATAAAATATCATAAATCAACTATACTTAAATTTTTTTAAAAAAGAACAGATTTCCCAAAGAAAGAATTAGGTCTCAGGGCTGCAACACAGAAACCCTGCCTGAGTTTCCAGCCTGCCTATCCTGTCCTGTCCTACAGAATCAGGATTAAGGACTGCAACATCAACTCTTGCATAAGTTTCAACACTGCCAGCTTGCTCTCAGATTTGGGAAGTGCCAGTTTCCACAAAAGCATGAGCCATTTCTTTAAAATAAATCCCTCTAGATAAATCATTCTAGATATCCCAACAGATAGGTGGATAGATTATGTATTTTTAAATGTGTGTGTGTGTCTTTCCCCTTAATTCTGTTTCTCTGGAGAACCCTAATACCGAGGATTTGCTGAGGTTGTTGATGGTGGGAAAATTTAACTCAGGAGATGATACAGAAAAAGACCTTAGTTTAAAATCTGAAGGCAGTCCTTTGTAAAGGTGGGCGTAGAGACCCCGAGCAGATGACACTTGACTTAGCAGAATGTCTTAGTGAGTTATTAAAATACAAATGCAGGATGAGAGCCTAGACTGGGGTGAAGCATGGACAGCTGTGTGATCTTCCCAGTATCAGGGAGTAGTGGAAGGAAGCCGGTGGGAGTTATTTAAACAAAGTCCAGAAGAAAGGCAGAGGGTCCAGTAATGTGTCAGTGGCCCAAGCCTGAGAAAGGAATCACTAGGGACAGTGGTATCTGATACTGAATTTGAGTTGTTTCCTGCTCTTTGCTTTACCACTTCTCTCCCCACTTCCAATCAAGTGTGTCACACTTTTAATGTTGTTTTAGTTGTGTCTTGGAGTCAAAGGAAGAAGGTGTGGCTTTCCAACCTGAAGCAGACTGGGCACAGGGCGTGACCTTCTACACCCATCAAGCGCCTTAGGGAAGAGCAATGAGAAGAGGCGACAATGGCAGAGAAATGCGTTGCAGCAGTCTGATTCAATGACAGCCAGTCTTGAAAGCAGTGGAGGTTAAATTACTTATGTACTTGAAAGAAAAACAGTTTAGAGAGACAGCAGATTAAGGATTCCAAGTACTAGCTGAGAGTAAGATCTAGGAGTAAGACAATCCTGAGGTGAAATCCTACCCTCCCTGCTTCAAGGGGTGATCTCTCTAAATATGATTTTCTCATTTATAAAATCAGTTCAGTTCAGTGCTCAGTTGTGTCTGACTCTGCGACCCCAGGGACTGCAGCATGCCAGGCTTCCCTGTCCATCACCAGCCCCCGGAGCCCACTCAATCAGTCAGTGTATAATATTCTGTAAAGGTGTCAGAAATTGAATGCATGTAAAGCACAGAGCATTCTACCCAGTGCGGGGAGCGAGCTCCGCCTCTGGCAAAGGTCATGAGGAAGGAGGCTTGGCATACGCAAAGGCGGGATCAAGCCTCAGGAGTCTCCCTGGAAATTCTCGAGCAATCTACCCCCAAAACCAGAGTCTGCCTACTTTCTGCTTTGTGCTTTCACCTACACCTCTGACTTTACGGGGGGCTGTCCCCCACTACCTCTCTGAAAAAAGAGTTAGCTTACAGCTCCAGTTAATAATTCCTGGGTGTGACAGTGTTTCAACCTACAAACTCCCTTGGAAGTCCTCTAGCCTGCCTGAATAGGTTTTTCCGGCCACATGTGATTGTTCAGAGCCTCCCAACTGTGAGAGGCAGGAGATGTTCTAAACTGTCTAAACACAGATTCTTTTGAGTAGTTAAAAGATTGATTAGAAATTGTATTGGTGAAGGGATTTTCACTTGTTGGGCCAATGTTTGCTGCTAAGTCTCCATATCCCTTACCTGCTGTGTCCCTGGCAGTGTATTGATTAATATAATTGGTGTAAGTAGTAGCTTTAATGTTTGTAACCTGGGACCCTTGAGTTAATTCTTTTTCTTGTTATAGCCCACCACACCTTTGCGCTGTAGGAATGCAACTTTATCTAATGCTTTTGGAGGGTGGCTCCTGACCAATCACCTTAAGAGAAAAATAAGTTTTCTGAAGAAAAGGTCTTAAAATGTTAACAGGCCTCCGGGCCAGAAAATGATGCAAATCACCTAAACTTTTGCATATGGTAAGTTTGCAGGAAGAAAGCCTGGCTTACTGCATGACTCTACCCCTTCCCCCATTATCCTCTATGCATAACTTAAGGTATAAAAACTACTTTGGAAAATAAAGTGCGGGCCTTGTTCACCGAAACTTGGTCTCACCATGTCGTTCTTTCTCTTACCTTCTGGCTGAATTATTCAGCCTCTTTTCTACACTGAATTTCCTCACTGAGCTATCTTTATCTCAGCCTCTTTTCTCCACTGAATTTTCCTACTGAGCTATCCTCATTCTATTACTCTTTATATCCTTAATTAACGTTTAATTAAGCAATTGTCTCCTGATCTTCGCCTACGCCGTCTCTCCTTCGAATACCCTGGATCAGCCGGGGCTGGTCCCCGGCAACCCAGTACATAGAAAAAACTCAAACAAGAGATATTATCATCATTAACAAAGAGAAGCCTGTAGGCCCTTTCATGAGGTTTGCAAATGCCATTTAATAACATGTGTGTTTGACGCTGGGCTGTGAAAGACTGCCTTTTCTTCTGAAAGTCAAGCTTCCTGATTTCACAGCAACCTGGCTTATCCCTTCACCAGCAGGGCTCTACCCTTTCGGCATTCCATTCACCTCTACCCTACCCATTTTAAAAAGGTGGTTGAAATATATGTTTAAAGGGTGGTTTCGGTTTTTACAAAAGTATAATTGTAGATTTGAGGTAAAGTGTTACAACATACAATTACACCGTATAAGCCTGCTTTTTCAAGAGTTTTTTCACTTAGTCCCTTCAAATGTTAGGTTGATTCTGTTTATTCTTGACTTATAAAGCAGTTTCAAGGCACTGCTTTCTAAGACATTGTAAAGTGATTTTTTTTTTTAATTTAAAATTCTATCCAAATCTTTATTTTTAGAGAAAAATTACATCTTCAATGTTTAAACATCTGGGTAATATAGAAAAGTAATAAAAATAAAACAACCACCCATCATAATCCCATTACTCACAGGGAACCACTATTTAATGGTGAATTAAATACACCCTCACACACAGAATACATTTTAAATGACTTGAGATATACTGTACAGGTTTCAATTGATAGCTTTAGCTCAGAAGGATAATATGGTAATATCATCTACCACATACCATTTAAAAATATAGAAAAACAGGATGAAAAATGTTGAGGGCTTTTCTTTTATATTGATAAATTCTATAAAAAGTATTTTATACTTTATGGAGGAAAGTTCATTGAGGATAAGGATAGTGCCTGATTCTAGACATAATTTCAGGAAATATATCAGAGAAAATTCATCATCTTGCTTTCTGTCCATTTCCCTGATTAGACTGTTAGCCCAGGGAAAGCAAAGCCCTTTGTGTCTTTTTTTCCTTTGTACACCAGTACCTAGCTCAGTGCCTGGCACCAAGAAATTGCTCAGTAAGTATATGATGGGATGAACACATGCTAATGGCAGATGGGCCTTTCTAAGATCAGCCTATATGATACGGGTCATAGAAAAAAACAAAACTTGGAATAATATAGAAAATATGAGGTTCCTTTCTGCAGTTAACAGATGGTATATATCATCCTCGAAGCCAAGTGTTAAAATCCTCAGTAGTGACAAACTCTCAAGTGACAATCATAAAGCAGAGGAGCTACTGGACTCGATGCTCATAGCAATCTACTGTTGAAGGTCACAAATCGCTGTCATTATCCAAAAGCATAAGACAGACTAGTATCACTGATATAATCAACAAAAAACTTTGGCAGCTTCAAAAGTTGATGAGTTATCATCACTGGAATTGTTTCAACAGAAGTGAATGGCCACTTGACAAAAATGTTTGAGAAGGGATCTGAGGCTTGGGTAAGAGGTTGGAAGAAAGTGCTGTTTGCTGCTGCTGCGTCACTTCAGTCGTGTCCGACTCTGTGTGACCCCATAGACGGCAGCCCATCAGGCTTCCCATCCCTGGGATTCTCCAGGCAAGCACACTGGAGTGGGTTGCCATTTCCTTCTCCAGTGTATGAAAATGAAAAGTGAAAGTGAAGTCGCTCAGTCGTGTCTGATTCTAGCGACCCCATGGACGGCAGCCTGCCAGGCTCCTCCATCCATGGGATTTTCTTGGCAAAATTACTGGAGTGGGGTGCCATTCGGGCCAAATCTTAAGGGTAGCAAATGGGAGATCCACAGCCCACATTTGTTTTGTGGATGGGTTTGTATGGAAGGCAAACAACATTTATTTTTAAATTGGTTTGACTCTGTTCTTAAAACTGAGAGACGCAACACACTCACATGTACCGATCTCTAGCAGGGGGCCTACTAGAGGTCCATTACTTCATAAATAAAATTTAGCATTATATTAAGCTAATAAGGCATCACCCTAATAGAGGAATAGCTAAATATTAGGAAAACTAATACAATAATTCATGCAATCATAACCATACAAATTTTATAAAATTCAACATTTTAAAAAATGACATTATCTTAATAAACAAAGATTACAATAAAAAACAAATAAATTGGTTTGAATATCTTTAGATTGGGCATATGCTTTCAAATTCCCATGGTTTCCATCACTCTTATTATTTGCAAATGATGGATATGTTTATTTATAGTAGTTGCTTGACCCCAAACAAGCCTAGGAGTTTTCTGCTCTTGAATTCTCTAAGGTCCCTTTCAACACTTGATTATCAAGGACTAGGTGACATGTTAAGAGAGTTATTGGGAGGAAGGGAGGTAAACTTTACACTAAGAATAATCATCACTCTGGGACTGGCAAATCCTTTCTCGACTCTTTATCCTTGACATTCTAGCCTGGACATGAAATCCAACTCTCATTACATAAGCCTGTGGCTCACTTCAAAGATTTTGTCTGTTATCAAAATATTAACTTAACCTTTCCCAGTAAGAAACCTGATAAGAATTCAACATATCTGTGGACATCACAAGAAAATTAATCTTTTTATTCCCAGTTGAAGAATAAATATGGCCCAGTTCAGATATTTGAAGGAAGGTACTGAAAGTAACAAGTCTCTCTGACCATGTAAATAGTGAATTCAGGCTCCATGTTCTTTTTGATTTAAGTCATTGAGTTACGATTGTATGTGGTTTTATCAGCACACACTGTAACTATAAACCACTGTGGTAGGCCAGCTCTGTGACCCACCACCAATGTTTACTCTTTGAGAAGCTGAACTAGTATCTGATAAAGAAAATGGTGACATTTTATCCATTCAGTAATAAACAGCAACTAGGAAGAAATCAAAGTGTTCATTGTATGTGAGGAGGCAACACTATCCTCTAATCTACCTGTTAACTTGCCTCCTTAAATTGAATAAGGTCTACCAAGAGAAGCCACTGAACTTGCTACAAAGTCCCCTCTTTCTCATGGGTTTATAATTCTCTTCACAAAAACCCCTATTTTTTGTGGAAATTTCCCAAATGATAAAACTTGGGGAAATTATGAAAACTGGAGAAAACATGTGTTTTTTTTAATTGAGGAGATAAGAAAAAATATTTTTAGTACAATAAATTTTACACTTACCCTCTCAGATTAATAAATATGTACTTGGCATTTATTTCATTGATGTGAGTCTAAGAGCAATCAATGAACACCTGAAAAACTTAGTTTAATTACTAAGGCATTATTCTTTTTTTATTTATTATTTTTTAAATATAAATTTATTTATTTTAATTGGAGGCTAATTACTTTACAATATTGTATTGGTTTTGCCATACATCAACATGAATCCACCACGGGGGTACACGTGTTCCCCATCCTGAACCCCCCTCCCACCTCCCTCCCTGTACCATCCCTCTGGGTCATCCCAGTGCACCAGCCCCAAGCAAGTCCTGTATCCTGCATCGAACCTGGACTGGTGATTGCATACAGCCTGGTGGGCTGCCGTCTCTGGGGTCGCACAGAGTCGGACACGACTGAAGTGACTTAGCAGCAGCAGCAGCATACAGGGTTATTGTTACCATCTTTCTAAATTCCATATATATGTGTTAGTATACTGTATTGGTGTTTTTTTTCTGGCTCTGTTATTCTACTATTTGTTCCCTCCAGAGTGTTTTTGATTTTGTTTATTGCATTATTCATTATATATTGACTCTTTTTTATTTCTTCTAGGTCCTTGTTAAACCTTTCTTGCATTTCTCAATCCTTGTCTCCAGGCTATTTATCTGTGATTCCATTTTGATTTCAAGATTTTGGATCATTTTCACTATCATTATTCAGAATTCTTTATCAGGTAGATTCCCTATCTCTTTTTTTGTTTGGTTTGGTGGGCATTTATCCTGTTCCTTTACCTGCTGGGTATTCCTCTGTCTCTTCATCCTGTTTATATTGCTGTGTTTGGGGTGGCCTTTCTGTATTCTGGCAGTTTGTGGAGTTCTCTTTATTGTGAAGTTTCCTCGCTGTGGGTGGGATTGTACGGGTGGCTTGTCAAGGTTTCCTGGTTAGGGAAGCTTGTGTCGGTGTTCTGGTGGGTGGAGCTGGATTTCTTCTCTCTGGAGTGCAATGAAGTGTGCAGTAATGAGATATGAGATGTCAATGGGTTTGGAGTAACTTTGGGCAGCCTGTATATTGAAGCTCAGGGCTGTGTTCCTGTGCTGCTGGAGAATTTGCGTGGTATGTCTTGCTCTGGAACTTGTTGGCCATTGGGTGGTGCTTGGTTTCAGTGCAGGTATGGAGGCATTTGATAAGCTCCTGTCTATTAATGTTCTTTGGAGTCAGGAGTTCTCTGGTGTTCTCAGGATTTGGACTTAAGCCTCCTGCTTCTGGTTTTCAGTCTTATTTCTACAGTAACCTCAAGACTTCTCCAGCTATACAGCACCATTGATATAACATCTAGGTTAAACATGAAAAGTTTCTCCACAGTGAGGGACACCCAGAGAGGTTCACAGAGTTACATGGAGAAGAGAAGAGGGAGGAGGGAGTTAGAGGTGACCCGAATGAGATGATGTGGAATCAAAAGAGGAGACAGCAAGCTAGCCAGTAATCACTTTCTTATGTGTGCTCCACAGTCTGGACCGCTGAGAGATGTTCACGGAGTAATACAGAGAAGAGAAGAGGGAGGAAGGAGACAGACTGGGTGGCCAGGAGGATAAAGGGGGGAATCAAAAGGAGAGAGACAGATCGAGCCAGTAATCAGTTCCCTAAGTGTTCTCCACTGTCTGGAACACAAAAATAGATTCACAGAGTTGGGTAGAGAAGAGAAGGGGGAGGGAGGCGATAGAGGCGACCTGGTGGAGAAAAAGGAGAGTCCAAAGGGGGAGACAGCAGTCAAGCCAGTAATCTCGCTCCCAAGTAAAAATGGGTACTGAAGGTTCTTAAAGGTACAAAATTGATAAGAAATACCATAAAGCAAAGATTAAAAATTTAGAGTAGAGGTTGGATTTTCAAAAATACAATATTAAAGAAAAAAAAGTCACATAAATTATAAAAATATATATATATATGAAGTTTGCTTTAAAAAATAGGGTCTCTTTTTTTTTTCAAAGTAATAGTAGGTTATAAAAATGAAAATTAAAGGATTAATAGAGGACTTAAAAATTAAAAAAAAAAGAATGATAGTAAAAATAGTAAAAATATATCTAGGACTTTCTCTGGTGTTATTGTGGGCAGTGTGGGGTCAGTTCATTTTTGGATAGTTCCTTGGTCTGGCTTATATTTCTCAAGATCTATAGGGCCCTTCCTATGTAGTCGGTACTAACTACTGGGTTTTAATCTATTGCGCCTGTCACTTCCAAGGCAGTTCGCTCTGTTTTAGCTTCTTCTGTTTGCTGGTCTCTTAAGTGTCTGATTTCCACCCTGACACAAAGGGGGTGGTGGTGGACACTTTTTTTAGGCTCACTTGTTCAGTCGTGCTGTGGGGAGGGAGGGATGCTGCAAACAAATAACACTGGCGTGTGCTCGCAGTGTCTCAGCCACACTGAGCCTGCCACTGCTCACAGCACATGTGCCCTCCCTGCCCACACTGCTCAGGCTCTATGTTGCTCTGCTGGGAACCGTCCAAGGCTGGCCCTGGGCTGCATACACCTCCCAGTTCTAAGCCGCTCAGGTTCAGGCACTCGGGTAGTCCTCAGAGGTGCAGACTCGGTTGGGCCTGCGTTTTGTGCCCTTCCCAGGTCCGAGCAGCTCAGGTGATGAGGTGTTTGGCGAGTGCGGTTGCTGCGAATTATCGCCTTCCCCGTCCCTGCCACTCGGTTTTCTGGGTGTACAACCAGCGTGCCTTCTCAGGCGGATGTTGACCGTCCAGAACCCCAAGAAGTCTTAGTTAGCAAAGAAGCCTTCTTGCAGTTTGGTAATTAATGCCTCTCTGGGGCTGCAATTGCCCCCTTCCGGCTCTGGCTGCCTGTCACCGGAGGGGGGTGGTCTGCAGCCGGCTATCTATCTCTGTTCAGTCCTTTGTTCTGTGAGCGGGCCTGACGGTGTCTTAGGTTAGGGCTTTTCATGTGGTAGCTATCCCACAGTCTGGTTTGGTATCCCAAATTAGTTCCCTCAGATTGCCCTCAGGGCATTCAGGCCTGCTCCTTACTCTAAGCAACGCAGCCTGTGCCTCCCTGCCCAGCCCCCGCTTGCTAGTGGCGGGTGCAGGCGTCTGTGCTGCTTCTCTGCTGGGGGAGTTACCGTTGGGCATGTAATCTGTGGATTTTAATTATTTATTTATTTTTCCTCCCAGTTATGTTGCCCTCTGTGGTTCCAAGGCTCGCCAAGACTCAGCAGTGAGAGTGTTTCCTGGCGTTTGGAAACTTCCCTCTTTTTAAGACTCCCTTCTCAAGATGGAGCTCCGTCCCTACCTCTTTTGTCTCTCTTTTTGTCTTTTATATTTTTTCCTACCTCCTTTCGAAGACAATGCGCTGCTTTTCTGGGTGCCTGATGTCCTCTGCTGGCATTCAGAAGTTGTTTTGTGGAATTTACTCAGCGTTTAAATGTTCTTTTGATGAATTTGTGGGGGAGAAAGTGGTCTCCCCGTCCTATTCCTCTGCCATTATGCTGTCATTTGGCCTGCAATGCAGGAGTCCCAGGTTCAATCCCTGGATCAGGAAAATCCCTTGGAGAAGGAAACCCACTCCAGTACTCTTGCCTGGAGAATTCCACAGTCTTTAATTGTCTAAATCCCTTTTAAGTAGTATTAAATCTAGACTCATTTTTTTTTTTTTGGAGCAATAATTTTAAAAATACTGAATAACAGCATTTTTTTTAATGTTATGTAAAATAAAATAACAGTATGTTATTTAAATGTTTGTGGTATTGGTCAACTATTTTGAGCCAGAAGAATACATCATCACCCACATTTTGATTACAGAGTAAGTAATCAAAGTGATAATCAAATTTTTTCCATAAGTTGGGTTTCTTTATATTTCAGGAGGTTGTTGTGAAACTTTGTAACAGTTGCCTGATTATGGCTTTAATTTACCACATCTGAACATACACCAAAGCACATGGTAGTCTTTCATGCCAGTTTCTCTGAGGTCTAGTAGGGTATAGGTTTTCATTTTGGATAGTTGGTAAGTCTTTATTTTAGTTGTACTGTTATGTTACTTTTCACATCCAATTAAGTAAGTCCAGAGATACCTTTGGTCTCCCACTAACATCAATCTGTGATGATGGAAATCAACTTTTCTCAGTTAAATTACAGCTAAGTACTAGTTATAAGTGATAAGTATAGACATTTTCTTTACAATACTCCAAAGCTGCAGGTGTGAAGGGGACATCATGAAGTTGCCTTTAATAATTCTTAGATTCTCCCCTGTGTGGGGTCAAGTGGGATACCTCAGTACACACTACAGAGGCCCTGTGATTCTGCAGTCTGCAGAGCTGTGTTACCCTCACGACTCCTCACAAGACAAGTATTATCTTCAGACCTGTGTGTACTCATGCAGAGAAGTGTTCACATTTGTGCCTTCCTGGGTTGTGTGGGGACTTGAGTAGGTTGAGGACAAAAACAGAGGCTGCAGGCAAAAACTGTTGAAGAATAGCTGAAACTAGTGGCAGTTTTGAAGGATGAATGAACTTCAAAAATCATATCATAAAGTTGATCTAATATGATTATGGTCAATTAGCCTGTCAATTCTGTTCAGTTCAGTTCAGTCACTCAGTCGTGTCCAGCTCTTAGGGACCCCATGGACTGCAACATTCCAGACTTCTCTGTCCATCACCAACTCCCAGAGCTTGTTCAAATTCATGTCCATTGAGTTAATGATGCCATCCAACCATCTCATCCTCTGTCATCCCCTTCTCCTCCTGCCTTCAATCTTTCCCAGCATCAGGGTCTTTTCCAATGAGTCAATTCTTCACATCAGGTGGCCAAAGCATTGGAGTTTCAGCTTCAACATCAGTCCTTCCAATGAATATTCAGGACTGATTTCCTTTAGGATTGACTGGTTTGATCTCCTTGCAGTCCAAGAGACTCTCAAGAGTCTTCTCCAACATCACCCTTCAAAAGCATCAATTCTTCAGCCCTCAGCTTTCTTTATAGTCCAATTGTCACATCCATACATGACTACTGGAAAAACCATAGATGTTTTTTTTTTTTTGGAAAAACCAAAGATGGACCTTTGTTGGCAAAGTAATGTCTCTGCTTTTTGATATGTTGTCTAAGTTGGTCACAGCTTTTCTTCCAAGGAGCGAGCATCTTTTAATTTATGGGTTCAATCCCTGGGTTGGGAAGATCCCCTGGAGAAGGGAATGGCAAACCACTTCAGTATTCTTGCCTTTAGAACCCCATGAACAGTAATGAAAAGCCTGTCAATTAGTGATCTATAATTGATCACTGTGGAGCAACTGAACCTGTACACCAAAACTACTAAGCCTGAGCTCTAGGGCCGGGAGCCACAATTACTGAAGCCCATGTGCCCTACCACCTGTGCTCTGCAACAAGAGAAGCCACTGCAATAATAAGCCCGTGCACCACAACGAGATGGTGGCCCCTGCTTGCCACAAATAGAAAAGCCTTCTCGCAGCAACAAAGACTTGGTGCAGACAAAAATAAATGAATAGAATTACTAAAAGAAAACCAAGGACTTCCCTAGCAGTCCAGTGGTTAAGAATCTGCCTGCTAATCCACGGGACACAGGTTCAATCTCTGGTCCAGGAAGAGTCTACATGCTGCAGGGAAGCTAACCCTATGTGGCACAACTACTAAAGCCAGATTTCTAGAGCCTGTGCTCCACAAGAGAAGCCACCACAACGAGAAGTCCGAGTACCACACCAAAGAGTAGCCCCTACTCACCACAACTAGAGAAAGCCCACGCGCAGCAAAGAAGGCCCAGCACAGCCAGGTCTGACTCTCCAAGATCGCATGGACTGTAGCCCGCCAGGCTTCACTGTCCATGGGAATTCTCCAGGCAAGAATACTGGAGTGGGTTGCCATGCCCTCCTCCAAGGGATCTTTACAACCCAGGGACTGAACCCAGATCTCCTGCATTGCAGGCCAATTCTTTACTGTCCAATCCATCAGGGAAGTCTAAGAATACTGGGGTGGGTAACCTATCCCTTCTCCAGGGGATCTTCCCAAACCAGGAATAGAACTGGGGACTCAGGCATTGCAGATGGATTCTTTACCACCTGAGCTACCAGGGAAGCCCTCTTCACACTATATTTATCCAAATTGCATCTGTTCTGAAAATTCAGTAAGGCAAAATTATCTGTCCGTTCTGGTTAACTGAGAGTTTTCCTAAGATTATTTATGAGGACTTAAGTACATTGGGCCCAAAAGAGAATGACTATCACTTTAAAAACCCATAATGAAGAAAAAGACTAAGCAAGAGTAATGGATGAAGGAACTTGCTATTGGACAGGCTTTGGTCCCATGCAATGTCCCTGGCATTAAGAAGAGGACTCTATGTTCTCTAAGGACATGGACTGTATATAGACAAGAGCTAATTAGAAGTGGTCTGATTCAACAGAGGAAGCACCTGGGCTAAAGTCCTGGTTCTGCTGCTTCTGTGTGAGTTTGGGCTTAAAAGATCACTTGACTTTTCTAAGCCTCTTATGTTTCATCTATAAAATAACACCTCATGTGTATTGTGGAAATGAAATGAGACAATGTGGGTCAGAAGGCTTTGTCTACTTGAAGGCTCTTAAGGAAATCTGATGTATTAACCGTCAAATTTTCAAATTAAAATACTCCAGTGTATTTCCCCCCAACTATAGCCAGCAAACTGCCACTATTATACCGAGAGGGGGTCATCAAGCTTTCAAAGTTCCCAAAGTTCTATTTCTGCTGTGAGTGAGAAATGGAAATAACTGGTAAATGCTTGTACATCCTGAGCCAAATGTATATGGCAGGTGAACCAGACCATGATACCAATGATCTTTACAATCTCCCTTTGAGTTGCTGCTGCTGCTGCTGCTGCTAAGTCGCTTCAGTCGTGTCCGACTCTGTGTGACCCCTGAGACGGCAGCCCACCAGGCTCCTCCGTCCCTGGGATTCTTCAGGCAAGAACACTGGAGTGGGTTGCCATTTCCTTCTCCAATGCAGGAAAGTGAAAAGTGAAAGTGAAGTCTCTCAGTCATGTCCGACTCTAGCGACCCCACGGACGGCAGCCTACCAGGCTCCTCCGTCCATGGGATTTTCTAGGCAAAAGTACTGGAGTGGGGTGCCATTGCCTTCTCCGCCTTTTGAGTTAATGATGCCTAATTTTAATTGTTGTGATCAAGAAAGTCTCAGCCATTCAGATAAACAAGACAACTATGGACATTTTCCACCCATAGTTAAGATAAGTGCTTAGCAATAAGAAGATGAAGCAGGTAACTCCAAAGATAGGAATCAAACTCATGAACACAATCAGTTTACTTCCAAGGAGTGAAAAAGGAGAGTTAGGGCAGGACTGGGGAAGTGCCAGACTCTGGTAAGTGATTATAAAAATGAGAGAAGTCCTAGAGGAAAAAGTTATCTTTTCTTCTGTAGTGACAGAGCTGGACAGGAATCACCTGGCAGAAGGAAACTGAAGTTATTAGCAGAAGCAGAGAGTCAGAAGGAGAATGCCAATGAAGCATCAAGCTCTCAGAGGAGGCATGCATAAAGCGACAAGGCTATCATCTTGGAAGGTCGAGAAAAAATGTGAAAAGAGAAGTTTGATCTAGTCAGATTACGGCTTTCACCACATCTGCACAAACTGCAGGATACCTCTGGAATAAGTTTGGATGAAGGCTGAGGATCACTGTGTAGGGCTTTGAAGGTGAAGTGTAGAGACAAATGACAATGAACAGGAGAAAGCTATTAAAAGCCCTGAACCTACAAGATTTTTCATGGGAGTTTCCAGAACTGCAGCTTCCTATGTGGTCTGACGGAGAAGGCAATGGCACCCTACTCCAGTACTCTTGCCTGGAAAATCCCATGGACGGAAGAGCCTGGTAGGCTGCAATCCATGGGGTCGCTAAGAGTTGGACACGACTGAGTGACTTCACTTTTACTTTTCACTTTCATGCATTGGAGAAGGAAATGGCAACCCACTCCAGTGTTCTTGCCTGGAGAATCCCAGGGACTGGGGGGAGGGCCTGGTGGGCTGCCGTCTCAGGGGTCGCACAGAGTCGGACACGACTGAAGCAACTTAGCAGTAGCAGCAGCAGCCTGTGGTCTGAACAACTGATTAATGATGTTGTTCATTCATCAGCTGAAAGACCCATGTGGGCCAAAAACTAAACTGAGGATAGAGTGATGGGGAAGACATAGTCTCTGCCCTCTAGGAGCTCACAGACAAGCTATTACAGAAGAAGTTAGTTCCTATAAGGATAAGCACAGGGTGCTGGGGAAACAGAATTGCTGGGGTACCAAATTCAGCTTCAGTGGAATCAGCCTGATCTACTTTTACTTTTTCCACTGCACTTATTTCCTTCTAACATATCAGGACATTTATTATTTATCAGTTCTAAAATATAAACATCTTGAGAGCAGGTATCTTCATCTGTTTTGTTAAATGATGGCTCGCTTGTACCTTGATGGATGCCTGGCACTAGCGGGTGCTCAACAAATACTTACTGAACTTATCAAATAAAAAACTAGATGAAAGGGAAGTTTGGTAGAAACTGTTGCTAAAATTTACATTTTCAAAGTAATTAAGGTAAGTAGAAGTTACAACATTAAGAAGAAACTTTTGGAATGCATTTTCAAAAATCTAAAGCCTGATTCAACACTCTAACTTATGAAGGTTTCTGTTAACTAGTCTCCTCTGACTTGGATCAATAATAGCTAGATATGCCTGATTGCATTTCCAAAGCATGTATTAAATTCTGATTTTGGCAGATTATTGAGAATTCAAATACCGCTCTAGGAGTTTTACTTGCAACCTTTACTGAATGTCTTGTTCCTATTATGTCTGTTTCCCCCAAGCAAGGAGGAAAAGGCCACTTCCACCATTATTATTAATACATACATAAACTGATCATATAAACAAGAGAAATGCTGTCTTTCTTAATTTCCTTCCCCCACGAGGTATAGTGCTGGTATTCTTCCTCTGTTTGAACAGATAATGGAATGACGCAACTGGTGGTTAATAATTCATAAAGCTAGTTCTGTGAATGCTCTTTTTTCAGAATCCAGGGGCCAGGAGCCTACTATCATTTTTAAGGAAGGGTTGCAAACTGGCGATCCAGAGGCCACATCTGCGCCCCACCCCCACCCGCCTCCAGAAGGGTATGGTGAGCCACCAGGGAAGCCTGTATATATATAAGTTTCAAAACTATTTTTTAATTAATTGTCAATACTTCAAGAACAGGAGATTTTTCATAAAATTCCAGAATGCCAACCTCCACTTAAAAAATCTGGCAGCAATGGGACAGGCATTTCTGCAAAGCAATGGCCTCTGGGAGCTAAAGAGGAGCTGCTGTTTGACCAGGCAGCGTTTTCCATTTCCAGAAACTCCAATCAGTCATTCCCCTCTCCTACAGGCTGCAATGGAAAGCAGAGGGCTCAAGGCAGGGATTCTAGATAGGAAAAACTCTGAAATAAAAAAAATTAATAGAAAGAGGGAATATCGGCAAATATTTAGGAAACATGATGTGATTCAGTGTTTCTAGAATTTGTGTAATGTTTATGGAAATGGTAGAAATGGGTGGTAATGCTTTAACAATACATTGAGTCCATGATGGGGAAGGCGCTGAAGGACAACCTGAGGGTTCTGCTTTTAATTCAGTAGACACCGTCTCAGGTGTTCTTCAGCAAAATAAAGATAGTGATAAAGAAAATAAGGCATTTTGCTGAACTCCTGGCATGCATTATCTCATTTAACTCTTATGGCAAATCCTATGGAATATGTACGATTATTATTTCTCATTTTACAAATTATAAAACTGAGCTTACAAAGGTTAATGTTCCCATGACTGAGTAGCTATTAAGTGGGAGAACTGGAGTCAAATCCCTTTATGACAAAGTCCCTAAACATAAGTGTTCTTCCCCTTTAACAAGTCAGAGCCATGCTTTGGCAATAGTGGGTAAAATGAGTGAAAATGGAGGCAAGGATAGAAAGGCTATTGCATTGTTCATGTGAGTGGCAATGAGGACCTGAAGCCATAGTGTAAATGGAAATGAGAAAGCTTGTTTGACTGGCATTTCAGAGGAAGAATATTTAAGACTTAGAAACAGGCTATTTAGGAGAGTGTTGATAACATAAGCTTTAGAGTTGGGGGCTCAGAAGAAGGGTAGTGTTACAGGTAAAAATGTGAAAAAAGGTAGGAACAGGTTTCCAGGGAGAGCTCAGTTTGATGGTCCCAAGGGATGTTCGGGTGATTATATAAAAGAGGCATGATGGCTGGAATGCTAGCAGCCATGTTAAAGACAGAAGCCTTGTGCTAAGGAAGGCAGAGCAGAAAGATGACTGAGTCCAATGACTTTGTGAAACCTTAAATGCCTATCCCTGATCATTTTGCATGAGCATAAAGGTTTAGTTTGACTAAATACAACAGTTGTGTCTCTGTTACAACCAGCTAAATGTACTTTACTTTGATGCAAGTATTACATTTTCACTAAAATAATGAAAATTTTAGTCCTAACTGCCCTGTTTTAAATGATATCTACAACTTACGGAAACAAGATTGAGGATTCTCTATTATTTCATTAGTCATTCTGCTGTATCCATGGACTAAAGGGTTTTGTTCTCCCATAAAGTACTAATCCAGATAAAATTGATAAAAAGTAGGCAAAGGGTTTTACAACATTTCTCAAAGTTTTGGCAAGGAAAACAATTTTTTAAAAAATGAACAGGAAATCAGATGTAAAAATAAAAGTATCCTATGGTATTGCTGGGGAGAAAGCTTAGGGGAAAAAAAGATTTTATATTTAGAAACATGAGAGTTGGCCTTCTTATTTTTATAAAAAGAAGTATGAAAAGAAATCTGCTGCTATTTACATGATGTGGGATTCTAGTTTTTATAAGGAGCAAGGGATTCAGTTGGCCATAAGTTCAATCCCAAATGGGTCACATGAGGAAGCAAATCAGAGGGATCTCCCACTTGAATCTGATGACCTGACATGTGATTAAGGGAGCTGACTGTCCCATTGTCTGATGGATCTGGAGTAGCCTGCCCAGGGTTGGGTGTTAAGGAACACTGGCAAACCAGAGAACATCAGAAAACAACGTGGCTGAAGGCCCTGGGGAGAAGAAGGGCTGGGGAACTAGGAATGCTAGGTCTCCTGAAGAAGAGGCCCGGAGGCGACAGAAGTCATCAATCTTCCAACGAGTTGTCCTTTACCAGCTCTTGTCCTCTTATAGTCTGTTGTCCTTTCAATATCCAGAGTGAGCTCCTAAAAACAGGAATAAGGTCCCTCCTCTGATGGCAATTCTCCAATGGCTCCTTCTTGGAGTTTAGAATAAAAATCCAAGATCCTGAGCGTGGACTGGCTTCTGTTACTTTCTCTGCAGTCTCCTCTAATACAGGGTCTTTTTTCCTAGTACCTTGGCACTCCAAACCCTTGGACTGCAAGGAGACCAAACCAGTCAATCCTAAAGAAAATCAGTCCTGAATATTCATTGGAACGACTGATGCTGAAGCTGAAACCCCAATACTTTGGCCACCTGATGTGAAGAGCTGACTCATTGGAAAAGACCCTGATGCTGGGAAAGATTGAACACAGGAGGAGAAGGGGACGACAGAAAATGAGATGGTTGGATGGCATCACCGACTCGATGGACGTGAGCTCAAGCAAGCTCTGGGAGCTGGTGATAGACAGGGAGGCCTGGCGTGCTGCAGTCCATGGGGTCGCAAATAGTTGGACATGACTGAGCGACTGAACTGAACTGACACTCCAAACTCACTTCCACTTCTAGGCTTCTGCACCTACTGTTCCTTCTGCCTGGCTGCCTTCCCCTAGATCTTCAAAAGCTCTCCTCTTCATTTCAGAGTCATCTCCCCAGAGAAACTGGCCCTAAACATTCCTAGGGTCAGAAGTGCTTTTGTTTCAAATCCTGATTCCACTTCTTAGGATCATTCTGGCCTTGCCTGTGAAGTAGCTATTTGAGAATGATTTCAGAATCAAATCACAGAAAGCACTGTGAACAGTGCCTTTAACCTTCTGTGTTCACAGAGACGCCAATTATTAATTATCATCATTGTTTAATATATCTATCATAACATTAAATTATTTTATTTACTGATTTCCCTTATTTTTTGGCTATTTACTCATGAAACAATATGAATTCTTTCAGTGAAGAAATCTTGGTTTTCCTCTTCTCCATCTTCAGTGCTTCTGACAGTGTTAGATTCATAGGGGGCATCTAAGAAGTAATTTGCTTACTTTTGGGCTATAAGGCAAAGTAGAAACAATTGACTTTTCCGTAGCCTAAACCTGAATTTTCCACCACCTGTGTCATCTTGGTCACTTTGGAGGTGTCAGTTTCCTCCTTGCTACTGCTAAGTCATTTCAGTCGTGTCTGACTCTATGCGACCCCATAAACGGCAGCCCACCAGGCTCCCCCGTCCCTGGGATTCTCCAGGTAAGAAAACTGGAGTGGGTTGCCATTTCCTTCTCCAATGCATGAAAGTGAAAAGTGAAAGGGAAGTCACTCAGTTGTGTCCAACCCTCAGTGATCCCATGGACTGCAGCCTTCCAGGCTCCTCCATCCATGGGATTTTCCAGGCAAGAGTACTGGAGTTTCCTCCTTAGTGAGATTCTATATGGGATACAGTTTTGTCAATTTGGCGGAGCCTGGTGGGCTGCCATCTATGGGGTCGCACAGAGTCGGACACGACTGAAGCAACTTAGCAGCATCAGCAGTACCAAGTGTGAAAAGGAGTTCCCAGGTGGCTCTAGTGGTAAAGAGCCTGCCTGCCAAAGCAGGAGACATTAGAGACACCAGTTCAATCCCTGGGTCAGGAAGATCCCCTGGAGAAGGGTATGGCAACCCACTCCACTGTCCTTGCCTGGAGAATCCCATGGACAGAAGAGCCTGGCAGGCTACAGTCCATGGGGCTGCAAAGAGCGGATATGACTGAAGCGACTTAGCAGGCAGCATGCAGGTGTGAAAAAGTACAATAATATATTAGGCAGCAGAGGGCAGCAGCATGCCAAAAATGCATCTGCAGCTCTAGCTCAGGTGTCTTCATTTTCCCTTGAGCTGGGTAACTTGTATTTAAATATTCCATCAAGTCATTAAGTCCTGTGAGATAAGGAAAGAATTGATATCTTCAGAGAAATGATATGTAAACTGTCTTTTCTTTTTGTAAAAATAGTTTTCAAATTACGGATGAAGGAAAAGTCAGTCTTGCCTTCTGATTTTATTTCCATGTGGGAAAGCAGTTAATATTGGGACCCATAAGATTTGGATTTAAGGATTGTTTGTGGTGCTGGTATTTCCACTCCTCCCTTATACTAGCTTATGGCCTTAGGAATGTTGAGAATAATTAGCTGATGATAACTTATCTATAATAATACTATTCAATTCTTAGGCCAACCCTATGAATTAGATATTAGAACACCAAACAGTGAGAGATAAGTCATGTGCCTAAAATCACACAGCTGAGATGTACGAGCCCTGAAAGGAAGCCATTAACTATTTATAAGAATCTGCTTAGTTTAAAAGTAAACAAGGGACTATACGAACCTCTTGCAAGTAAATGAAAACTAAGAAGTGAGAAAAATTTTTTTCATTTGCTTGAGAAATTAGATCATCAAATAAGATATTCAATATTCAGTTAACTCAGTATCTGGAAGACCTACCAATAGTAATTCAAGATAATTTGAGAGTCCTTTTGAGACACTGAATTTCTACACCTTCATCCTGCTTTTTATTTTTTAAATATTTAGATCATAGTTCAGCTGGCCTTATCTTCATGGGTCTATTCTTCTGGGCAATTTCTTACCTATATCTGTAACTTTCCCTTCTCTATTCTCAGCTATTCTAGTACCTTTCATGCTTTTTTTTTTTTTCTCTTTCACCATCTTAAAAAGAATACTCATCAGTTCAAATATTAACATTTGCTATCTAGAAATGTCATAAGAAAAGGAAATACATGCCAATAAAAAAGGGAAAACATGTGGGAAGGGGATACAGAAAGGTCTGAAGAAAAGAGGAAAGAGAAAAGGCCAGGTTGCAATGTTTGTGTAGGCACAGTCACGGCCACGTGTGCATGTCAAACAGAAACTCACTGATGATTAAACACTGACCTCTTTGGACTTATATGAGAAATTTAGCCTATTCTTTGAGGGAAGTAAATTAGCTTATTCGAAGACAAACCTTCTGAAACTCTCTACTCTGCTCCCCACTATCAATCATTTCCCTCTCTGCTGAATTACTCTCAAATTATGCTGCTATTTTGCCCATCTTAAAAAAAGCCCTCTTTGACCCAATTTACTCCATAGATGAGCAATCCCTTCTGTTGCTCCCTATTCTGGATTAAAAAAAAAAAAGCTCCTTGACTTTTTCCTTATTCACCATTTCTAACTTCTGCTTTCCCAAGTTCTCAACTCAACAGCTTTCCTATACGGGTGGGACACTAAAAAAATGCTGATTGGAAGTGCAGCTTGTCAGTTGTCATCTTGACTCTAAGAGCCTCTAGTTGAGCCGATTTCTAGGAGAATTCTTAACATGAATAATTAGGTGTTTTCTCCTGGGTCAATGTACTTTTATAAAAGACATTATTTTGGTTCTACCTTTATTCCTACTTCATGAAATATTCATTATCACCAACTACATTTCAGGGGTTCTGCACTATAAGTTTTGGGCTTCTCAGCTTTTCCCAATGTTAGCCTTAGCTTTCTTGGGTCTGTCAAGCTGTCTGCTTTACAACTTCCAAGATATTTTAACTGTTATCTCCTCTCTGTATTCCTTTAACCTATATTGTCCTTCTAAAAAAGTCACTTTACTGTCATTTTAGTTGAGCATCAAAAAGGAATTGACCTTAATGGCTGTGTTTAATCTGCTATTTTAACTGGAAGTCATGTTTTTAAGATGTCTGAAATACTTAGGAGCATCTAACTTATGGTTTGTTTTTAATGCAAGTTAATAGGTTGTTGCAAACATAATTGTGATTTCAAACCATGAATTTTAAGTCACTATAAATAGATTCAAACATATCTTTATTAATCAAAATAGGAACCACTACAGTCAACACATTTTTGCCAACAAGTGTGTGTGTGTGTGTGTGTGTGTGTGTGTGTGTGTGTGTTAGTCTCTCAGTCATGTCTGACTCTTTGCAACCCCATGGACTGTAGCCTGCCAGACTCCTCTGTCCATTTAATTTTCCAGGCAAGAATACTGGAGTGGGTTGCCATTTCCTCTGCCAGGAGATGTTCCTGATCCAGGGATCAAACCCAGGTCTCCTGCCTTGCAAGGAGACTCTTTACCATCTGAGTAACCAGGGAAGCCTATTCCAGGTTCCTGTAGGAACCTGGAATAAGCTTATTTCTTTAGCATAAAAATCTGTGCTTCAGTATTCAATGAATTTTTGGTAAGTATTTTCTGCCTTCTGCTGGTTGTGGAAGCGTTTCCCCTGCAAAACGTTGTTGAGATGCTGAAAGAAGTGGTGATTGCTGGCAAGAGGTGAGGTGAATATGACAGATGAGGCAAAACTTCTGTAGCCCTTTTCATTCAGCTTCTGAAGTGTTGGTTGTGCAATGTGCAACTGGACGTTGTCATGTAGAAGAATTAGGCCTTTCCTGTTGGCCAGTGCTGGCTGCAGGTGTGGCAGTTTTCGAGATATCACATCAATTTGCTGAGCATACTTCTCAGATATGATGGTTTTGCCAGGATTTAGAGAGCTGTAGTGGATCAGATGAGCAGCAGACCACCAAGCAGTGACCATAACCTTTTTTTTGGGGGGGGGTGCAAGTTTGGCTTTGGGAAGTGCTTTGGAGCTTCTTCTCAGTCCAACCACTGAGCTGGGCATCGCTGGTTGTTGTGTACAATCCACTTGTTTTGCACCCCGCAATCTGATTGAGAAATGGTTCACTGTTGCATACAATAAGAGAAGAGACACTTCAAAACAACAATTTTTTGATTTGCTGTCAGCTCGTGAGGCACCCACTTATTGAGTTTTTTCACCTTTCCAATTTCCTCCAAATGCCAAATGACCATATAGAATTGTCAATGTTGAGTTCTTCAGAAACTTCTCTTGTAGTTGTAAGAGGATCAGCTTCGATGGTTGCTCTCAGTGGGTCACTGTTAACTTCTGATGGCCGACCACTGTGCTCCTCATCTTCAAGGCTTTTGTCTCCTTTGCAAAACTTCATAAACCACCACCTCACTGTATGTTTGTCACCGGTTCCTGGGCCAAATAGGTTGTTGACATTTTGAGCTGTCTCTGCTGCTTTATGACCCATTTTTAACTTGAATAAGAAAATTGCTAGAATTTGCTTTTTATCTAACCCCATTTTCCCTAGTCTAAAATAAATATACACAGCAAGTAATAAGTCAGTAGCAAAAAAACATAAAGCGAGAAATGTGCATTAAAAATGTATAACATAACCACATTTAATAATGTATTCCAATATCAAATGACAAAGTTCAACAATGTAAAACCTCAATTACTTTTGCACCAACCTAATACTATTTTAAAAAATTGAAGTATAGTTGAGTTACAATATTATATAATGGAAAGAGTAAAAGACTTTTTCTTGGTCTCCAAAATCACTTTGGATGGTGACTGCAGCCATGAAATTAAAAGATGCTTGCTCCTTGGAAGAAAAGCTATGACAAACCTAGACAGCATATTAAAAAGCAGAGACATTACTGCCAACAAAGGTCTGTCTAGTCAAAGCTATGGTTTTTCCAGTAGTCATGTATGGATGTGAGAGTTGGACCATAAAGAAAGCTGAGTGCTAAAGAACTGATGCTTTAGAATTCTGGTGTTGGAGAAGACTCTTGAGAGTCCCTTGGACCACAAGGAGATCAAACCAGGCAATCCTAAAGGAGATCAGTCCTGAATATTCATTGGAAGGACTGATGCTGAAGCTGACAATATGTAGGTCACCTGATGTGAAAAGCTGAATGATTGGAAAAAATTCTGATGCTGGGCAAGATTGAAGGCAGGAGGAGAAGGGGATGACAGAGGATGAGATGGTTGGATGGCATCATCGACTCAATGGACATGAGTTTGAGCAAGCTCTGCGAGATGGTGAAGGACAGGGAAGCCTGGTGTGCTGCAGTTCATGGTGTCGCAAAGAGTTGGACATGACTGAGCAACTAAACAACAACAAATGTCCCTCAAACAGGACACCTAGGGAGTGAAAGGGAACCTCAGGGAATGTCTGAGGGGCTGGCGGTTTGAAGTAATTACATGTAGTTAGACATTCTCTGGTGTGATTATATAGGACTCCAGAGAATAAGCATATCTGTTACCTGAAAGGAATACTGTAACAAGGTAGAACAGCTGATTGAGTCTGTTATTAGGACCCACTCGATAATAGTGCTATGTTGTTTATACTACACTATCGATAGCATATTTCATCAGCAAGAACTTTGATAGAAAAAAAGAAAAATTATAACTATGTCTGGATATTATTTACTATCTCCAACTATTATTAAAAAGGTCCCTGGAGAAGTCGAAGGTCTTTATTTCTAATCTACCCCAGTTTTCTCTAAGAAATCTACTTGCTTTGTGACCACTTTGTGATTAAGTCTATAGACTTCTCCAAATTCTCCCTGTTCAATATATTAGTGATTCCTTCATAAATGAAGCCTGCTTGTCAAGTGATAAGCTATAGCAGTTAATTTCTAAAAACAGGAAGTACAACACTGCTGCTGCTTTGTAAGTTATTGTGTCTACTTTATATAAAACGTGGTGCTTTCCCTCTAACTACACTATGATTAAGTTCTACTCATAAACCTAGTAAGAAATTTGGCTTTTTAAGGTGGGCAAAGCCCAAATTAAAGAGTTGTAGAAGACTTCTTATTTAATTTTGTTTAATGATTTCCACTGTTGAACACTTGTCCTTGAGAACAAATATACAGTAAGCTCTGTAATGACAGGGCATTTCTGTTTTGTCCACATGCTAGATAACCATTTATTCACAGAATAAATGTGAAAGAAAATTTCATTGTGCAGTTTTGCTATTTTTAGCTGCCATACAGAACCAGGGTCTTATTTTTGTCTTATTATTAAAGTTTATATTTCCACATAATCTTGTCTTATCTAGTAGGTCTTTGTTATTTTTATTTCTCTCCAAGTAAGCTATCTTGAGTCTTGAACAATATTTGTTTTTCAATACATTAAAAAAATTAGTTGTCTGGCTTTTTTTTTTTTATCACTTATCAGATAGTATTAGAAAATTTATCAGTCACTGGCTGGAAAATGTTCAATATTCTGTTTTGTTTTGTTTTGTTTTGTTTTTTCCATATGAGCTTTGCTTTTGAGAATCTAAATATTGTCATCTTACAGCAAGTAAACATGAGATTAAATTATTATAATTTTATTTTACTCATCTGTTCTCATGTTTAAAGTGAAAAAGGTATTTGCTTCTAGACATTTCTACTAATAAAATGAGAAAAGGAAACAAGAAAAATAAAAAAAATTAATAGAAGTAAGATTAATGTTTTAAATATTTTAAAACCCATATCACAACATCAAAATATTACAGACAGCTATTATAATCACAGCTCTTAAAGTTCAAGGTTAGCAATTTCTGGTGCTTATTCCATAGAAGGGACACTATACAAATATCCAAACTAATTCTTATTTGCATGAGATTCTACCATTTGGTTAATTTTCCAAATGCTTCACTAGTAGGATCCTGCTTTCCCTAACTATGACTGACATTTCAAGCATTAATAAATGAGAAATAAAAAATAGGCATAATTTCAAAAACTTACTTCTCAGCTTCACGGATACTGGGCATATTTTTTTTAGAATTCAGCCTTCTGCAGTAGTGGGCTGGCAGGTTGTCTTTCAAACACTCTTGCTATTTCATTGGGTTTATTTCCATCCCAAATTCTAAATCCAAATACAGAGTGTCTTTGAATAGCATCATTTTTTCTCCATCTTTAGCACTCACATACTGAAGTGAGAAGTCTACACCTTCCCACTTGTCTTCCTCTGACTAATTTTAAGAAGATTTTAAAGCTGGGTAAGACAGTGATAGCCAAAAGAATGAAGCAACAAGTATGTGTTTTAGGTTCGAAAGAGCAAGTTATTCATTTACTCAAGAAATGTTATGAGAAGTATTTAGTTACTTAGATTAAACACAGTCAGAGGGAAGAATATTTAGATATGTTAGCCCCAAGTTGTTTCTCATGAAATATTAGCTTCAGTAATATTACGTTTTCTGAAATACAAAGTATATTTCTTCATCAAAAAATGAAAAAGATAACAGGAAATAAATAACAAGTGCTACTGAGAATGCAGAGGCACAAGTGCTGTTAGAACCCTAGGGCACCGTTGGCAGGACTATAAAATGGTACAACCACCATGCAAAACAGTATGTCAGTTTTCAAAAAAATAAAAGTAGGACTACCACAGCATCCAGGAATGCTACTTCCAGATCTATATACAAAACAATGGAAAGCTGGGTCTCAGAGAAATATTTGCATACCCATGTTCATAGCAGCACGGTTCACAATGGCCAAGAGTTGGAAGCAACCTAAATGTGCACCAAAGGGCGAATGGATAAATGAAACGCAGTGTATACATACAACACAATATCACTCAGTCCTAATAAGGAAGGAAATCCTGTCACATGCCACAATATTGAGGGGTCTTAAGAACACTTTACACTAAGTGAAATAAGTCAGTCACGGAAAGACAAATATTTTATGATTCCACCTGCATGAGGTATCCAAAGTAGTCATATTCATAAAAACAGAAAGAAGAATGATGGTTAACAAGGGCTAAAAGGGAGGGGAAGATGGAAAAAATGTTTTATGCAAGATGAAAAAGGATGTTTCATAACAAGGTGAATATACTTAATGCTACTGATATACAGTATATACTACTGTACATGCTACTGTACATATACATGTACTGTAAATATACAGTAATGCTACTGTACACACAAAAGTGGTTAAGATGGTAAGAAAAAGGATATATTGTTTGAAAAGCTTCCTATTTAAACTGTTCTCTGCCTATCATTCTGTGTGTTCAAAATCATAGGGGCTAGTCATACACAGGACGTAAATGGTGGTCATTAGGATATATTTTCCAGGCTAAATCATCGATAATGCAAGCAGCTGGAAGTCTGTGGTCATTCAAAACACACACACTTCTGCTGTGAAAATTCTTGGGTTTTTGACCAATCATCACTACCCCCAAACTTCACTGATTTAAAGAACTATGCAGCTCATGAAGGCTAAATTGCACAAAATCAAGCACAGAGATAGCATAGTGATTAAGAATATGAGCTCAGAATTCAGCCTTTCTGAGTCTGAATCCTGGCTTCCCTACTTAGAAGCTATATGCATGACTTTGGAAATTCTTAACTTTTCTGAACTTTAAGCTTTCTCTCATCTGAGTGGTAAAAAAACAAGTTGAAATTACTTTGTGTGGCTCTCATGAGCAGTACATCCAGTGAACCATGCAAAGGCTTACTGTACATGACAGTACATATGTGCTGGCACATGACACTTAAACGTTGGCTATCGTTATAACTTTTCCTTTTTTGGAAGAGATATTTGAAGCTATAGCTTTCTTCTCAATATTCTGAGTGGGAAAATGAGTCAGACTGTTTTAATGAGTCTCCAAAATCAGGCTTTATAATTACTTTGATTTTGTAGATTATCTGGTTCCTTCAAATATTAAGATATTAAATATTCAAATATTAATGGTATTAATTTTTACCATTGTTACTTTCAAACTCTATGAGATCTTTTGAAGTAGTAAGAGAATTCTGTTTTAAGTAGTAATAGAAAGCATACTAAACTTGTAGTAAGTTACCATATGACGGGGTAGATATGCTGCTGACTATTAGCTAAGTTACACTGAGTACATGTATAAACTTTACATTTTGTGTCAATATCTTCATATGGAAAATTAGATTAATTTCTATTAAAAGCTTGAAAATTAAATATGATCAACTGTAATCATGCTTACCAAAAACAGCTGTAAACACTACTATTGTACAAATATAAGAAGTTTATTAGAGCTATTTGATAATTAAGATGTATGGATTAAGAATCAAATATATATAGGATGTATGTTATTAGTAACTGTTCATTGTGGAGTCATTGCATAGGGCAAAAAAAAATGTTAGCCAATTACATGCAGGTTTGCCTTGACAGATGAAAATGGTATCTTTGTCTTGTACATGGACTCAAAGTGCAAACTCAGCTAGACTGTTAACAGGTTAACCCAGAAACTTGGGTCCATGGAACAGCCTGCTCTAAGATTTCCATTCTAGTCACTGCTTCTTCCAGGTTCCTACAATCTTTGGGCCCTTCAAACACAGACTGAAGAAAGATTTTATTAGTAGTGAATTTTCTCCCTTCTCATTAATAGAAATAGATGCCACATAAAAATGGGAGCATTCAATAATTGTGTAAGGGAAGCTATATGTACTTAACCATCTTCTCATAAAGATTCACAAGTCTGGAAAGTAGTCATTTAGACAAGATATTCAATTTTAGACATCAACAAAAAATTATCAAATATCATCATTGAGGGATAACATAACAAAGGCTAATATTTGAGTGCTTTTCTGTTTGGGCATTCTGAGCAATTTACTTGCTTTATTTAAGTTAATCTTTACAATGATTTTGAGGCAGATATGTTCTATTCATACTATATATAAGGAAACTGAGGTATACAAAAGTAAAGAAACTTACCTAAAGTCACACAACTAGTAATGGCTGAACTAAAATTTGAGCTCAATCCTCTGACTCCAGAGCCAGCAAACTCAGGCATATGGCTTTCCAGCAACCTTCCCCAAACACTCTGAGATGAGCAGAGATGTAAAAATAGTCACTCACCCTCCCACTTTGGCTTAGTTTTCCTACTTAATTTTATTTAGCTAGAGGCTGGCAGTCCCAGGAATCTGCAAAATGAGGGCTAACCCTGGGCTCAGGTAAGATGAAAGGACACGGAGAAGAGCCAGAAGGTGATGCGAATCAGAGGTGAGGAATTTCCAGGGTCAAGGAACAGCCATTACAGGATGTCAGACAGAACGGGACAAGTTTCAAGTGGTCACTGTGCACCAACCATAGCCACAGATAGGGAATCACAGCAAAAGCCAAGCAGCAAGCCAGGAACCAGTCAGCTCAAAAATTCTGGAATCAAAAAAGCCATGGCTAGAAGCAGGCAAAGGAGTAGGGAGTCAAGAATTTCAAGACCTAGGAGGGGGTCAGTCCAAGTCAATAAAAAAAGAGGGAGCATTTATCTCAGGAGGATATTTCTATTTAAGAGAAAGATTGAAAAGATTATCTAAGTAGGAACTAAGGTCAAAGGTGCCAATTATAGTATTAATAGTAGTTGAGTTCAGATGATGGCAGAAACAGGGAAGAGAGTCAACAGGAAGTCAAGGACAACCTTGTTGACAAGAACAATGCAAACACCATGTAAATACTTTTGAACTAATGAATAAGTAAATGACAGATGAGTTAAGTATTTTGCTAACTAATGAACTGAGTACTCAAGAGTCCAGACCTCAGATGCAAGCTGGACAATGGAACTAACCTATGTTACAAATTAACAACTGACCTATTTTACAACCACATTAAATATGTAAGATTTTTCTTCCTGTCACATTTTTACAATGTACATAAAGACACACATACACACACATACACATATATACAATTATATACATACACTCATAGAGTATATATAGTAAATTTTTAATTCCTTAAAATGTTGACAAGGAAGCTATGCTGAAACATGAGAAGAACTGACTGATTCGTATTCCTGAACCATACGGAACTATATATATCCTATATATGAACTCATTTCTTTAAGAAGTAGACAAAGTTCTGATAACTTCTATCAGAGTAACCATAATATATCCAGTGCTAACTTAACTAGAAGGAAAATTATCAAGTCTTGTATTTCTGCTTTAGGAAACTATGCTGTTTCAGTTAGTATAGCCAGGAGACAGAACAGAATATAAGGAACAATTTAGTTATAAGGTTTAGTTCAGTTCAGTTCAGTAGCTCAGCTGTGTCCAACTCTTTGTGACCCATGAATCACAGCACACCAGGCCTCCCTGTCCATCACCAACTCCCAGAGTTTACCCAAACTCATGTGTATCGAGTCGGTGATGCCATCCAGCCATCTCATCCTCTGTCATCCCCTTCTCCTCCTGCCCCCAATCCCTCCCAGCATCAGAGTCTTTTCCAATGAGTCAACTCTTCACATGAGGTGGCCAAAGTATGGGAGTTTCAGCTTCAGCATCAGTCCTTCCAATGAACACCCAGGACTGATCTTCTTTAGAATTTACTGGGTGGATCTTCTTGCACTCCAAGGGACTCTCAAGAGTCTTCTCCAAAACCACAGTTCAAAAGCATCAATTCTTCGGTGCTCAGCCTTCTTCACAGTCCAACTCTCACATCCATACATGACCACTGGAAAAACCATAGCCTTGACTAGACAGACTTTTGTTGGCAAAGTAATGTCTCTGCTTTTGAATATGCTATCTAGGTTGGTCATAACTTTTCTTCCAAGGAGTAAGTATCTTTTAATTTCATGGCTGCAATCACCATCTGCAGTGATTTTGGAGCCCAAAAAAAGAAAGTCTGACACTGTTTCCACTGTTTCCCCATCTATTTCCCATGAAGTGATGGGACCAGATGCCATTATCTTCGTTTTCTGAATTTGAGCTTTAAGCCAACTTTTTCACTCTCCTCTTCCACTTTCATCAAGAGGCTTTTGAGTTCCTCTTCACTTTCTGCCATAAGGGTGGTGTCATCTGTATATCTGAGGTTATTGATATTTCTCCCGGCAATCTTGATTCCAGCTTGTGCTTCTTCCAGCCCAGCGTTTCTCATGATGTACACTGCATAGAAGTTAAATAAGCAGGGTGAAAATATACAGTCTTGATCTACTCCTTTTCCTATTTGGAACCAGTCTGTTGTTCCATGTCCAGTTCTAACTGTTGCTTCCTGACCTGCATACAGGTTTCTCAAGAGGCAGGTCAGGTGGTCTGGTATTCCCATCTCTTTCAGAATATTCCACAGTTTATTGTGATCCACACAGTCAAAGGCTTTGGCATAGTCAATAAAGCAGAAATAGATGTTTTTTTGGAACTCTCTTGCTTTTTCAATGATCCAAAGGATGTTGGCAATTTGATCTCTGGTTCCTCTGCCTTTTCTAAAACCAGCTTGAACATCTGGAATTTCATGTATTGCTGAAGCCTGGCTTGGAGAATTTTGAGCATTACTCAATAGCACGTGAGATGAGTGATTACCACAAAGATAGCAATTGCAGAAAGTAGCTACTGGAACAAAAGGAATTGGTTGCATTTATCAAAACAAAGGAACTTAGAGACATTAGATATTAGAATGAAGATATTAGAATGATATTAGAATGAAACCTGGCTTTATTGACTACACCCAATGACTGTGAGGATCACAAAAAACGGTGGAAAATTCTTTTTGAGATGGAAATACCAGATCCTCTGACCTGCCTCCTGAGAAATCTGGAAGCAACAGTCAGAACTGGACATGAAACAACAGACTGGTTACAAATCGGGAAAGGAGTACGTCAAGGCCGTGTATTTTCACCCTGCTTATTTAACTTATATGCAGAGTACATCATGAGAAATGCTGGGCTGGATGAAGCAAAAGCTGGAATCAAGATTGCCAGGAGAAATATCAATAACCTCAAATATACAAATGATACCACACTTAGGGCAGAAAATGAAGACCAAAAGAGCCTCTTGATGAAAGTGAAGGAGGAGAGTGAAAAAGTTGGCTTAAAACTCAACATTCAGAGAACTAAGATCATGGCATCTGGCATGGCATCCCATCACTTCATGGCAAATAGATGGAGAAACAATGGAAGCAGTGACATAGTTTATTTCTGGGGCTTCAAAATCACTGCAGATGGTGATTGCAGCCATGGAATTAAAAGACGCTTGCTCCTTGGAAGAAAAGCTATGACCAACCTAGACAGCATATTAAAAAGCAGAGACATTACTTTGCCAACAAAGGTCTGTCTAGTCAAAGCTGTGGTTTTTCCAGTAGTCATATATGGATGTGAGAGTTGGAGTATAAAGAAAGCTGAGCATCGAAGAATTGATGCTTTTGAAGTGTGGTGTTGGAGAAGACTCTTCAGAGTCCCTTGGACAGTCCCAGTCCATCCTAAAGGAAATCAGTCCTGAATATTCATTGGAAAGACTGATGCTGAAGCTGAAACTCCCATACTTTGGCCACCTGATGTGAAGAACTGACTCATTTGAAAAGACTCTGATGCTGGGAAAAACTGAGGACAGGAGGAGAAGGTGACGACAGAGGACAAGATGGCTGGATGGCATCAGTGACTCGATGGACATGAGTTTGGGTAAGCTCCAGGAGTTGCTGATGGACAGGGAAGTCTGGCGTGCTGCAGTCCATGGCATCACAGAGTCGGACAGGACAGAGTGACTGAACTGAACTGTGCAGCTACTCATGTGTGTGTGTTAAAGTCACTTAAGTCGTGTCTGACTCTGTGTCTTTATGGACTGTAATCCGAAAGGCTCCACTGTCCATGGGATTCTCCAGGCAAGAAACTGGAGTGGATTGCCATGCCCTCCTCCAGGGGATCTTCCTATCCACGGATTGAACCGGCATCTCTTATGACCCCAGCCTTCACTCAGGAAAGAATGTGTCTTCCTTTTGTGCCCACTATGGGCAGAGCTCCCTGGTAGCTCAGCTGGTAAAGAATCTGCCTGATATGCAGGAGACACCTGTTAGATTCCTGGGTTGGGAAGATCTGCTGGAGAATGGACAGGCTACCCACTCCAGGATTCTTGGGTTTCCCTGGTGGCTGAGCTGGTAAAGAATCCGTCCGCAGTACGAGAGACCTGGGTTCAATTCCTGGGTTGGGAAGATCCTCTGGAGAAGGGAAGGGCTACCCACTCCAGTATTCTGGCCTGGAGAATTCCATGGACTTTATATTCCATAAGGTAGCAAAGAGTTGGACAGGATGAGCGACTTTCACTTTCACTTCCTTCACTTTCACCCACTCCAGTATTCTGGCCTGGAGAATTCCATGGACTTTATATTCCATAAGATAGCAAAGAGTCGGACAGGATGAGCGACTTTCACTTTCACTTCACTTTATGGGCAGAGCATAAAGTTGCTTCACAGCGATGCAGCCATAGCTGTAACAGAGCTAAGATGGGGAGTGGGTTTGGATCTGTGAGACAATAACTTTAAAACTGTCACTTGAAGAAATATGTTCAGTGTAACTTCTTATTTAATAAAGGAAATCGTGTAATTCAGCTGTTCATGACTAGTTTAGAGAATCTGCAGATGATGAATTATAAGCTATTAAAGGAAATATTTTGTACATTTAGTAATTTTCTAGAAAATATTATGAATTCTTCCAAGTAAAAGTAGTTAAAAGTTACTCTCCTAAAATACAAAGAAAAATAATTTACACTGAAGAATGCTACAAAAACAATTTAAATAAACCTATAGCTCCTACATGCAAGATGACTATGTATGAAAAAATTTAAATACATTTTGGTTTAAATTGTTGATGTTCTAATTATGTCTGAAACAATTTTAACTTGTCAAATGTCTGTAATATTACTTACATAGCACAAGTACTCTAAATATATAATGATGCTTTAATTATCTAATTTAAGAATTTCCTTTCTAATGTTAGAATGTATGATCAATCATTATGATCATTACTTCAAAAAACAAATAATTTAAATAGAATACAAGAGATATCCCCAATAGACTATTGCCTAAATACTGATGTTTTTTACATCACTGCTAATTATGTGTTTTGCATCTCATCTAGTTTCCATTTTAAATGTTACAAATACTGCACGTTTATTTTTACTCTGAATAAAAATCTTTTCAAAACAGATTATACTTTTCAGGTCTTCTGCAGTAGAGTCTCTGGATCTCTTCTGGCTAACTTGGCTACCATTGTAAGTACAAATGATTTACAATTCCATATATTACCAATAATTACAAAGTAATAATTTCTATTTCTAAATTTTCCAGAATATTATTCCAAAATAACATAAACTTTACTTTCTTTATTAGAGTAATAAATATATATTTTAGAAAATTTAGAAGATACAGAAAAAGTAGGAAAACTTATCTTACCACAAGCTAATATTTTAGTGCTTTACTTCCAAGATGTCTCTTTTAAATTTTTAAAATCATGATTGTGGTCAAATTCTATGTTCAAAGTTATATCCAGCTTTTAATTATTATAAATGGTAATTTTCTGTGATATTAATTTCCTTATAAAAGTAATCTATAAGGTCTTCTTATATACACTTTCAATAGATGAGCTATAGTTGAGTTAAACACTATTTTTACAAAAAGCTACATTTTAAAGAAAATAGACTTTCAGGTTGTTGCTGTGTGTGTTATAAACAACACAAAATCTTTCTCTTTCTCTGACAACCTCTTACCAACCTACTTACCTACAAACCTATTATTTGTTGTTAATATGTCTGTCACTCTCTTCTAATTTGCTGTTTTTAATCTGCCATTGACTGGGAAATCATATAGTCAGATGTGTCAGGATTTTATCTAACTTCAGAGTTAATGCACTTTGAAATGAGAATGTTAAGTCTGTGCTCTGAGAAAACTGCATGAGCTTTGGTACATAAATGAGGTGCCATGTATGTTAGCAATTCAATACCTGCTCTCTCACTCTTTTTTTAAAATCCAGTCTTCAGGATTCTTGGCTGAATCAAGTTGGTTGGTATGATTAGGTAGGTGTCATTGAGTGAGACACCACATGTTCACTTTGCACCTGCTTTAGTGACTAACAACTGGGGACATGAGAGTTTATATTTGCATTAAAACAAAGACTGAAGATCACTATAATAGAATTTAACATGGACATGAAAACCTCACTGGTACATGAAGCTACACTCAGGCTCATCAGGCTTCGAGGATTTGAGAATGCCCTTCTCCATGGAATCAAGTGAGACAAATTTATTTAATTATAATAATGCTAGTGCGAGTGATATGAAAGAGATCAATAGAACTAACAGGAGAAATATTCATGACCCTTTGTGGAAAGTGCATTTGTGGATTTAGCATTACAAATTTAGAGTCTCTAAAATGTTCTTACCTTGTGATTCAATTTTAAGACCCTAATCTAATAATTCAAAATATAGGCAAATATTAATACATGAAGATATTCATAGCAACATTCTTAATAGCAACAAAGACCTAAACATCTAAGCATTTGATACTGGTAACATGCTGAATAAATTCTGGTATTTCTACAGGTTAAGTTAATGCATACATAAAAAATATTTAGTACACTATTTCAATGACATGATAATAATGTATATTACCAGTTTAGAAAAATGCAAAACTCTGTCCAATTATCTCCATGATGAGAAAGTCTCATGGAGAAAAGCCATAAAGTAAATGTGCCAAAAAATCTTCACAATGGTTATCACTGGCTAATGGAATTATGGTTGTTACCTTCTTTATATTTGTCTGTACTTTCCAAGCCTCCAAAAATATACATTATGAAGAATCAGAAACAAACAGTACATGTTATAATTATTTTAAGGGCTGGATTCTGTAACCCATGGTAACTGAGGTAGGACGTTATTTTTGTGTGCAAAAATAAAATCTTATATTCTGTCCATGATACTTTATATTTGGACAAGTTGGTGTACTAACCGTTAGAACTGGCCAGATGTAACTTAGCTTGGGTAGACAGGCAGTCATGCAGCCTCCTTTCTTCAGAGACGCTGTGCTAGAGTTTGCTAGTTTTCTCCCTAATGTCTGTAGTCATCTCCTATAGAGAAACTTGGTTTAACCAGGAACAAGTCTGTTCAACAAGACTTTGTCTTCCAGCCTTCCTTGGGTCAAGGGGTGGCCACGTGATTAGTTTCTGGCCAGGGAGAAATGAACAAAGCAGCAATGTGGCAACTTCTGGGTCATGCTCCTACAAGGAAAGGTCTGTCCCATCTCTCCATTTCATCTCTTCACTGGCTGAAATGCAGATGCTGCAGTGGACACTGGAGAAGTCTTTTTAGATCAAGAGATGGAAGATGAATATTAAGATGCCAGAGGAACTAGGAATCTGTACTCTTGACACTAAGAAACCTGCCCAGGGGATTCCTTACCCTCAGACTGCTATATAGGACAAAAACAAATGCATTTGGCCTTTATCATTAGTTCAGTTCAGTCACTCAGTCGTGTCCAACTCTTTGCAACCCCATGAATCGCAGCACGCTAGGCCTCCCTGTCCATCACCAACTCCCGAAGTTTACCCAAACTCATGTGCATCGAGTCGGTGATGCCATCCAGCCGTTTCATCCTCTGTCATCGCCTTCTCCTCTTGCCCTCAATCTCTCCCAGCATCAGGGTCTTTTCCAATGAGTCAATTCTTCGAACAAGGTGGCCAAAGTATTGGAGTTTCAGCTTCAGCATCAGTCCTTCCAATGAACACCCAGGACTGATTTCCTTTAGGATGGACTGGTTGGATCTCCTTGCAGTCCAAGGGACTCTCAAGAGTCTTCTCCAACACCACAGTTCAAAAGCATCAATTCTTTAGCGCTCAGCCTTCTTTACAGTCCAACTCTCACATCCATACATGACCACAGGAAAAACCATAGCCTTGACTAGACAGACCTTTGTTGGCAAAGTAATGTCTCTGCTTTTGAATATGCTATCTAGGTTGGTCATAACTTTCCTTCCAAAGAGTACGCGTCTTTTAATTTCATGGCCGCAGTCACCATCTGCAGTGATTTTGGAGCCCAAAAAAATAAAGTCTGACACTGTTTCCACTGTTTTCCCATCTAACCAGATGTTCAAGAGGCTGGTTTTAGAAAAGGCAGAGGAACCAGAGATCAAATTGCCAACATCTGCTGGATCTTCGAAAAAGCAAGAGAGCTCCAGAAAAACATCTATTTCTGCTTTATTGACTATGCCAAAGCCTTTGACTGTGTAGATCACAATAAACTGTGGAATATTCTGAAAGAGATGGGAATACCAGACCACCTGACCTGCCTCTTGAGAAACCTGTATGCAGGTCAGGAAGCAACAGTTAGAACTGGACATGGAACAACAGACTGGTTCCAAATAGGAAAAGGAGTATGTCAAGGCTGTATATTGTAGGAAAAGGAGTATGTCAAGGCTGTATATTGTCACCCTGCTTATATAACTTCTATGCAGTGTACATCATGAGAAACGCTGGGCTGGAAGAAGCACAAGCTAGAATCAAGATTGCCGGGAGAAATATCAATAACCTCAGATATGCATATGCACCACCCTTATGGCAGAAAGTGAAGAACTACAGAGCCTCTTGATGAAAGTGAAAGAGGAGAGTAGAAAAGTTGGCTTAAAGCTCAACATTCAGAAAACGAAGATCATGGCCTTTATTATAGCAACAGTCAAATTAGTTTCTTAACTCGTGCTACTTCTGTCTGGCAGAAGCAGCTGGATTTAGTTGATTACTTTTAGAGGATTAGTTCACCATTAATTACACCAAAACTAAAATCACTATATTTAGTAGCAATTTCTCAACATTTAAAGAGCTAATCTTTAATAACCCATTCTGTAGGCCAATTAATACAGCTATTTGAGGGTACAGAGTGCCATGCTACTTGAAACCAGATGTCCCAGAAGCCATCTAAGGTCCTTCAATGAATGAATGCCTTTTTTTCTCCCAAATTAAATATCACTCATATGACATATGGTTAAGACTCAGTTGCTGAAGAAAATTCAAAGTATTTATTGGGATAATATTGGGAGCACTTTCAGGTGACCTGACTTTTGACACCAGTGCTGAAAAGAGAATCAGGTTCTCAACTGTTCACAATGGAATGTCAGGCACTTCAGACCTGATATCTTAAGTGTACAGAAATCTTGCTTTACTTTGTATCTTAGATGCTGTCCCAAAGAGAACTGAACCACAAACTGACTGCAACTGAATACCGCTCAAGCATTTAAAATGGCTTTCTTTGAAAGACTAATGGATATACTAGAAATCTATTCTAGATTCTCTAAATCATCATTAAAACATGAGAAAACAAACAAACAAACAATATATATGTAAAGTTAGTATTTGGTGTTTCTTACCTACTGCAGCAGAATTATTACTGAATACATTGTCTCTGTTAGATATCTTTAGACAAAATTCAATTCAATAATCTCTTTCTCCAATTTCATCTCTAGAAGTATAAGATGAACTTCAAGTTTTCTTTTTTCAAATATATATAAATATATTTATTATTTTTTTCATACATATATACATAAAACCCAAAGTTTCCCATCTGTCCTTTAGCCTACTACCATATATTCCTTCGATCCCTGGTAAAAGCACTCCCATTCTTGTACTGGTTCCATTCCTCTCCAACACAACCCATGTACTTTGAGGGTAACTGGCTTGACCTCCAAATTAAAGAATCAATGGTTCACACCTAAACTAATTGGCCTAACCCAGATCCAACCACAATACATTTATGGAGATAAGGGTGGGCAAGTGCTCTAAGCTGATTAACTTAGGCCAAAGCTCAGGATTTTTGAGAGTAGGAAAGCTGTACACTTTTTCGCTAAATGAGAGAGCATATATGAGATTCAAGCTCAAGTCCACAACCATTCACAACAGACTGTTAGCTAATGCAGATCTGACATGTTAATCGTAAAGAAACCTGAATGTGGACTAAAGTAGCCATCCTGGGGCTGAGGTGGAAAGCTCACAAAGAATGGGTCAGCACTGAAGAAGCAGAAACAAGCAATGCAGAGGGCATAAAAATGGGTCCTTCTGCTGTCATTTAAACAGACAGATCAGGCCTGATAAAGACAGCAAGAAATTGAGACAAATTCCGGGCTAACCTCCAACACTAATTTCACCTCACATTCGTGGATATCCTCAATCCCCTCTTAAAGGCGGTCCTTGGTTTTTAACTAGTTACACCATTTCACAGTTTACTTTCATAAACCTCTGCAATAAACCTCTCCACACTGCATGGGAAAGCGGCAGCAAAGAAATCTTTATTGATTCTCTGTCTACTTTGAGTCAGGCATTCAATGTATACTGTTTTGTCTAATCTCAAAACTGAGAAGGTCAGGTTCTCCATTAACAGACATAGAAAATGAAGTTCAGAGAAGATCCCCACAGTCACACAGCGGTGACTCCTGGTGCTGGGAACTGAATCTCCGAAGCTCAGTTTCTTTCTATTATACTAGGTTGCTTTAGATAAGTAATACTGATAAATTCCAAACAAATAAAACATTGAGATATCATTTCATATGTGAGTTTTTGAAACATTAGCCAACACCTACCTCTTTACATTTCTATAAAACTTGAAGATTTAAAATTTTGTTTTTGAAAAACAGAATTTTTCAGACCACTCAGAAATAACTTCCATGTCAAAACAAGGCAGACAGCACTGACTTTTAAAAAGAAAAAAACATGAATGTGCTAAATCTGAACAGTCTGACAACTAGTAACTATTCTTCCTCAATCTTTATCCTCAGTAGGCTGTCTCAAATGATTCTTTATCAAAGAGCTGTTTTCAGAGTTTTTCCCCATCCCTTTAAGCTAGCCAGGGTCTCAGAGTTCAAATCTATCTCGATTGTTAAAGCAAAATTCTTGGCCATTCTTCTGCTTTCTTACTGTAATTTTCCCCTTGATTTCTTGGCAACTTTCTTTTCCATAATAACCTTCTTCCCCTGCAGATAGAGGCCAGCTTCTTTGCTGACTTTTATATCATCATTTTCTAGGAGGCAATGAAGTTCAACTTTCCTGTTTTTTTCTCTCAGCTTCCTGTTTAACTCTTCTTTTTAAATGCGCTTGCTCCTCCCTTCTCTAAATCTTCACAATATTACCCCAACCTCTTTCTTGAGTATTCATGTTGTCAACTAGCTCTCTTTGAGCTGCTTCTTAAATAGTGAAGTCATGTCTAAAGTTCTTGGTAATCATAAACTGATCACGTCAAGTTGAGCTCTATGGAATACAGAAAGTATTTCGGTGTTGTTATTCAGTCACTAAGTCATGTCTGACTCTTTGTGACCCCATGGACTGTGGCCTGCCAGGCTCCTCTGTCCATGGGATTTCCCAGACAAGAATACTGGAGTGGGTTGCTACTTCCTTCTCCAGGGGATCTTCCAACCCAAGGATCAAACCTGTGTCTTCTGCTTGGCAGGTGGATTCTTTACCACTGAGCCACCTGAGAAGCCCACATAAAGTATTGGGCTGGTCAAAAAGTTTGTACGGGTTTTTCTGTAACATCCTATGGAAAAATTCATTTTGGTGAACCCAATACAATGCCACTGACTTTGTACTTTCAACACTATGTAGCCTAGAAATATCTTCAAGGGGGTGTGGGGTGGAAATCTGAAATCTCAAGACAGACACAGTAGAAGTAGCATTAACGGTTTTCCTGAATGTCAAAGTCAGAGCACACTAGGAAGCAGAACTGGATATTCTCAAATTTGTTGTTCACATAAGGGAGGGTGGATAATAAAAATGTGAGTCACAATCATGGTCAGGGGGTCACAGGGTCACACCATCAGAGCCGCACCATGACAGCGTACTGACAAGAATGTAGTAGCTGTGGAAATTATGTAAGGCCGCATTCAGCTGCAATGTGTTCTGGTTATTTTAAAGCATTCGCACCTAGAGATATAAATAATATTTACCTTGGTAAAACAGCTCCCACACAGACATTTCGCACTTGATGCTTTAAGAGGAAAATATCAAACAGGCTTACAAACATTTCACAAAGTTTTATAGTTTTCTGGGTTTCATAAGTTTGGGATTGATTTAAATGGGCACCGTCAAACTACACAAATGTGAAATATGGTTTACTGAAAATGATTTTAAAGTAGAAGGGTAGGATGTCAAATTGAGAGTATTGATGTGAATATCAATGGAATATGTATGGGGACTTCCTTGTCATTTCTCCAAAGTTAACCAAATCAGTGAAACAAACAAAACAGAACTCTCTACACACTGTTTTACCAAGATTTTATCCTTTCTGGGTTACTTGATCTTATGTCTCATAAAAAGTCTTTGGAAAGACATCCTAGGCTGGTTATGTAGCATGTAGAAATAAGTATTTTAAACATTTAGTGTTTAGTGATCAACTTTTTAAATTAGTTTTTAATTTTTTTCAACTTAACACCTATTAGTGGTGCTCATGGTAAATAACATGCCTGTCAACGCAGGAGACGCGAGACGACCTCTGGTTGGGAAGATTCCTTAAAGTAGGAAATGGTAACCAATCCAGCATTCTTATCTGGAAAATTCCATGGACAGAGGAGTCTGGTGAACCACAGTCCATGGGGCCACACAGAATCAGCTATGACTGAGCATACAACACCTAATAATCTATGAGAGTGACAGGGAAACAGTCAATCTCTGTTGACTGGATTGTGAATCAACATAATCTTTTGAAAAATAATCTGGAAATATGTAATAAGTTTCTAAAATTGTGAGTGGGTTACTTCAACTTGGTGATTCCCACCTCGAATTTATCCTAACAAAGTCATAAAAAGGAGAAATGCATAGGTTTAATTGCATGGATTTTGCTTAAAATACTGTTGTAGGTAAACATGAACAAACAAAATCTTTGAAGTCCCATAACAGAGGATCAATTAAGTTGCAATATATCTATACTATAAGATACTATATAATCATTGAAAATGATGCTACAGAATCATATTTATTGGTACAAAAATATATATAGGAATATAGTAATTAAAAAGATTGTTGTGTGTATATTCTGTGATTGGCATGTTCCAGATGCTGTAGCAACAGTAGTGAACTAATCTAAGCACATCCCAGTCCTTGCAGAGCACACATACTGCTGCTCATCTTAGAATCTTACAACATCAACCAATTTTGTTAAAGTGTGGTGGCTCAGCTGGTAAAGAATCTACCTGCAGTAGAGGAGACCCTGGTTCCATTCCTGGGTCAGGAAGATCCGTTGGAGAAGGGATAGGCTACCCATTCCAGTATTCTTGGGTTTCCCTGATGGCTCAGCTAGTAAAGAATCCATCTGCAGTACAGGAGACCTGGGCCAATCCCTGGGTTGGGAAGATCCCTTGGAGAAGGGAAAGGCTACCCACTCCAGTACTGTGGCCTGAAGAATTCCATGGACTGTACAGTCCATGGGGTCACAAAGAGTTGGACACAACTGAGTGACTTTTACTTTCACTTTCATATACAGATTACATGTAGTTAGAAAATCTGGCAAATTATATAAAGTAGTTCTCTCTGGAGTGTGTGCTTCATTTCTTCTATTTGTTTGTATTTTCTGATACTTTGTATAATGAACACATAATCATGTTATTTTTAATGAAAAATTGGGATATACAACAGCCAGCAATAACCAAAAACTGGTGAAAAGGAGCAATGAGAAAAGGCTGTCTACAGCAACATGGGTGGAGCTAGAGATTACATACTAAATGAAAGACAAATACCACATGATATCACTTATAATGGGGGCCTCCCTGGTAGCTCAGAATCTACTTGCAATGCTAAAGACTCAGGTTCAACCTCTGAGTCAGGAAGATTCCCTGGAGAAGGGCATGGCTACCCACTCCAGTATTCTTACCTGCATAATCCCATGGACAGAGGAGCCTGAGGGACTATGGTCCATGTGGTCACAAAGAGTCAGACATGACTGACTAACACTTTCATCACTTATAATTGGAATCTCAAACATGATACCAATGAACCTATCTATGAAACAGAAACAGTCTCACAGATATAGAGAACAGACTTGCAGTTGCCAAGTAGGGATGGGGAACGGATGGATTGGGAGTCTGGGGTTAGCAGATACAAACTAGTAGATATAGGATGGATAAACAAAAAGGTCCTACTATATAGCACAGGGAACTACATTCAATATTCTGTGATAAACCATAGTGGAAAAGAATGTGGAAAAGATGTATGTGTATGGACATATATATGTGTGTGGGGATATATATATATATATATATATATATATATATATATCTGAATCACTTTGCTGTACAGCAAAATTAACACAACATTGTAAATCAACTATACTTCAATAATAAACATTTGAAAAAACAAAAGGTTGTCTAGTATTTAGGAAGCATATCACTTTCTCACGATTCAGGTGCATTTCATTTACAAAAAATAAAGCCATTATGACCTTATAGACAAAAAGAAAAAGAAATGTCAGACTGGATAATTGATTTCAATAGCTGCCATTACTCTTTTCACCAAGACAACTCAGGAGAAAAACAAAATTATCTTTTAGGTTTCACCTGTCACTGTTCTACATTTTACCATCCTTCTAGTTCAGTCACCAGAACTCCAACTTTTTCTGTAGGGGCCAGAGGTCAGAGGCCATGGAAAACGCAGATTTGAGATTTCCAAAATGATGCAGGATAAGAAAAGGAGTACAATTTATGGTGGACCGTGTTCTTGCCTGGAGAGTCCCAGGGACGGGGGAGCCTGGTGGGCTGCCGTCTCTGGGGTCGCACAGAGTCGGACACGACTGAAGCGACGTAGCAGCAGCAGCTGAGTCATAAGTGAGCGATTCTGTACTTGGAGTTTTTAACTTCCTTATTCATAATTCCACCAGGTAGGTGATCTCCATTTGTTACACATCAGCAATCATGGAAAAGGTATTTTGTTTGTGTTCACACAGCTACAAAGTGAGGAGACAAGATCTGAAATCATATCTGGGTCCACAATCAGTCCTCCTTTCATTACCTTGGTTGGCAAGGCAGAAGAAAACAAGGTATAATAAAGCCAATGACCTAAAAAGCCACAAAAGTTTAGATCAGGAAAAGATCTTGTACATCATGGGGTTTCAATTTCCTCATATTAGAGATGGGAAGGCAGAGACTCTGGGATGCTAAGCAACTTGTCCAGCATCACATTCTCCTAGCACTAGGGAGAAATGATCATAAAATATCATAGTGTGAGTCATTAGGCAATAATTCTACTTTCTTTTGGTCATTACTCAGTGGCTGTTTGCAAACTTTTCAGTGATAACATATCATCCAGATATATTTTATGCAGTGAATTTCATTTACATTTTAATTGAAGATATACTGTGTTTATTAGCAACTGGAATGGAAAGTCACAAAAATTATCTTTAAAAATTATTTTCTTTCATTACCCTTACTTAGTTTTCTTTACCTTTATTGACTCTTTCTGAATACTCTGTTTTGAAGAAATGCATAATAGACACAACTTTTAAGTTATGTAATTTATTTACTATTCTGACAGACAAACAAGAGTTTCTAAATGCTACCCCATTTAACAGCATTTATATTTAGTATTACAATGAATTTCTGCAGGCCAACTTCAGAGAAGTAACTCCTTATTTGGGAAATTATCTGGAAATCAGTTTATAGAAAACACCGCAGACAGATGAGGCTAAAAAATGTATCTGAACCCTTTCCTCACTGAGCTAAGCACAAAACAAAAGCCATGGCATCAAACAAGTGTCTCCTCTTCTTGAGGTAGAATCTTTATAAAGCACACAGTGCTGATGAAATTGCAGAGCATCTGGTGAAGCCATGAGTAATCTTTTTAAAACCTGAGAACTTACCTGAAGTCTTTGTTCCACCTGTCTTGAATCTAAATAAATTCAACATCCCAGCTATCTCTCTATGCACAGCATGCATTTATAAAAGACAAAGATCCCCCTTGCCTCTTCTTCCTACACCTTATGAGATACAGAGAGTGTGAAAACAAAATAATTGCAGGAGAGATTCAAGTTCTTAAGTCAAGTTTGTTGTGGCCAATTGAATACAAATAAGATAGGCTAATTAGAGGGTGGCATGTACTTGTCATGGACTTCCCTGGTGGCTCAGACGGTAAAGCGTCTGCCTGCAATGCGGGAGACCCGGGTTCGATTCCTGGGCTGGGAAGATTCCCTGGAGAAGGAAATGGCAATCCACTCCAGCACTCTTACCTGAAAAATCCCAGTTACTTGTCCTGGCAAGTGAGCTGTACAGAATCTGAAGCCCAAGACATTCAGGCAGATTCCCTCCTCAGCAGATGGGAATTCCAGGGCATGCAGGGACTTCAACAGAGTCCTAATAGGTTACCTGTCAAGGTTTGGGGCAGAAACTACCTCTGGATGCCTGCTACCAGGAATCTTGGTCAGCTGTATACAATTTCCAAAGAGGTAAAACAAATCACTTAGGAGCATCAGTGCTATCAGAACAGGCTTATCAGGAGGGGCTTTGCAAAAGGAGTTCAAGGAAAGACCCTGCCCAGTTTATGGGACAGACTTCTGTTTCCAGTGTATAGCTCAAACCTGCTGACATCCCTGTTTTTTTACTTAGGTTAATTCCCTTACACAACTCAGTTCAGTTCAGTTCAGTCACTCAGTCGTGTCCGACTCTTCCTAACTGCCCCTCCTCAATACTGTGGACCACCTGGGGCCAATGATTTTTCAACTTCAGTGTCAGTAAGAATTGTTTGAAATACAGACTCCCACGTTCCACCCCAGAGATTCTGGCTTTCTCCACATTACCTTCAGTTTTATGTTTCTCAATGTTTTTAATCCATGATGCTTTTTGAAATGAGGTGGATCTCTTCCCATTTTGAGAATTGGGCAAGCTCTACAAACTTTAGTTTTATTATCTATTATGATGAAAAATAATTGGACTTTTTCTGTCCCATCTGACAAACAGGACTGGTAAAATATCAGAATGTTTAATATGTTTTTTCCTAAGCCAACCATTGCCATCTTTTCCCCAGTGAAGAATCATCGCCCTGTTTCAAAGAAGCATGTATCTAACCTGTGCTTGTTATTGATGTAGGTTTATTGGAATTTGGGAGACGTGAGATGGAGAGACACAGGATGTAAGCAGCATCCTTGGTGTCAAGATGCAGGGGGCACCAGTGTTAATTGCAAGGTACGGTACATTAGTGATGAGCTATCAAGAGAGTTGGGACAACTTGGACAGGGAGAAGATTATAATATGGATGGGACAGGGCTAACATTCAGCCAGTTTGTATCAGAAACTTTTGCATTGGCCAATCTATAGCTACTGCACCCCTCCCCCAGCCAGCCCTCTCCCTCACAGTCCAGGCTCCCCAGTTTGGCCCCTCTGGCCAACTGATGATCCAGGAACTAAAGAATTAACAGTCTCCTTGCAGGGGGCATCCAGTCCTGCAATTGAATTTGATTGGTTTGAGCTTCTGCCAAAGTGGCTGTTAAATATTTTGAATATCACTATTCTGAATGGAGCCCAAAAATCACTGCAGATGGTGACTGCAGCCATGAAATTAAAAGACGCTTACTCCTTGGAAGGAAAGTTATGACCAACCTAGATAGCATATTCAAAATCAGAGACATTACTTTGCCAGCAAAGGTCCATATAGTCAAGGCTATGGTTTTTCCAGTGGTCATGTATGGATGTGAGAGTTGGACTGTGAAGAAAGCTGAGCACCAAAGAACTGATGCTTTTGAACTGTGGTGTTGGAGAAGACTCTTGAGAGTCCCTTGGACTGCAAGGAGATCCAACCAGTCCATTCTAAAAGAGATTAGCCCTGGATGTTCTTTGGAAGGAATGATGCTAAAGCTGAAACTCCAGTACTTTGGCTACCTCATGCGAAGAGCTGACTCATTGGAAAAGACTCTGATGCTGGGAGGGATTGGGGGCAGGAGGAGAAGTCGGGATGACAGAGGATGAGATGGCTGGATGGCATCACCGACTCCATGGACGTGAGTTTGAGTGAACTCCCGGAGATGGTGATGGACAGGGAGGCCTGACATGCTGCGATTCATGGGGTCGCAAAGAGCTGGACATGACTGAGTGACTGAATTGAACTGAACTGATTCTGAATGGGGCTAAAATACATAAATTTTCATAAAAATCAATTATTTTGATTGAGCATGAGAAGCAGGAGAGCCCAAATGAAGCCTGAATAAACCATCCAGCTCAGTGTTACCTAAATTTCCAACTGCAAGAACTGTGAGCTCGATAAACAGTTGTTTAAGCTACTGGCTTTGGGGTTGGTTTGTTGTGCATCAGCAGCTAACTCTTACAAGAGAGCTATGACCTTTTACTTCCCAGAGGAGGAAGTGGGAAGCTTCAAGAAGGAAGCTAGCTTTTCCAAGCACATGTCCCAGAAATGGGAGCTTATCTCTCATATAATTTTCACAGTAACTCTATGAAGTGACTGTTATTCCCACTCTGAATGTGAGAAAACAGGATTTAGAGACCTGAGATAACTTCTTCACCAGTTACAAAATCTAATCAGTGATAAAGCCAGAATTCAAAGTCAGTTATATCTGACATCACATCACTGATATGAACATCTGTAGTAACATGCAATATACTTTAGTTTGCTGATGTGTCTTCGGTTTCTTAGTTATGTTTAAATTACTCCTTGGTTTTTCCTTCTTTATTAATATGGAGCATTTTCTCCTAAAACAAATAAGAACTGTCACAACAAACACCCCATTTCAGATAGGAGGGTCTGTTACTAACATGTGTGACACTGGACTTGACTGGTGCTCAGGGGACTGTAGTGTTGATCCTTGCCGCATTTTCGCTTAGCTCAACTTGGGTGCTTGCAGAGATGGAGAATATATGCTGAGTCCCAAAGCATCCTATGTGATAAATTCAATAAATGGAATCTAGGGGGAAATACGGAGGAGGCAATGGCATCTCACTCCAGTGTTCTTGCCTGGAAAATTCCATGGACGGGGGAGCCTGGTGGGCTGCTGTCTATGGGGTCGCACAGTCGGATACAACTGAAGTGACTTAGCAGCCCCAGCAGCAAAATATTTGCTTCTTTCTCTTCCTAGGAGCTATTTGTAGTAAGACAGTTACCAATAAATAAGCAGAATTTCACAAACCATAGTTTTATTGACAGCCAGTACCTGCTACTTCTGTGCCTCAGATAAACATTTCCAGGAAATATTAATCATTTGACTTTGCTGTCAATGCCAAGTGGTCATCATTTAGAAGAAACCCAGGCCAGAACAATAGCCTCTGAGGGTAACATAACACTTAACTATATGCTTTGTATACTTAAAAGTTGATTTTAAATTTTAAAGTTTAAAATACTGAGCACTAACGTACCACTACATATGGATTTATTTCCCATGCTTCAGCTACCTCATTACGGCAAGAAATTTAAATGGTTTCAAGTACTACAAAGGGGAAAGTTTCTTTAAATCCTACTGATCAGCTTTTCAGGTAATGGGTTATGTCTCTTTCTTTAGAAGAAGAAAAAAAATTAATTAATTAATTGGAAGGGCTCAATATAGAAAATGCTTCATTAACAACAATTAGAGTCAACACTAAAAGAAAAAGGAATTTGAGTTTCCGTGTATGTGTGTGTGTGTGTGTGTGTGTGTGTGTGTGTATGGATGTATGAAGAAAAGAAAAGAATTCCAATTCATAGGAATTTAGATAAAAAAGAAAACCGCAGGTGGGTATTTGCTCAGACTGCTTCAGTAGCTTCAAGGTTACAAAATTAATGAGGGAAGGGAATTGCTCAGTTTCAGATGAGAGAACAGGAAGCCGTGGCCTGAAGCTATGGAAGGAAAGCTCAGATAGCTGTTAGGAAACATAGTGAGTTAGAAAGAACATTTAGCAGTGAAGCATACACCCAGCCAAGCAACTGTGAGGCAACACCAGCGAAGACATTGCATAATCAGTGAGCAAAGATTATATAAAACACGGGCCTGGCATTACAGGGTCATCTTGCACAAGGGGCTTCTGGGCAGCTTTTGCTGAACTCACTTTTTTGTGCCTCTTGCTTTTTAAGGACGGTTAGCTGTCCTACTATGCTCAGCTGTTGATGCATGATCTCAGTTAATGATGAGGATCTAAATGACTCTGCTTTACAGAGGAAATAAATGGAGAGAGAGAGATGAAGTATTCAGCTGAGGTCACGCAGAAAATAAAGGCAGAACCAGGATGTGAACACAGATTCTGTCATTTGATATCAAAGCTTATGCTTATCATTGAGTTCTACAGCTTCTGATCTTAAAGATGATAACAGAATTTTAAACATAAAAATGTGTATTCTTCAACACTACAGAACACTGGTTTGTTCTTCCCAGAGATGCCTAAATCCAGAGTCTTAAACGAAAGCACATTACAAAACAGGTTTGTGCAGCCTCATTACTTTCTAGCTTTCTATTGGGTTGGCCAAAATTTGTTCAGATTTTCCATAGATATTACGGGAAAACCCGAATTAACTTTTTTGTCAACCCAACAAGTTGTACCCACAGGCAAGTAACAAGGGCACGGAATGTTGGGGTTTCAATCTGCTTCTTCCCATGTCCCCAGTCTACTTTTACTCTTTTCTGGACTTTACAAATGCTATTATTACCAAGAGAGCTCTACTAGGCAAGGGTCACGCCTAATGCCTTCATGGAGTTCTCAGATACTACTGGTGCTAACAAGAATATGCATTCTGCAGTAAGGCTCAGGCACTTGGCATCTTTGGGGAATTTTAAAATTAATTTTTATTGGAGTACAGTTGCTTTACAAGTGTCTGCTGCAGAGCAAAGTCAATCAGCTATATGTATAAGTATATCTCCTATTTTGCATTTCCTTCCCATTTAGGTCATCACAGAGCATTGAGAAATTGCCTGTGCTAAACAATAGGTTCTCATTAGTTGTCTATTTTATACACAGCAGTGTATATCTGTTAATCCCAATCTCCCAATTTATCCCACCCTCCTTCTCCCCTTGGTATCCATATGTCTACTCTCTATATCTGTGTCTTTATTTCTGCTTTGCAAATAAGTTTATCTGAATCATTTTTCTAGATTCCACATATAAGATATATTATATGATACTTGTTTTTCTCTTTCTGACTTCACTGTGTGACAGTCTCTAGGTTCATCCATATCTCTGTCTCTTCATACTATTCATGGGGTTCTCAAGGCAAGAATGTTGAGGTGGTTTGCCCTTCCCTTCTCCAGTGGATCACATTTTGTTAGAACTCTTCATCATGACCTGTCTGTCTTGGGTGGCCCTACATGGCATGGCTCATAGTTTCATTATATTACACAAAGCTGTAATCCAATTCTTTGGCCACCTGATGTGAAGAGCTGACTCATTTGAAAAGACCCTCATGCTGGGAAAGATTGAGGATAGGAGGAGAAGGGGATGACAGAGGAAGAGATGGTTGGATGGCATCATTGACTCAATAGACATGTGTTTGAGCAAACTCAGGGAGACAGTGAAGGACAGGGAAGCCTGGCATGCTGTAGTCCATGGGGTCACAAAGAGTCAGACATGAACAACAGTAGCAGTGTTTCTCTGCAAATGGCACAATTTCATCCCATTTTATGGCTAAGTAATATTCTATTGTATATATGTACTACATCTTTATCCACTCCTCCGCTGATGGACATTTTGGTTGCTTCCATCTTCTGGCTATTGTAAATAGTACTGCAATGAACACTGGGGTGCATGCATGTTTTTGAATTAATAGTTTTCTCCAGGTATATGCCCAGGAGTGGAATTTCCAGGTCCTACGGTAGTTCTATTTTTAGTTTTTTAAGGAAACTCCATACTGTTCTCCACAGTGGTTGTATCAGTTTACATTCTCAGCAACAGTGTAAGAAGGTTCCCTTTTCTCTACACCCTCTCCAGCATTTATTGTTTTTAGAGTTACTGATAATGGCCATTCGGACCGGTGTGATAGTTTTGATTTGCATTTCTTTAATACTTAGTGATGCTGAGCATCTTTTCATGTGTTTCTTGGCCATCTGTATATCTTCTTTGGAGAAATGTCTGTTTATGTCTTCCACCCTGCATCTGTTAACATTTCCACAAACATTTTTTTCTCATTTTAATCTCCAGCCAAGCTTAGAGAGCTTCTACTGCTCTGCTTCTGTTCTTTATTAAACCTACAGCTGAATAGAACTTACTTTCCAAATGGACACTGCAAATTTTCCTCAGAGGCAAAGTATTGGCTTAAATAGATGTGTAGATAACTTCATACTCTAGCTAATTTCATCTTCTTCCTAGAAGATTCTGCTCATGTACTTTTCCAACACAGCAATGTGGCTTGAATCCTAGTCTGAGGGAACTCCCCAGATCATAGAAAACTGATTTCCTTTCCATGGATAGTCATCCAGTCTTAGGAATGATACACTGACTTATATCTCATGTATACATCTATGTGTATATATATATCCCCCAGAGAAAAGATTCTTACATACATGAACCATACCAGTATACTGGTAAGCTGAAGGACTTGTAGAACTTATGCCAAAATAAATAATAATTTAGAACTGCCTTAAGTAGAAGAGAAAATTACACTATGGTGGTCTCTATTCAATATCCTGTTAGATGAGCAAATGTAACATTTAAATATATTATGCCTATAGGTTTAGGTTTAGTCACTCAGTCGAGTCTGACTCTTGTGACTGCATGGTCTATAGGCTCCTATGTCCATGGGATTCTCCAAGGCAAGAATACTGGAGTGGTTTGCCATTTACTTCTCCAATATTATGTCTATAGCATCCTGCTGCTGCTGCTGCTAAGTCGCTTCAGTCGTATCCGACTCTGTGTGACCCCATAGACGGCAGCCCACCAGGCTCTCCATCTCTAGGATTCTCCAGGCAAGAACACTGGAGTGGGATGCCATTTCCTTCTCCAATGAATGAAAGTGAAAAGTGAAAGTGAAGTCGCTCAGTCATGTCCGACTCTTAGCGACCCCAAGGACTACAGCCTACCAGGCCCCTCCGTCCATGGGATTTTCCAGGCAAGAGTACTGGAGTGGATTGCCATCGCCTTCTCCGCTATCAGATCAGATCAGATCAGATCAGTCGCTCAGTCATGTCCGACTCTTTGCAACCCCATGAATCACAGCACGCCAGGCCTCCATGTCCATCACCAACTCCTGGAGTTTACTTAGACTCACGTCCATCGAGTCAGTGATGCCATCCAGCCATCTCATCCTCTGGTGTCCCCTTCTCCTCCTGCCCCCAATCCCTCCCAGCATCAGAGTCTTTTCCAATGAGTCAACTCTTCGCATGAGGGGGCCAAAGTACTGGAGTTTCATCTTTAGCATCATTCCTTCCAAAGAAATCCCAGGGCTGATCTCCTTCAGAAAGGACTGGTTGGATCTCCTTGCAGTCCAAGGGACTCTCAAGAGTCTTCTCCAACACCACAGTTCAAAAGCATCAATTCTTCGGCGCTCAGCCTTCTTCACAGTCCAACTCTCACATCCATACATGACCACTGGAAAAACCATAGCCTTGACTAGTGATAGCATCCTACTAATCTCCAATTTCCTCAGTATTGCCATAGTCACCTCTTACTCTATGACAATGCTTCATTTCAAACCAGAACATATAGTTAAGCTCAGAATTTGTCCTAAGTTATTTTATTAAGCTGATTATAAGCAGAGGCTAGAAAGTCTTCAGTTCACACTTAATTGAAACCTTGGGAAAAAACCTTAGCATCATTTGAGAAAACTGAGCCTAAGACTCACTTATTATGACCAGTATATTCATTTTATGCAACACATGAATAAGTAGGTTGGCAATGAGAGAGTCAATTCCTAGGTAGGTTGATAAGAAGTCCAGGGTCCTGAAAGAGGAAAAGGGGTCTGGAGTCCTCAAGAAGGATTAAAGGGGTCAGGGGCTCTCAAGGAGAAAAGGACATTTTTCTACATTTCTTTGTCTTAGTCAATGTAACAATGTATCTTGATCAAGGACATGTTTCTCCTTAATAAGAACATTCTGAATAATCCTGTCATCTTAAAATGTATATTATGGGAGTGAGTCTGGTAAGATCTTTCTATTGCTACTACTGCTAAGTCACTTCAGTCGTGTCCGGACTCTGTGCGGCCCTGTAGACGGGAGCCCACCAGGCTCCCCCATCCCTGGGATTCTCCAGGCAAGAACACTGGAGTGGGTTGCCATTTCCTTCTCCAATGAATTAAAGTGAAAAGTGAAAGTGAAGTCGCTCAGTCCTGTCTGACTCTTAGCCACCCCATGGACTGCAGCCCACCAGGCTCCTCCGTCCATGGGATTTTCCAGGCAAGAGTACTGGAGTGGGGTGCCATTGCCTTCTCCGCTAGTCTTGATCTTATTAATTTAAGATGTATGTCGTGGGAGTGGGTCTGAAAAAAGTATATAAGGCCTGGATAAGACTAGCTGGGTGGCCTTCTCTGCTCCCCTTCTGATGTCTATGTCAGAAGCTTTCTCTGACCCTCTTCTTACTTTAATAAAACTCTGATACTAAAAGTTCTTGAGTGATCAAGCCTGGTCCCTGGTCCCAAAGCTAAATCTTATTCTTCGGTGATCATGAATCTGACATCGTTCATCTTAAGCTATCAGCATTAGACCTGATGCTATCAATCAAGCTGCTTTAGTAAACTGTGTATTTGAAATAAAATACTTCTATGTGGGCAACTGAGGTTTTTTTCAGGGCATTAGCTACTCTGAGGCAAATTTAAAGTTCTAGAGCATGATATGGTAGAAGCCACTGTTCTAGGAAAGGAAATTTACTCAGTGTATTTAGTTCTCAGTTTATTTTACTTATGTTGTATATTACTGCATAAGCCAAGAATGGATATAGATGATAAATACAGAAAAAATATAGATACAGGTATAAATTATTTTCTCAAGTTACGGAGGTATTAAACAATACATATTGGCAAATTGTTTCTAACAGATACAGGAACGAACCTAGACATAATATATTAATTTAATAAACAGTTTGTGTAAGCAGAGTTTATTTTTCTACCTTAAAAGTGTAGAAAGTATCAGATAAGAAGATAATCAGATAAGTAGAAAAGTATCAGATTAGCCTGCTTTCTGACAAGGATACTTACTATTCCATATTTATCAGCATGGTGCTGGTGGTTTTTCACAGGAAAGAGACTGGAAAATTATTTCCATTGAATATGGAAATCGTGAATTCCCTCAAATAACATGCCAAATTTGTTTTCACACATTTTTTCATTTTAAACACCAATGTAAGAACAAATAAATTCAATTAAGAAAGGAGATGCCATGCTCCTCCTTTGTAAAGATTCCTGATCAGATCTGCAGCTGTTACAAAATGACAGCTTTGAGATGTGCAGTTACAGCTGTGCTTCTTCCTAAATGCTGCTAGTATCAGGTTGGCTTGCAGGAGGCATTCTTAGAAGGGCAACATTAGGACACCACCTCCTCAGTGCAAGCATTGGGGTAAAAAAAGGAAGGAAATGTAGTGGGGACCACATGGCCCTTCCTCTTCTAGGAACTGCCAGGCTTTCCTCGACCCTTAATCACTGAAGCTCAGTCGGGAGCGGGAGAAAAAAAGAACCTGTGGTTCAAGGAAGGAGTGGGCGATGCCAAGGAAGGCAGGGGTGTTATCAAATGAGCTCTTGATGAAGAAACACGACGTTCACAACTGGATACTCACAGGGTCTGCAAGAAGCAGGAAGATGGCCACCAGCGGAGCAGGTCTGAGTGATGTCTACAGAAAAGCACTGACGTTTGTCTCAGTTATTCATCTCTACGGTAACTCCATGCATTTGTGCATTAAGAACTGAACACACATAAAGAATCTTTGTTGTGAAATTCAGCTTGATTCTAATTCCCAAATGGCTCCAGCGACACATGTAACACAGAAAACACCAACTAAAAAAAAATCCCTGTTGTGATTAAATAAAGACACGTATCTCACTTCCTTGAACAAAGCCAGTTATGACTGAAACAGGTACTTACCTTTAGCATTTAATAACTCAATGTCTAGATACTCCTGACATGGATCAAGACCAGACAGAATTCTCTAGGGTCACAAGGATACCTTGGGACTTGAAAGGCATCAAACATTTTCATTCTCCCTCAAAATTCTCCTCCTATCTGAAAATTCCATCCTATCTGAAATACGGAAACAAACATGTTCAGATACCTCGAACCTCCCACCTGTTCCTCTTTCCAACTCTCAAGTCTCTACATCTGTTCCATCAACACATTCTTCAAACAGATTCTGAATCCATTCAGTTCTATCTCTCTCTGTGACTATCATTCTACTCCAAGTTACTACGTCCCTGCTACACTGAAACAGTATCTTAGCTGGTGTTTCTGCTTCCAACCTTGTCTCCAACAATCCATGTTCTATATACACTAACTACATATCATATACATGTGTTCACATACACACACACTATATATAAGTAGCTTCAAATGGTGGCTGCTAAAACTCTTTACTATGGTCTATAAGTTCCCTTGGAGAAGGCAATGGCACCCCACTCCAGTACTCTTGCCTGGAAAATCCCATGGACGGAGGAGCCTGGTAGGCTGCAGTCCATGGGGTCGCTAAGAGTCAGACATGACTGAGCTACTTCACTTTCACTTTTCACTTTCATGCATTGGAGAAGGAAATGGCAACCCACTCCAGTATTCTTGCCTGGAGAATCCCAGGGACGGGGGAGCCTGGTGGGCTGTCATCTCTGGGCTCGCACAGAGTTGGACATGACTGAAGCAACTTAGCAGCATAAGTTCCCTTATGACCTACCTCAACTGTCCCTGGTAACTTCATCCACTCTCCCTTCCCTCGCCATGCTGGCTTTTTTCCTTTACTCCTATATGTGTAGCTCATTCCCACCTCAGGACCTTGGCATTTGCTATTCCCTGCATTTGGGATTCTCTACCCCTTGAAGTTTACATGACTGGCTTCTTCCATCCTTTAGGTCTTAATTCAAAAGTAACTCTTTGGGCAATGCTTTACTTGGTGGCCCAATCTGGAGGATCCATCCACCATCTACTTTTCTCTGTGATGTTGTCATATTAAATTTAAAAAAAATTATTACTATTTTTATAAGCTATAGTTCACATAACATAAAATTATTATAAAGTGAACAATTTAGTAGCATTTGGTGCATTTGCAAGGTTGTGCAGCTACCTTCTAACTACTTCCAAAATATTTTCATAGCTCCAAAAGGAAATGCCACATGTATGAAGAAGTAGCTTGCCATTTCACCTGCCCCAGCCCCTGGCGATCAATAATGTATGTTCTATCTCTATGGACTGACTTCTCCTACACATTTAATATAGGAGTCATATAATATGTGACTTATTGTGTTTGGTTTATATTACTTAACATTAAGATTTTCAAAGTTCATCTACACTGTAGCATGTATCAATATTTCATTCTTTTATGGCTAAATAATATTCCATTGTGTGTGTATACCACAGTTTGTTAATCCATGCATCTGTTGATGAACATCTGGGTTGTTTTAAAATTATTTTTAAGTGTAATTTATCTGAAATTATCACACTCACTTATGAATTTGCTTGTTTATCATTTGTATCCCTCTACCACTGGAATGCACTACCACTTCTGTGAGGTCAGGGACTTGCCTGTTCATTACTCTTTGCCCAGTAAATCACTATTAAATAAATAATGGCCAAACTTACATTCTATCCAAGTTGGGGGATTTATCATCTATGGATATCCTCTGTAGCCCATCATTTATACCCTTTCTTTTCCTGCTGGTACAATAAGGAAAAGCCTCTCTCTGTAGAGCTTCAGCCTTCACTGCCAGAATCTATACCAACTTCAGTATTTCTAGATAATTTGTATGTTTCCCAAACTTTTCTGATCATAAAATTCACCTGGCTGAATATTAAAAATACTCTTCTCCTCTGAATATTGATTCAGTAGGTTTGGAGCACCTAAGTCTATATTAAATGCTTACGGCCATTGTCATGATCATGAAACATTCCAGGATATGCTTACGATCATGCACATTTGGGAACATTAGCTTACAGCAGCAGTTTTCAACCACATTTTGCATAGAATTATGTGAAGAGCTTTTAAAAAGTATCAATGCCTTGGTCCAAACCCTAGATATTCTAATTCAATCTGGGGGAAAGGCTGAGCTGCTGCTCCTGCTGCTAAATTGCTTCAGTCGTGTCTGACTCTGTGCGACCCCATAGACGGCAGCCCACCAGGCTCCCCCGTCCCTGGGATTCTCCAGGCAAGAACACAGGAGTGGGTTGCCATTTCCTTCTTCAATGCATGAAAGTTAAAGTGAAGTTGCTCAGTCGTGTCCGACTCTTAGCGACCCCATGGACTGCAGCCTACCAGGCTCCTCCATCCATGGGATTTTCCAGGCAAGAGTACTGGAGTGGGGCGCCATTGCCTTCTCCGAAAGGCTGAGCACTGGGATTTAAAAAAATCTTTCCAAGAGGTTCTAATGGACAGGCAAATTCAAGTACTGCTGGTTTACAGCACTGGTTCTCTGCTTGTCTGTTCACTGGCATCACCTGGGGAAATTTTTAAAGTCCTGAGTTTCCAAGGTCTCGACCCAGACAAGTTAAATCAGAAAACCTGGGAGTGACATAAGTGACATTCTTAAAAAGTTTTTAGAAAGCTTTTTACTTTTAAGTAATTGTAGATTTACAAAAAAGTTGTGACAATGGTACAAAAGATTACCATATAGCCTTCACCCGGCTGTCTCTAACATTAACATCTTATGTAATCACAGTATAACTATCAAGATCAGAAAATTAACACTGATAGAATATTTTAGCTAATCTATGTCTTTTGCAAATATTACCAGCCTGGTTCAGAGGACTCTGCATTAGGTCGTGAAAATAAAGGTGAAATTCAGGCTTCCCTGGTAGCTCAGTGGTGAAGAATCCACCTGCCAGTGCAGGGGACATGGATGGGTTCAATCCCTAATCCAGGAAGATTCCACTAGCCCAGGGAGCAACTAAGCCTGTGCACCACAAGCACTGAGTTTCAACTACCGAGCCCACATGCCACAACTACTGAAGCGCACGCACCCTAGAGACCGTGCTCTGGAACAAGAGAAGCCAACGCAATGCAAAGCCCACACACCGCAACCAGAGAGTAGCCCCGGCTCGCCACAACTAGAGAAAGTCTGTGCAGCAACAAGGACCTAGCACAGCCAAAAATAAATAAACAAGTCTTTAAAAGGTGAAACTCATGTAACGTTAACCATATGAAGCATGCCAGCCAAGCATTTCACAGAATGCCACTCAACTGGATCGGCCTGGTGTTTTCTCATGATTTGTCTGGGTTATACCCTTTCCGGAAGCATCCCACACAGGTGACACCGTAGCTCATCTTAATACATCATACTGAGTGTATGGGCTATTAATATGACTTACTATGAGTATGAGTACATTTAAAAACTCCCCAGGTGATTCCAATATGCACTGGAGTTTGAGACCCATTAATACAGAAGAGATCATAGTGTCTCCAGAATCTATGGTAAGTTGATAGATTCTGGGATTTGAATATAACAGAGAGGAAAATAAGAAAAACATTCTGGGATAATGAAAACTGATGATAGAATATAAATGGAAATATAAATATTATAAATATGAATAACTGACACCTAGGCCTAAAATTTTTTATTGAGTGTTCCCTACACATCAGGCATTGGGACACAAAAATATATAGGACATAAACTTGGCCCTCAGGGAACTTAAGGTAATGGGGAAGAAAATATCTTTATAATGAAACATCAAATGCTAATACAGAGGTATTATGATGGCTTTCTGGAAGTGATGTTACCTTAACCTAATCTTAAAAGAAGAGGCAAAAGTTAAGTGAAGAAAAGTGAGGATAATAGCCTTTAGGCAAATGAGGCAATTCTTTATGAATAAAGAATTGCAGGCAAGAACAGCAAATTACATAGGTCGGGGGTGGAGTGGACTATATACATTTTACCCTTTATATAGTATAAACATATATATATATATATATGTAAGAAAAGAAAATATATAAGAAAAATAAGATATATATAAGAAAAATATAAATTTATATATATAAGAAAATGATTATATATAAGATATAAGAAAAATAAAATAAGAAAAATTGCAGCAGAACAAAATAGCATTACAAGTTTAGCTTGGATTGTGTCTTTTAATATGTAAGACTTTAGGGTTATTTTTCTCTAAATAAGAATACATTTTTAATTATACTTATGAACAGTTTTTCTCCCCTTGGGTTTAGAAACATTTTCTTTCCCAGGATGCCAGTAAATCTTTATAAAACACTAACTACACACCCAGTATACTGATCAGTGCCAAGGGACAATTAAGAGGAGAATAAAATGGAGTCTTTGACACCCAGGTTGCTGCCATTTATTGGGAGAGACAAGTTCAAATGACTCACCACCCATGTCCACAGTCAGGTTTACAGAAACCATGTGGAACTAAAAAAATTGAGAACCCATCAATGTCACCACTGTTAAGAGACATGAAATATTCATACTAATGAACTTAGCACATTTCAAATGAATTTCACATCTGAAAACCTAAAGTTAAATATAGTCTCTGTTATCTTCATGCCATGGAAAAATTATATATTCTATTTTTCACAAATGCAAGAGTCACTGAATCTTCTCTCAGGAAGATACAGAGAATAAGCAGAGTTACAATGCATTTTTACTTTCTGGTCTTTCACAAATATATCTGGCCAATTAGCCCCTAAGTTGACAGAATGCTATCGGCTGAGTGGTAAAGAATCCACCTGCCAATTCTGGAGACTCGGGTTTGATCCCTGGGTCAGGAAGATCCCCTGGAAAAGGCAATGGCAACCGACTCCAGTATTCCTGCCAGGGAAATCCCAAGGACAAAGAAACGTGGTGGGCCACAGTGCACAGAATCACAAGAAGAGTTTGACACAACTTGGCAGCGAAACAACATGTATCAAGAAGGCTTAATACTGAATCTCTCTGAAGTCCCTATGGATTTTTAGGAGGCCTGAAGACACTGACTCAACTTTGATTTTTAAATGTAGCAACAGTTTAGGCCCAAAGTCCACTGCCTAAGAATAGAGAACAGAGCTGCCCACACAGTATATTCCTATGGAACTTGAGGGACATAATCAAAATGTATTTGCTTGATAAACAGAAATGGGACTATTCAGAAGAGATTCATGAAAGAAAGCACCACGTGGTTCCTCATCTCAGGGGCAGCTCCTCCGGCATGGTTCAGCCATGCACTCTCCCTACAGACAAGCACCGAAAGGGGGCAGCTGAAAGTAAAGCCTCAGCATCTCAAATGATGTACAAATCCTCCCAGGTTTCTGAACACAAGGATTCCCCTAGTACAATGTTTCCCCTAGAACAAAGAAATCCCTCTCCATCTCTAAGATACTGACCTCAGATGCGGCTTCAGCATTCTATTAATAAACTGAGCTGTTATCAGAAACGCAGACCAGAATTCAAGTAGCTGGTGGGCGTTTCATTTTGGCCTCTAAGGGCCCCAAAGTGAAACTGATGCTAAGAAAATAACTAAGTGAAAGTCTTATATTTTTGTGCTTAAAAATACATTTAAAATGCACTCAAAAAATACAAAAATCCTTTGTACCCAAACGTGTTTGAAGAGAAGAGGACTTTAGAGTGGTTTTCCTAGGGCTCATTTCTTTTCTTAATCATTATGCTTTCATTAAATTTTGCCTAGTTCAACAAGCAATATTCCCTAATGGCAGCAGTTATTGAACATGACATAGCTGGTTGTTGGTTGGATACTATATTAAATTATTTCCTAAAATAAGTATACTACTTTGGGATGAGTGAATTTTCCGGATAATTTACAAAAATGTATTTTAAAATGTAACTGCTCCTGATGGTAAACTATTTGAATTCTATTACTCCAATTAAAAGCCCAAGTAAACAAAGGTACAATAGAATGTGGCCACAGAGAAGGAAAAGCTTCATTTGGGGACTGGGAGAAGGTTTCACAGGAGAGGTAGCATTTGAATTAAGTTTGAGAGCATTAATAGGTGACTAACTTACCTGAGGGTTAAAAGAGAGGATCATTCTAGGATAAAGAAACAACTGAGTGTTTAAATGTAGCGATAGCTATTTGCTGCTCTGCTTGGGCAATGTCACTTTCTTTGGCTTATCAAATATGGTAGGCACTTGGATTCCATCCATTCATTCGTGGGTGAATGGATGAGGCTTCCTAAGTCTTTCTAACAAGAATATGGACTGCTGTCATGTTATACACGTTCTGGCTTTTGTTCTCTGTCTACACTGGAACTTGAGTGTTTTGAGAGCTGTGACTACAGTATCTTTCTGCGCTGGAATTCCTTCCTTAGAGAGAGAGACAGAGACAGAAAGAGAGCAGTTTGAATCTCCCATATGAGCAGTGGAACCCAGGACTAACAGCAGAGGTTTCCAAGTCCCATTTCCTTAGCAGCATTGTGACTTTCGGTAGATATTTAAGCAATTTAAGCCGTGGTGTTCTCATACATAGTACAGGAATAATGGCAACCTCACCCTCATTGTACAGTGTTGTTATAAGAATTAAATTAGATATCTAGGGAAAGTTTAGTAGCATGGTGCCAGGCAAATAGGAAGAATTCAGAACCACCAGTTATTTTTTATTCAGGACGACCACACTAAGCTATGTTCTTCCCAACAAACAGCAGGAATAACAGAACACAGGATCTCCCAAGTAGACAGTGAATAGTTGACCCTTTTTCATGTATTTATATCTTTAGTGTTTATCTGAGTAATCATACTATTTGACAGACAGTAAACACTTTACCAGTTAATCCTAAAGGAACTCAATCCTGAATATTCATTGGATACTGAAGCTGAAGCTCCAACACTTTCACCACTAGATGCAAAGGGCTGACTCATTAGAAAAGCCCTGATGTTGGGAAAGATTGAAGACAGGAGGAGAAGGGGATGACAGAGGGTGAGATGGTTGGATGGCATCACTGACTCCATGGAGATGAGTTTGAGCAAGCTCTGGGAGTTGGTGATGGACAGGGAAGCCTGAGGTGCTGCAGTCCATGGGGTCGCAGAGAGTCAGAAGCGACTGAGCGACTGAACTGAACTGAAACATTTTACAAACATGGCATTTGTAAGAAAGAACCCTTGGGGTCATATGCAGAAATGAAACTCCAGAGTTTAAAAAAATTAGAACTTTCCCAATCATGCTCACACACGTTTCTTAACATTCATTTATTCACAAAGTCAGCAAATATTCATTGAGTGTTTCCTATGTGTCCAGCCCTGAGCAAAGTGCAGGGTAGATGATGATGAACCAAGCAGCCTTGACTCCTGACTTTCTGCAGATTATAGTCTAGAGAAGGATGAAAGCCACTTCAAAACTTCTGACGGGTTTTATAGTGGAAAAATTCAGCATGCCCCGGGAGTTCTGCAGTCTGGTCCATGACATCACCCCGCTTCATGGACCACAGGTTCCATGCCGCAGCTCCAGTTTCCAGAGGAGATGGATGCCCATGGCTGAGTTTACATCGTGGCTGCATTGTTCTTCCAGGGATGACACCTTTGAGGCAGGTGTGTGCTTCAGCAGCACCCGTGACTGAGGCAGGTGTATTCTTCACTGTTGCTTTAATATATTCATGAATGTGCTGGGGTTATTTTTATGCTGTGATTCTAGTGAGGGGGAAGGATTCCATGATTGGATGTTTAGACAAGTAGTTCTTTTTCTGCAGCTGGTTTTCGGCTGCCAGAAAATGGTGCATTTTAAAAAACATTCACAGACTACATCACCTCTGAATCCCCAAATATTTTGAGAACTCTAAAAATCACGTCCAACTCTCTCCATATTAATAGAAGATGACAAAGCAATAGGCAGTACACATCCCACAAATATATTCAGCTCTCTTTTACACGTAGCAATTTCCTGAACACTACTTCGAGGCCCCAAATACACAGCACACTAATAAATTAAAACCCCTTAGCTGGTTATCAGTTCATTGTTGAGACCACAGTGTATATTACTTTTTAATTCACCATTCTTTGCTGGTTTGTGGGGAAAGTATTATTTGCTCATGTTCCTCATTCAGTTTTTTATATAAAAAATTTAAGCACTTAACAGGGCTTCTACCCTCTTAGCAAAACTTCAAGTGTACTATATAGTACTATTACCTACAGGCACATTTTTTTAGTTATTTCCTCCACAGTCTTGTAATTTTCCTGCTCTCTCTTTTTTATATGAGAGATTAGAAGATGTTTAGCCATAAAGCAGGAGGGAGACAAAGGTGAAATTAAAATGCAAAGTTGCTGGTCAGTCCCTATTTGTGTCCACTTGTGTAGCCAGAGGAACATGATGCTTGGTCGGAGAAGCAGTGGACCAGGAGCCTGGAAACAAGATAAGTAGCCCCTTAATCTGGGGTGAGTCCCGTGAGTTCTCTGACTCAGGTTTGCTTATGGCAAAATGAGTGAGTCAAATCACAGAACTGCTAAGATAAAAATGAATGATTCATACCACTTCATATCCACTAGGATGCCTATAAAAAAAAAAAAAAACAGATGAAAACAAGTGTTGGCAGACAATGTAGAGAAATCAGAACTCATGTGCATTGCTGGTAGGAGTATAAGACTGTATGCTGCTGCTGCTGCTAAGTCACTTCAGTCATGTCCGACTCTGTGCGACCCCAGAGACGGCAGCCCACCAGGCTCCCCCGTCGCTGGGATTCTCCAGGCAAGAACACTGGAGTGGGTTGCCATTTCCTTCTCCAATGCGTGAAAGTGAAAAGTGAAAGAGAAGTCGCTTAGTCATTTCCGTCTCTTCGCGACCTCATGGTCTGCAGCCCACCAGGCTCCTCCATCCATGGGATTTTCCAGGCAAGAGTACTGGAGTGGGGTGCCATTGCCTTCTCCGATAAGACTGCAAACTTGCTATGAAAAAACAGTATGGTGTTTCCTCAAAAAATTAAAAATAGAATTATCATATGACCCAGCAAGTTCACTGCTGAGTACATACTTAAAAGAACTGAAGACAGGAACAAAGACAGTTGTACATATGTGATTATAGCAGCATTATGCCCAATAGGTAAAAGGTGGAAGCAACCCACTGTCCATCGACGGATGAATTGATGAACAAAAAGCGGTAAATGCATATATTAAAATATCATTCCGTCCTAAAAAGGAAGGAGATGGTGACAAGTTTTGCAGCATGGCTAAATCTTGAAGATGTTTTGCTAAATGAAGTAAGCCAGTCATGAAAGGTACTTACATGAGGCACCTAGAGTTGTCAAATTCAGAGACAGAAAATTGAATGATGGCTGTTAGGGGCTGGGGCAAGCTGGGAACAGGGACTTATTGTTTAATTAGTGCAGAGTTATAGTTTTTCAATATGCAAAGTGTTCTGGAGATGAATGGGATGATGGTAGCACACTCTAGGATGTACTTAATGTCACTGAGTTGTACACTTAAAAAAGATTAAAATGGTAATTTTTTTTTGTTATGGGCATTTTGCCACAATTTTTTTTTTTTTTTAAATAAGTATACTTTACAACCACTGTGCTAGAGCCTGGGAATGCAATGATAAAAGTCTCAAAGAGGACTGTTTAACAAAGAGTGCTAAGTTAATAGACGTTCACAATAAAAGCTAAGCCTGTCCTGCTGTGGAAATATGTAAGAGGGGGATTACCAGAAACAGCAGAAAGCAGAAGAGAAACGGCTTTGGTAAGTCAGGGTGTGTTCAGTGCACTGGTGAAGACGTGCACAGGCCTTTGGATAGAGGGATAACCCACAAAAATGACACAAAAAACTCAATACCTATCCTGCTGAAATGTAAAGTGTGATGAATTTAACACTTTTCTTTCACATAAACAACTGTACCAGCATCATTCAATAAAATTTCCTTCCTTTACCGCCTGCTTTGTGATGCTACCTTTCAAAACTAAAATTTTTAATGTAAATTAAGTCAGCGTGAGGCCATTTACTCTGTTCCTACTGGCCTGTTTGTTAGATAAATATGTTGGTGTACCACTGTCTCGATTTTTATAGGTTTAAGGGATGCCTTAGTATATCTGGCTGCTGCTGCTGCTACTAAGTCGCTTCAGTCGTGTCTGACTGTGCGATCCCATAGACGGCAGCCCACTAGGCTCCTCTGTCCCTGGGATTCTCCAGGCAAGAATACTGGAGTGGGTTGCCATTTCATTCTCCAATGCGTGAAAGTGAAGTCGCTCAGTCGTGCCCGACTCTTAGCGACCCCATGGACCAGAGCCTACCAGGCTCCTCCATCCATGGGATTTTCCAGGCAAGAGTACTGGAGTGGGGTGCCACGGCAGGACAACATTATTTTCATTCCTTTCTTTTTATAATGTCCATACATTTCTTGCTTGCATTTTCCATAGGTTTTTGCTGCCCACCACAAAAGGAACCTCTAAACTGCATTTCCTAGCTTGTTTCTGATGATTATCAATTTTTGTATAAATACATTGTTTTGCTAGTTAAATGAAGTCTTTTGTTCAAATAACTTCTCAGTTGAATGTCTTGATTTTATCAGGTAAACAAATTATCTAAAACAATAATTTTTCCTCCCTTTCGGTAGCTGTTTCTAACTTCTATTTTGTAGTATACTGAATTGTCTAGACGAGTGCTCCTCAACCAGAGAGGACTTTCTTCCCAGGGAACATCTGACAGTTGTCTGGTGACATTTTTGGTTGTCTCACTGGGGGTTGTGTTACTAGTTTCTAGTGAGTAGAGGCTAGGGGTGCTGGTAAATCAGACTTTCCCTCCATTATTTTTATTTGCAGGGGAATACAGAACACTTTCACATTCTTTCGTGCTAGTCAAAAAGACTCTGACACCCCAGGAAGAGCAGCTTTCTTTTGTCAGAGGCTCCTTCTACCAGTAAATGTATCAACATGTGCTTAACTGCTCTCATCAACTGAAAAAAGTCAGATACATCTAAAGGAACACTTCCATCATGGAGTTACCTTCTAGAACAAGATATAACTGAAAATATCAAAATAGGTTCCTGCTTGCTTCACCTTTTAATATGATCAGATTTGCTAGCAAAAATGCTCAGAAAAGGCAGCAAAGGAAAGCTGATTTTGCCAATATTGTTGGTTGCTAGGTAACGTCCTTATTACACATATCTGTCTCCCGTTGGATTATACACTTTGACAATCTTGTAAATGGAAGTAAAAAAATTGTCCTCTCTACAATTAAGAGTCAGGATAAGAAAGGATATGTAAGCATTCAGAATGGTAACTCACTCAACATTACTCAAGCTAGCCCTTACAAGAGAATACACAATTCCATCTAAGACTTATATGAACTGACCAGTGTTCTCTTTATTATAGAGATATCAATACAGTCCCATCCCTGACCTTTTAGATACAAAGACCCAAGGGGCTTGAAGACTAAAAACTACATTTTTCTATATCCTCCTGTTAGTAAGCTTTCCATTTAGAGTCCATCAATGAGAGGTATTCATAAAGACTTGAAAAGGAGAAGATAAGAAGACTTTATTTTTCTTCCTTAGTGGCAAAGGTAGATTTATGGGTGGATGGCAATGTGAGCTTTTCAGAGGTTTCTCCCATGTTTCTAAAACCATTTCGGTGCTGCACATAGCTGAGAGTTTGCTTCCTGTCAAATTGGCACTTCCAGGTTTTATTCAAAATCAGAAGTAGTTCTCTCTGACCTTCACTCCCAGCCTTTTCCATAGGCTTTGTAGGCAGTCCTATCTTGTTCAAATACCTAGAGTGGTCTTTGTTTTCCTAAGCAAACCTCAGCCAGTACTCTGTAGTATCAGCTGACCAATGAGTATCCACAGGGAGACGTGTACCTACTTATGTCTGAAGAAATCAAATCATCTGTCTAAGAAAGACGGTAGCTTTTCATACATTTTTAAAGAAATTGTTTACGGCTAAAAATTACATAATTTCTACAGTGTTTTTTTGTCTTTTGTTTCAAGTGTATATAATGTTCAATATCTTCTCTTATGGGAATTAATCAATCTCTGACCCACATGTGGGTCCTCAAAGAAATAATCTATCAACATAACCCTGAAGAAAAACAAAGATAAACTGATTCTATCTCAGGTGGGGATGTTAAAAATAAAGGGGGGGGGTATAAAAACAAAGGAATGACCATATGAATGGGATAGGATGACACAGCTTAAACTAATTACATCAAATTAATTTCCAGGTAGCGCACTTGATCCATAAGCCATTTGAGAAGTTCTGTGAATGATGAGTGCACGCTCGTTAGACTGCATCCTTCTCCCTTCCCCCATCCTGCTCTATTGAAGAATCCTCCAATGTCTATATTTAGAGCCAATCACTGAGGACATTGCCAAATAGCACAGACATGTAGAAAACCTCTTCTTTATGCTTAAGGTAAAAAAGAAGCTGCAAATTTCTGCAGGTGTAGCACATTCACCATCATAGTCATAAAAATGGGACTTCAGATTTGTGAGTCTTAAGTCAAAAACTAGCAGACTTACCAGCCATATCTGAAATCAATTACAGGGAGAAAAAATTTACCATCCCATATCTTCAACACTTACAGGAAGACTGTTGACATAACCTGTTTTCACTTATGAAAAAGAGCACAAACCAGAGCTTGATGGTTTGCTAAAAAAAGGGCAAATTCTCTGAGATACCAGAAGTAAGTTACACATAGTTCCATTAATTTTTTTCTCATGACCTTAGACTTGAAGCCAGTGTGAAATTTAGTTTTTTATAGTGCTATTACTTTCTGGCTATTGCTAACAGCATGATTATATTGGAAACATTTATTTAAACTGAATCTATTTATATGCAGTAATGTTACCACAGTTATATTGAAGGGAATGGGAAAAAAAAAAAAAAACTTTTACAGTCTAACTCACAGTGGAAATTTACTAAGACAAAATAATTTTATGATTGTATATGTGTGAATATATGAATATGCATCATTTTCTCAATAAACTTTGGCAGAACTATAGATTGGGAAGAAGAAATAAGCTGTTTTTGTGATCTTTTAAAGTTCTGAACACGAATCACATGTTTGGGAAGCTTTGCCTCCAAAACTTCCCAGAATTGCTTTATGAAGATTAACAAACTTATCTCAGGGAGGGGGAGGGGAGTATATGTTTCCCCCATCAGGTGCTCCACCTGTTTACTAAACGTTTGTTTTAGGCAACTTATAGTTTTGGTTTAGGCAACTTATGGTTTTCTTGTGAACTTATTTCACTAGGATTTGAGGTTGGGTAATTTTCATAGTAATCTCCAAGTATAATCTTAGCTGCTAAACAGTCTCTCTCAAGCTAAAGAATTCTCTCCAAATGGCTTAAGGAGATTATCTGTGTACTTATTAAAATGGTGAAATAATTTTGCTGTGTTTGTATAAGAGAGGATCATTTTATTTATTGAAGGAAATGACAATATAGGTTATTGCTTTGTACAGGACAGACTCAAACCCTTGGTTTATTGGTTACTAACTGTGGGGATCTCAGGCAAGCTGCTTAACCTATCCAAGCCTTAACTTGCTCATTGACTAAATGCAGATAAAAAATACACAGCTCATAGTATATGCTCAAGATAATACAGAATGGTACATGTAAGAACCAAGAGGAAATACAATAATAAGCACTGGGCCTAGATAAAATGTTGGAACCTTAGTCCTGCTTGTATTATGTGTTTCTTCTCTGCACCTTTGAGACCTATTCATTCCCAGGGATCCCTCTTAGACGGCTCAGTATTTCGACCACTCAGTGTTAGTTCTTGTCCTGCTTCTTAACTCCCTGAAATGAACTGTCTCCATAGCTCATCACACCTCAGGAAACCACTTTCATGCTTCTAAGGTACTAGCCACCAATCTGCTAAACTCAGTTTTGTCAAGTGCTCACAGCAAAAAGCAAAAGTATCCCTTTTCTTCTTCACACGTGGATAAGTGATTCCCCAGAAAAAGTTTTCTCTTGGTTTTATAACTTGCGGGTGATTGGGAGGGGGCGTTGGAATCAAATCAAAACAGAAAATACTGGGGCACAGATATGGCCTTATGATAGCCCTCTAATCACGAGCTTGCCTTGGCAACAATGAGCGAACCTTGGTTTCTTCATTTCTTTCCTGCTGTATCTCCCTTGGTAGGGATTAATGTGAAGAAAAATGGTGAAATGAACTTGTATTTCCTGTAGGAAATCAAGGAGAGCATATAGCCATGTGTGAGTTTCTGCTTGTTTTAGAGGTAAAAGGATTGGGAATAAATGATTTGTGCTGCATCCCAGGAGCACTGTTGTATCAATTTGCTTCACACCAACATAATCATCAGTCACTGATCCACTACTTACTGTATGTCTGATATATTTCTGTTTTAAAAACATGAATTATCATACTCTTGTGAGTGACTATTAAAGAGTACTTGTTAAATACTTATTGTATTTCATTGGAAATTACTAATTAAAAAAAACACATTATCTACATTTAATCCTTAGAACAGCCTATTGATGCAGACAACATCTTTTTAGAGATGTAGAAACAGAGGTTCAGAGAAATTAAGCACATAGTATTAATAAGCAGTAGAGCCGAGATGTAAATCAGATTATGTTTGGCTTTTAGCCAAGGCTTTTCCCCTCTTCTCACTGCCTCTTACTGAGGGACCTTCCTAATTGAGGGCAGTAATGCTTAAGAAGTAAAAGGAAATCATTCAGAAGTCTATTAAAGTACAAACAAGATTTGACTGTGGCATTGCATACTCTAAAAAATGGAACAGTATAGACATTAAAATCATTTTATGCAAAAATAAAATATGAAAGTATTATTGAAAACAATAGATTAACTGTTGGGCAGAGTTCTCTTAGAATCCCTTCCTTTTGCAGTCATAATTTTATATAGTCCTTGTTATTGTTGTTGTTCAGTCACTCAATTGTGTCCAACTCTTTGCAACCCCATGGACTGCAACATGCTAGGCCTCCCTGTCCCTTACCATCCCCCAGATTTTGCCCACGTTCACGTTTATTGCACCAGTGATGCCATCGAGCCATCTCATCTTCTGACTCCCTCTTCTCCTTCTGCCCTCAATCTTTTCCAGCTTCAGAGACTTTTCCAATGAGGCATTTGTTTGCATCAGATGACCAAAATACTGGAGCTTCAGCTTCAACATCAGTCCTTCCAGTGAATATTCAGAGTTGATCTCCCTTAAGATTGACAGGTTGATACCCTTGCTGTCCAAGGGACTTTCAAGAGTCTTCTCCAGCACCACAGTTCAAATGCATCAATTCTCTGGCATTCTGCTTTCTTTACGGTCCAGCTCTCACAACCATACATGACCACGGGGAAGACCATATAGTCCTTATATTAAGCTAAAAAGTTGTAGCGGAACTTCTGCCCACTGGTTTTAGAGCTACCTTGGGGGCTATGTAAATGATGACCCATCCTTAGGGTAGAAAACAGCTACAAGGTTTCCCTGAGATGTTGATCATTCAAGATCATATTCTCTTTTTAGCTTGCAATGTCACACTGCTGCCAATCTACTTCTAAAACTAAAATCCATGCATCTCTTTCTTATCCAAATTGTTGTTAAATCAGGTTTTCTGAAATGTACAATTGACTTTTTCAAGCAGAGAAAAGTTGACATTTAATAAGTTACTTTTAGTTTATAAGTTTATTAAATGTTAACTTTTTAATCTGGGTCAATCATTTATAGTGAACTTATCTTGTCATATTTTGATCTCAGTCAGCATTATGTCAATTTACAGCTTTTCTGTGTAGGTCAAGACGATGGGGAAATGTGAATGAGACAAAGTCCTAAATTCAGGCCTTGTGACTCAGTACTAGAAAAGCACTCTCCAAGCTGACTTTTCATTACTAGTTACCCTCAAAGGTATCCTCAGAATTGCATCATGCTTATTTCCCTCTTTGTTTAACTGACCATCACAAGGAATCTATCTGTCAGACGGTTCTGCTGAAATCAAGATATTTTCTCTAAGACATTTCCCTAATCCTTAAATCTATTTAAAAAGAAAAGGTTTGACATGAGTCATTCCTGAAGAACTCACACCCAATTCCATTTCATGACATTTGAAATTAACTTACCGTTTTTTAGCAGTATGTTGAATGAACTAGCTTTGATTCCTATCAAAAAGTTACTGTAATTTTATCACTTCACAATTTACTAGCACATGAAAACACACAAATGACGGAAGCTGAGTTTGAATCTACATACACATACACTCCGTAACAAATTTCAAGCTGAATCATACAATGAGTGTTCAAACACTGCCAGTATTTTGCTTTCATTGAGAAAATATGAAAAGGGTAGGTTTAGTGCTTCAGTGGGAACAATGCATTAATTATACAGTGCTATTTCTAATACACATATGAGAAATAATATTACATGAGCAAGACTTAGTGCATAATTGTGCTGATCACCTATTTATTATTATTCCCTAGGAATCTAAAATGATTCCTGGAGTTTTATCAATTATCGTAGCAATAAGTTACAGTTGTACAGGACTTAGAGCTCATTATACAAGCAACATCTCATATGCTAAATAAGTTGATAACTTATTTAGGACTCTTTGGAGAAAGTGAAATTTAATGGAAAGAAGATAGGTTTTTTGGAGTCCGATGTGGATTTAAATCTTTGTTCTACTATTTATGAGGTGGATAACCTTGGAAAAACCATGAACCTCACATAAATGTATACATATAAGACCAAAAAAAATCTACTATTACAAGATTTTTATGATGATTAAATTAAATGACAATGCACAGCATCCAGCAAAGATATGTGCTCATAACTATTGGGGTTTTTGTCCTTTTTCTTCCCCTTGGAGAATTCTCTGAGAATTCTCCCTTGGAGAATCTAGCTCCACATGCATTTTTGCATGCTTAACTTTAACTATGCTTATTACACTCAAAATACCCATTGTCTATGCTATTCAGAATTGCTGAATTTGTCAGAACTACCTGAGGTCATGAAAGAACATAGCCATTGAGAAAAGGATCCTTTCTATAAAGGATGTAATTATTATAAAGGGTGCTCCTTTTAACACAGCAAAACAATTACACTAAATAAAAGTTTAGGAGACTTCAAAAAGACAAATTGTGATGAACAGTTCCAATCATGAACAGCAAAAAATCAGATCCAGCCTGAAACTTTTACACTTTCATTAAAGAGCCAGATTAGTTTTTGAACAACCAGATTTAATGAAAGAATACTAAAAATGGCAGAAAGGACATGGTATAAGTAATGGAAGATGTTTTTACAGACATGTTATTTTGACCTATATTTAGATACGTGTTATACCAAAAATCAATGCTCAAAATAATTTCATTTGAATAGAACACTAATGAAATGCAGTTAAAAATATTAAAATCCAAGGCTTAGAGGCTCAAAGGAGTTTTCTTGATGAGGAGGATATCAAATTCCCCAGGTTTTCAAGTAGGAGTTAGAATTCCAGGAGGATAAGTGACCCAGCTCCAAGACCACACATTTGATTTAGGAATAAATGTGGGAACAGTTTCAAAGCCATCTGATTTTTGAGTCTCCTCTTCCCACTGTTAGTGATTATCTGTCTGACCCTAATGTCAGGCATGGGTTTATCCCATGGGTCAGTCAACTGTACTGCTTCTGCCAATTCAACCAGGACAAGGAACTTCATCTTTCTATCATTTTCCACAGGAAATCCTATCACAGACAAAATGTCTTGATTTGTGTAAACTTTGCTGAAAGTTCAGGAGTCATAGGAAGGGGACAGGAGGAGGGAGCATTGGAAGGCCCGGTATTAGCAAAGAAAATTGGCATCTGGGTTAAAGGATGGCTGAATAAATAAAGAGCTCTGGAGATAGACAGAGATTTATCTCCCTGGAGCTCCGAATTTATATTTCAAAGGAGGCTAAAACTCTGAGCTATTTTATTTGTTTTGCCAAGGGTTATAAAAATTTAGCCTCATGCTTGCTTTCAGGGCAAAATTGGTACTACAGACATTAAATATATCAATCATGTATCTTCCCTAAGCTAAGAATACTTATTACTGATTATTACTGATAAGTCATGACTTCCCCATTGACCTCTTTCATTTTCATTCTCCTTTTTTAATGAGACAGCCACTATTTGTTAAGAATTTACTAGTCAGATTCAATACTAAGAGCTTTATATGCATTGCTATTGTTCAGATGCTTAGTTGTGTCCAGCTCTTTGTGACCCCATGGACTGCAGCACAACAGGCTTCTAGCATCAGAACCCACATTTCTCCTGCTTTGCACTAAACTACATGATAGTGTTCCAGATAATACCCTGACTAATCAAATTCAGAAACTGCTAACATATTTCAAATGCCCTAATCTTAACAAAACAATTTTATCTATTATCACCTTAGGGAAATTTCTGTATCTTATATGTATGAAAACTATGTGTATGTATGTGTGAACATACCTACATTCTTATTCTTACTCAGAAATTTTCTAGTATGATGGGTGTCAAGGGCTTGGAGTCAAGTAGTTTGTTTCAAGAAAGGAACAAATGTCTTAATGCTAAATTTTTAGTCCAGGATGATAAGTTGGGTCCAAATTCCGAGACATATTTTATATGTGTTGCCAAGTGAAGAAGCCTTCAGGCTCTTTAGCCTTGCTAGTCACAGAGCAGCAGCACCTGCAGTGTTGTTACAAATGCAAAATGGTGGGCCAAACCCAGGCCTACGGAGTCAGCATCTGCATTTTTATAAGGTTCTGCAATGTATATTAAAACTTAAGAAGGGATTCTTTAGAACAGTCTTAAGGCTTTAAAGCTTTCCTTTTGGAACCCTCCTACACTGTTGGTGGGCATGTAAATTGGTACAGCCACTTGGAGAACCATCTCCCCCCAAAAAAGAAATGCAAAAAGGCAAAATGGTTATCTGAGGAGGCCTTACAAATTGCTGAGAAAAGAAGAGAAGCTAAAGGCAAAGGAGAAAAGGAAAGATATACCCATCCGAATGCAGAGTTCCAAAGAATAGCAAGGAGAGATAAGAAAGCCTTCCTTAGAGATCAATGCAAAGAAATAAAGGAAAACAATAGAATGGGAAAGACTAGAGATCTCTTCAAGAAAATTAGAGATACCGAGTTCCAGAAAAACATCTACTTCTACTTTATTGACCACACCAAAGCCTTTGACTGTGTGGATCACAACAAACTGTGGAAAATTCTGAAAGAGATGGGAATACCATATCACCTTATCTGCCTCCTGAGAAATCTGCATGCAGGTCAAGAAGCAACAGTTAGAACTGGACATGGAACAACAGCCTGGTTCCAAATTGGGAAAGGAGTACGTCAAGGCTGTATATTGTCACCCTGCTTATTAAATGCATATCCAGAGTACATCATGTGAAATGCCTGGCTGGAAGAAGCACAAGCTGGAATCAAGATTGCTAGGAGAAATATCAATAACCTCAGATATGCAGATGACACCACCCTTATGGCAGAAAGTAAAAAGGAACTAAAAAGCCTCTTGATGAAAGTGAAAGAGGAGAGTGAAAAAGTTGGCTTAAAACTCAATATTCAGAAAACGAAGATCATGGCATCTGGTTCCATCCCTTCATGGCAAATAGATGGGGAAGCAATGGAAACAGTGAGAGACTTTATTTTAGGGGGCTCCAAAATCACTACAGACAGTGACTGCAGCCATGAAATTAAAAGAGACCTGTTCTTTGGAAGAAAAGCTATGACTAACCTAGACAGTTTATTAAAAAGCAGAGACATTACTTTGCCAGCAAAAGTCTGTCTAGTCAAAGCTGTGGTTTTTCCAGTAGTCATGTATGGATGAGAGAGTTGGACTATAAAGAAATCTGAGCACCAAAGAATTGATGCTTTTGAACTGTGGTGTTGGAGAAGACTCTTGAGAGTCCTTGTTTCTTGGACTGCAAGAAGATCAAACCAGTCTATCCTAAAGGAAATCAATCCTGAGTATCAACTGGAAGGCCTGACGCTGAAGCTGAAACTCCAATACTCTAGGCCACCTGATGCGAAAAACCGATTCATTTGAAAAGACCTTGATGCTGGGAAAGATTGAAGGTGGGAGGAGACGGGGACGGTAGAGGATGAGATGGTTGGATGGCATCACTAACTCGATGGACATGAGTTGGAGTAAGCTCCAGAAGTTGGTGATGGACAGGGAAGCTTGGCGTGCTGCAGTACACGGGGCTGCAAAGAGTCGGACATGACTAAGTGACTGAACTGAACTGATCTTGGAGAACAATATTGAGGTTCCTAAAAACTAAAAATAGGGTTACCATGCATGTGTGCAAGCTAAGTTGCTTAAGTTATGTCCGACTCTTCTTGACCCTATGGATTGTAGCCTGCCAGGCTCCTCCATCCATGGGATTCTCCAGGTAAGAATACTGGAGTGGGTTACCATGCCCTCCTCCAGGGAATCTTCCTGACTCAGGAATCAAACCCTTGTCTCTTATATCTCCTGCATTGGCAGGCAGGTTCTTTACCACTAGTGTCATCTGGGAAGCCCTAGAGTTGTCATATGATCTTGCAATCCCACTCCTAAGCATATATCCAGAGAAAAACACAATCCAATGGGATTACACGTGTGCCAATGTTCCCTGCAGCACTGTTTACAACAGCCAGGACATGGAAGCAACCTAAATGTCCATCAACAGAGGAATGGATAAAGAGGTGGTACATACATACAAATGAATATTACTCAGCCATTAAAAAGAATGAAATAATGCCATTTGCAGCAACATGGATGGGCCTAGAGAATGTTACACTGAGTGAAGTGTCATATAGAGAAGAAGAAATATCAAATGATATCCCTGATATGTGGACTCTAAAAAGAAATAAACAAATGAACTTCGTTACAAAACAGAAAGAAACTCACAGACTTCAAAAATGAATTTATGGTTGCAGGGGGAAGGAATAATTAGGGCGTTTGGGAAGGTCATGTACACACTGCTATATTCAAAATGGATAACCAACAAGGACCTACTGTGTAGAACAGGGAACTCTGCTCAATGTTATGTGCCAGTCTGGATGGGAGGAGGTTGGGGGGAGAATGGACACACGTATGCATGTATGTGTGCATATATATATATGTGTATATATGGCTGAGTCTCCTTGGTGTTTACCTGAAACTATCACAACAGTGTTAATCAGCTATACTCCAATACAAAATAAAATGTTTAAAGTCTGAAAAAAAATTAAGTAATATAGATTTTTAAAAAAATCAAGCTTTCCTTCTGACTTCTGCTGATGAAAAGACCAAGCGTTTCCCCCATTCAGGTGGTATATCACTGAAGTGCCTTGAGACCCTGAGTCATTTGCTGTCTGCTGCTTATCCTGAAGTTTTCTACAAGTCCCAAAATAAAGTAGGAGAAAGTGCTCAGACTGTGTGATGTGGCATGACTCTGCAAGAAATAGGGTGTTTAAACAGAATGAATCACAAGTGTGATTTATACTAAGAGGACAGGCTCATGAATACTAATTCAATACTGGAAGAAGAGATGTTTTCAGATGCATTGACTTTCCTCTAAATCAGATAAAAACCATTTGCTTTTAACATCAAAAGGTTTCTGATGCGATACTTCAGACAACAATCCTAGTTCATCTTTTATTTTTCTTGACAGGTTTTATTACTCCAATGGACTTAAATCACAGGTGATGACCAAAGAAGGGAATTGAAGAGAAGTTGCTGCTCTCTCCCTCTCTGAAAAAGAATATCCCCACTCTACCCCTCTTCCAACATACCTTTCCTGAAAACATCTATTCTCGAATCCTAGGATCTCAAAGCCACACTGTGATAATCTCTTGCACCTCTGGTTATATGAATGGTATAGTTTCATTTGTTTCCTGCATAGCTAATAAGAGGCAAAAAATGGAAAATTTGTAGGATCACAGAGCTTGAGGAAACCACAAAGATTCCTCTTATGTCCCTGTTCATGTTTTTTCATTTTCCTTCGAAGCCTATTGGTCTGGTCTTACATATTAAATTTTGGGGAGGACTCTTTCCAACTAGTTTAAAATTGGGAAATGAGTACATCAAGGCTGCATATTGTCACCTGCTTATTTAACTTATATGCAGAATACATGATGTGAAATGCCAGGCTGGATGAAGCACAAGCTAGAATCAAGATTGCCAGGAGAAATACCAATAACCTCAGATACACAGATGACATCACCCTTATGGCAGAAAGTGAAGACGAACTAAAGAGCCTCTTGATGAAAGTGAAAGAGGAGAGTGAAAAAGCTGACTTAAAACTCAATATTCAAAAAAAAAAAAAAAAAAAAAGATCATGGCATCTGGTCTCATCACTTCATGGCAAATAGAAGGGGAAAAAGTGGAAGTAGTGACAGGTTTTCTTCTCCTGGGCTCCAAAATCACTGTGGATAGTGACTGCAGCCATGAAATCAAAAGATGCTTTCTCCTTGGAAGAAAAGCTATGACAAACCTAGACAGTGTATTAAAAGGCAGAGATATCACTTTGCCAACAAAGGTTCATATAGTCAAAGCTATGGTTTTTCCAATAGTCACATACAGATGTAAGCTCAGTTCAGTTTAGTCGCTCAGTTGTATCTGACTCATTGCAACCCCATGGACCACAGCATGCCAGGCCTCCCTGTCCATCACCAACTCCTGGAGCCTACTCAAACTCATATCCATTGAGTCGGTGATGCCATCCAATCATCTCATCCTCTGTCGTCCCCTTCTCCTCTCACCTTCAATCTTTCCCAACATCAGGGTCTTTTCAAATGGGTCAGTTCTTCTCATCAGGTGGCCCGAGTACTGGAGTTTCAGCTTCAACATCAGTCCTTCCAAAGAATATTCAGGACTGCTTTCCTTCAGGATAAACTGGTTAGATCTAGCTGTCCAAGGGACACTCAAGACTTTTCTCCAACACCACAGTTCAAAAGCATCAACTATTTGGTGCTAAGCTTTCTTTATAGTCCAACTCCCACATCCATACATGACTACTGGAAAAACCATAGCCTTGACAAGATGGACCTTTGTTGGCAAAGTAATGTCTCTGCTTTTTAATATGCTGTCTAGGTTGGTCATAACTTTTCTTTCAAGGAGCAAGCATCTTTTAATTTCATGGCTGCAGTCACCATCTGCAGTGATTTTGGAGCCCAAAATAATAAAGTCTGTCACTGTTTCCATTGTTTCTCCATCTATTTGCTATGAAGTGATGGGACCAGATGTCATGATCTTGGTTTTCTGAATGTTAAGTTTTAAGCCAGCTTGAGTTTTGGACCATAAGGAAAACTGAGTGCCAAAGAATTGATGCTTTCCAATTGTGGTACTAGAGAAGAGTCTTGAGTGTCCCTTGGACTGCAACGAGATCAAACCAGTCAATCCTAAAGGAAATCAATCCTGAATATTCACCGGAAGGACTGAGGCTGAAGCTGAAGTTGCAATACTTTGGCCACCTGATGTGAAGAGCCAATTTATGGGAAAAGACCCTGATGTTGGGAAAGTTTTAAGGCAAAAGGAGAAAGTAATGCAGAGGATGAGATGGTTAGATAGCATCACTGACTCAATGGACATGAATTTGAGCAAGGTCTGGGAGACTGTGGAGGGCAGAGGAACCAGGCAAGCTACAGTCCATGGGGTCACAAAAAGTGGAAGATGACTTAGCAACTGAAGAACAGCAATTTTTCTTTATCACTTTATTCACTCTTCTTAAGAAACTCCTCTATACTTACAGGCTGATTTGGAGTGACATCTTCATCCTAAACCTACCTCCTGAGCTCCAGAACCGCAGATCCAACTGCCTATCTCCCCAGGTACCTCAAAGCTCAATGGCTCCACCACTGAACCAATATCCCATTTTAGAAGTGACCCCCTTGAGCATTTCCCATCTTGGTAAATGCCAAACTGGTACACCTAGACATTCAAATTAGAGACTCGATAGTTATCCCAGAAGCCTCACACAAATTGTCTTTTTTTTTTTTCATTTTATCTACTGAATTCCTCACCCAATTGTTGCTTTTGTTGACTTCCTCAGATTTAGCTTTTCTCATGTACTTGCATTTTAGTTTCAGACTGCTTCCCTGGTAATGAATCTGCCTGAAATACAGGAAAACCCAGGTTCAATCCCTGAGTTGGGAAGATCTCGTGGAGAAGGAAATGGCAACCCACTGCAGTATTCTTGCCTGGAGAATCCCAAGGACAGAGGATACATTTCATGGAATTGCAAGGAGTCAGACATGACTGAGTGATTAACTCTTTCAACATTTCCCTCTTGTGAGGGAGCTTTTGAGTTTCACATGTTTCTCTCTTTCCAGTACATTCACTCTCCTCCAGCCATTTCAACTCTAGCTCTACTTGCCCCCGAGATCTCCATTCCAGAACAAGATATGAGATTGGTGGCTCAGGTTGCATGCTGCCAGTGGGGGAAAAACAGATTCTGACTTCTGGGTCCAGTCTCCAAGCCTTTCTCTGCTTCTTCTGGCCTCTGAAGCTTATGCTAAGCCATAACCTGGGGTGGGCAGTAATCAGAGATTTTTTTCTTCCTTCTTTCATGGTTGGGAATCGCTTGTGTATGCTCGCTCAGTCGACAGGAGTGGATTGCCATTTCCTCCTCCAGGGGATCTTCCCAACCCAGGGATCGTAGCCATGTATCCTGTGTCTCCTGCATCGGCAGGAAGATTCCTTATCACTGAGCCACCTGGGAGTCCCTGCTCAGGTGCTATATTTGAAGAAGTAAATGGGACTCTGTTCTCCTAGTGTGCATAGTATCTTTTTTGTTTTAAAGAAAAATTTCTATTTGAGGACAGTTTCTACATTTACCAAAAAATTGCTAAAATAGCACAGAGTTCTCATATACCCATATCCAGTTTCCCCTATTATTAACCTCTTATATTAATTAGTTACATTTGTTGTAATTAATGAACACATTACTATGAACTAAAGTCCATGCTTTATCCAGATTTCCTGACATTTTACCTAAAGTCCCTTTTCTGTTCCAGGGTCCCATCCAGGACATGGCTCTACATTTAGGTGTCATGTCCTCTTAAGCTGTGCTTGACTGTGACAGCTCCTGGGGTTCTTCTAATCCCAGCCACCCTGCTAGAGCTGAGGTCTTGGCTGACCCTGATTATTTCTGGACCAGAATCCAAAGACCCTTGTGTTCCATGCTCCTTTATTTCTATGTGTTTTTACTCCTTTTCTGGCCCATAGAGATATCTGCTTAGTTTAGTAAAGAAGACATATCTTAATTGGGAACTGTCAGCTACATTTGCTTCAAGCATTCAAAACTTGAAATCGTAACCAATTGGAAAATCTTCCTCTTTTTCATTTCCAGCTGGTTGCCAATTCCTCTTCACTTATGTTCATCACCTCTCTGTAATTCTCTTTACATATTGCCTCTGCCTTAGATTAGGACCTTGTCATTCTCCATTAATATTATTTTGATACTTTACTTTTTATTTAACTTCTACTGTGCACTTACTCTGCACCAGGATCTATTAAGCAATTTGTATGCATTGTAAACCTTCTTAAAACTGAGCGGTACAATTTTCTTTTACTTCCCAAAAGAAAATTAGAAGTTCAGAGAGATTAAGTGACTTTTCCAAGGTCACAGAGCTACTTAGGATGGCTGTGTGGGTATCCAAAACTAGGTTGATATAATCCCAGAGCCAAAGCTCTTAAACAGTACAGCATAATACCTAAAAAATTATTTTGTCTCTAGGCATATATGCTGTGCTTAATCACTCAGTCATGTCCGACCCTGTGTGACCCCATGGATTGTAGCCCACCAGGCTCTTCTGTCCATGGGGATTCTCCAGGCAAGAATACTGGAGTGGGTAGCCAACCCATTCTCCATATGATGCTCAAAACATTTCTCTATAAAGCAACTTTATCAAGGTACTCCAGAAGTGAAAGGCCTTTAACAACCCCCAAACTGTCACAATTAGTCCAAATTCTGTAGTGCACAGCACCCCTCTTTATCTGGCCTCTCATCTTTCTCAAGTCTCATCTCTAACTGCCAGTTGCCAACACTAGTCATCCATTTATTAAATGCATGAGTAAGCATTCTTAAAACTGCCCACTAAATTGAGATTTAGATAGGCTTACATTAGGGGAGAGGTGAAAAGTAAATCAGAGCATGGAGAGAGAATTACTATTTATATTCCACTTTTTCTAATTTTAATGCCTCCTTTTGGCTATCCTCATCCCATCCCACTCACCCTATGTTTGTTTCCAAGAATGTTTCTCATATCACAAAAAAATCTGTAATTCCAGAGAATTATTTATTTAAAGCAGAAAGTGAAACTTTGTAGCCTTGAACAGCATACCAGATACCCTGTTCCTTTAAACATTATTCTGCTGTTTTGTTACATATTGACTCAATTGAAGTAATACTTGAAAAAGACCTCAAAGACACTAAAATTACCAAATTGAAAAGGAAATTGTTTTGAACTGGTCTATGAGACACTCAATAAATAGAGTTGCAAGGTTCAAGTCTCTGTGGGCACCTGTGATATTTTATCTCCAATATACTATTGAGGCTAATTTTTGTCTCTTTTGGCTCAGAGAAATGGGAGAGGAAATCAATGTCCTCTCTATCAGTGTATTAAAAAAAATTTAAGTAACAAAGTCCAAGGAGCCTTGAGTGAAAATCCTAGCAGACAAAAAACATTGTGATGCTGCCAGTAGGCAGGCACTGGTTAAAGTCTTGCCGATTCCTCTTTGCTGGACTATCCTCCACATACTTAATGTGTAATGTCTTACTATTTAACGTCCCCAAGACAGGACGTGTTGGAAGACTTATGATTCCAACTCATGAAACAGGCTGACCAAATAAATGACCAACAGAATGGAGTTGAAGTGGAATGCTAACATGTGTTGGCCACGTTTAGGCAAACAGTATAGGCTTTCTGCTCTAGGGAACATCCATATAAATTGATAAAGACTTATTCAAAGAATATTTTGAAGGCATTTATTAACTTTGTTTTCTTTAAACATATATGGTTACATGAGATTAAGTAATGTTTAACATTGTTTTCAAACCATCATATGAATTTCTCTTAGTAGGTATTTTTACCTACTAAAAAGCTATTAAACTAATTTGCTGAACATAATATTTTCTGCATTGTGAAATCATGTTTCCATTAAAAATTCACATAGCTTTTTACACACAGATTATACTGACACAAAGGCTTTTTATCTCATAGCTTGTCTAGATGATTCAACATCTGAATTAGTACAGTTTTAAAATAGCTCACTGAAAGCTCACTCGCATGTAGATGTGCAAGTGATTCACAGCGACTCGATTAGGAATGGTCACTGAAACATTTATAATTGGGTTATTCAAAGTAATTAACTGTAGTCAGCATCCTTTCAAAACCTCTGGCAGAAATAGGAAATAGAAGCATGTCCCTCAATTGTGCCTCACTTTTAACTATTTTCACATCCTTCGAAGTAATATTCTTTTGGGCAGAGTTGTGAATGAACATGGTCAAAATTTTATTGAGGAGTATGAATTTTTCTTTTTTTTAACGTGCAAAATGTCTTTAGATATGAAGTATGAAGAAAAGCCACATCTTAAAAAGATCACATGATAAGAATTGTTTCTTTAAATATATTTTTCATTGAGATATAGTTGACATAGGCATTTATTAGTTTCAAGTGTGTGACGTAACAAGGGGATATCAATAGTCCGACTTCTGAATGTTCGTAAGATCCTAGAAATGCTTTAAATTGATGATTTTTTAAAAATGGAAATACTGGGGAAAACTGAACATATCAATTCACTGTTTAAATTGCCATTATCGCTGTTCCTGAATATTTAAAATAAAGTAGATATTTCTTAATAATCTGTCATTTTTTTTCCCCTAGCCATGGTGAAATGGGAAAGTCCCTACAAGCATTGGTGGGTGTAAAGGGCACGTTTTGATGGCTGGGACTGCGAAGGACTTATTGTCATAGGAATTCAGCAAATTTCAAATAGGATCATGATTATTTCTCCACCACAAAATAATGTCCATTTTAATTATTCCATAATTTTAACCAATTTAGCTTTAATTAGGCTGCTTAGAAATCATTAAATGAATTGACAGGTACAATTTGTTTTTACTAAGTTATAACTTATGCTGCAACTCAAACACTAAACCAACACTAGTAGCTCAGGGGAACCCCCGGGCATTGACATTTCTTAATCCATTGATCACCACCATAATTAAAGTGTGTTCCTTGATCCTGGGTTGATTACTTCTGACAGAGAACAATAATAAAATTAGGGGAAAGAGCATAAGACATATGTACAAAATTTGATGGAAACTTTGTAAACCAGAGTTGGCAAGCTTCCATAGCATGTTACGAACATTACCAATCTATACGGGGTATCAAACAAATGTCTTTTTCTTCTTTCTGAGTATACCTACTACTGCTTAGTAAACTTTAGTTAAAATTGTATAAACGTTTCGTTAAGAAATCTGATTTCTCTTGAAAGAAATAAAGTGTTCATATTTATTCTAGAGTGGAAAGTGAGTTTTCATCTGTGAGTTGTCTTAGGTTTCACGTTTTAAAGTGGACTTTAAATGGAAATTTAAAAATGACACTAAATAAAAACCCATTCAAATTCCCCTCTAGCACATACATACCCACAGACACAGATTCTCATATACTGGATAATCCCAAGGTCTGCTTATCCTATAAGTGAACAAAAAACTGAACTTGGATTTTCAGCTATCTTTAAATTCCACTATATTAGTAGAAAGGGCCCGCTCTATTGCAATGTGATACTTCTACATATGGGTATGTTTGTGCTTAGTCACTCAGACACGTCTGACTCTTTGCAACCTTTTGGACTATAGCCCACCAGGCTCCTCTGTCAATGGGATTTTTCAGGCAAGAATACTGGAGTGGTTGCCATTTTCTTCTCCAGAGGATCTTCCTGACCCAGGGATCAAACCTGGGTCTCTGTGTCTCCTGCTTATTGCAGGCAGGTTCTTTACCTACTGACCATGGGGAAGCCTGCCTCTACATATGCACCAGTCTTTAAAATTTGTGAAAATCCCAGGTCCATTTAGGGAAGTCCAGATTCCATGTATAACAAGGAAGCTCAACAACAGAATAATTTTGCTTAAATAATCTTCTGACCCAGAAAATATAAGAAGTCATCAAAATATCAAAACAAACTTCAAAACAAAGTCATTTTTCTCAAGAACATAATTTAATTTGAACCCTCAGAGCAGTTATCCATTTTGTTTTTGTGCTTATAGATAGTGACCTGCATGACAAGTTGGTTCTTCTGATTAAATCAGAGAGACTTCCTGTTTTTACATGAAGAATCTTCTAGCTTGGAAAGAAGGTAGGTGCTGGTTCAGTGATGACCTAGTTTTATGCTGCAGAATGTATTGCCTCCAGCAAGAGTAGTTTTTTCCATTTTTTTCCCCCTCTGTCTCCCATTACAGTATTTTTCACTTTAGAGTTGATCTTTTTTATTCATATAATTAAAAAGTCTGGATTCAAAATGAGAGTCATATAAGTTATGTGATGATACTTTAAAATGCCTGGTGTATTGCAATTAAAAAGCAGTTAAATATGTCTTGCTTTCCCCTTTTTAGAATTTCCAAACCAGTTATTACTGCTTTAATTTTACCAACTACTCAGAAAAATTCCCAGGGAACCCCTAATTTAATAGACATTCTTTTCGATATACAAGCAGCCTGGGGTTAGCAAGATACACATTTGTATTTAATTGTGCTTCATTAAGTTTGGAGGTTGAAAGTACTCTATTCTGAAGGCAGGGCAAAGGACAAGATCAGTGTATGTCAGACTTTTTCAATTCCATAGAAGAGTAATAGTTCAAAAGAATAGTTTAGGGATATTTCCTAACAATTTTGACAAGTGAGGAGGTTTAAAAATAACACATCTTATTAAAAATTTCTACAGAAGTAATACACATATTATGTCATCATTTCACAGACATAATGTTTAAGTATCATCCCTTTGGAGAAGGCAATGGCACCCCACTCCAGTACTCTTGCTTGGAAAATCCCATGGACAGAGGAGCCTGGTGGGCTGCGGTCCAAGGGGTCACAAAGAGTTGGACGTGACTGAGCGACTTCACTAACATAAGAAAGGACTTAAGAAAAGAAAGACAGGGAAAGAGAGAAGGAGGGGAAGAAGGACAGAAAGAAGAAAGGATGAGTAAAAAGAAGGAAAAGATGGTCACTTTGGTCAAATACATGTAATTTCATGAAAAACTAGTATTTTTTTTTTTTTAAATGCATTTGTTTCACCATCAGTGGTATGGACTAGCCCTTGCAAAACCACTCACTGAGATCTCTGTCAATGCTCTAGTCTCATTTTGTTTTTGAGAAAAGAACCTGACCTGAAAACGTTTGGAAGATAAGCTGTTTACCATTAGTTATCAACCTACTTAGATTCTTTCCTTGGTTTTGCCACTATTTCCAGTGTGATTGTGAATAAATCTTCAACTTTCAGACACTTAGTTCCACAGAATGCTACCTAGTGGCCATAATAAGTATCCACTCATTAATGTTGAGTGGAATGTTATTAATATAAGCATTCACCCAATTCAACATGTATTTGTTAGTAACCTAAGACACAGACAATGCATATGCTAAAATGCTGTGGATTTATCCATGTGATCAAATTTGGGGAAGGGGTGGCCAAGTATGGGGGGAATTGGGGTGGAATTCTAACACTGTTCTAGGCAGAAGGAAATACTTCCATAAAGCCCATGACACATCATACAGAAGCATGGCTAGAGGGCAGGGCTGGGGTCTGAGACTAAGCTGGACAGCAAACTGGGGCACAGAATGAAAGGTCTATAGAGCAACAACCTTATCTGGTGGGGAATGAGAAACTGCCAGCTAAAAACCAAGAGATAAGCGAGCATATCCACAAGGATCAGGACTGGAGTCTGGCTTCATATATGCAGGAGGGAAGGGATCATGGCACCTCATTCAAGCCATATCTTTAATGCTCAACAACAATTCACTAATATTCATGGAGAACCTCCAAGGTCTAGGCACTTTATACAGACAACTTCATATACTCTTCACAACAGCCTTTTTGGAAAGCACCAGTTTTTATTTTCTTTTGTAAGTAAAGACACTGAGCTTTGAGTATCTTGTCCATGGTTTAAGGATCTTGTTCATGGTCACATAACTGGCAGGGGGAATGGGATTCCAACTTAGACATCACATTTCATAGGCCAAGTTCCTCACTGATCCACCCTGCCTTTGGGAGCAGAAGTAGGAACTCTGTAAGTACTATGGGATGCGTGACTATCCTTCTGCCTTCCTGCCATGGGTCAAAACCATTCAGGATCTCAGAGAGCTGATCTTAGCACTTTTCCAGGCAAGTTGATGCCTAAACCACTCTTAAGACATAACAGCTGTACTTCAGAAAACAAAACCCAAACTTCCCAGTACATGTGCTCAATTTGTTACACTCCCTTGATACTTCATTTTAATATTCTTTGCTACAACCTATTCTTTTCTTAGAAATGAAGAACATCTGGGCACCTCCTCTTTAAAACAATGCTGGGAAGCTTGAGAATCACTAAATTTCCCATCAATCATTTTCTTCTTCATACTGCAAATATCAATTCTTCATGCTACAAATATCAATTCCATTAGTCTTTTCATAAACTAATTCTATGCCAAGTGAAAAACAACTCTTTGAAATAAATCTATTATTAATACATCAAATGCCCTGTAATTGAAACCAGCTTAATTGATTTCTCAGAACTGTATCATTTATTTGCTAGAATGTTTACAAAAATTGTATAAGATTTAAACACATTTTACCAAGTAACTTTTCTATTGCCTTCTTCCCTTAACCTGTTTTACTGTTCTTTAAAAACTTATCATTCTTTGACAATGTGTTAAATATCCCATTTATTTATGGCTTGTTTTTCCCAGTAGAATATAAGCACCTGAGCACTTGGACTTCATCTATTTTCTCTTGTGTTCCTGGCACTTCAAATAAGACCTGGTATGTACTAGGCATTTAGTAAGTACTTATTCAATTAATAAGTGGATAGGTTAACAAATGAAGGAACATATTTTCATATATGGAAAATTCTGAGTTAAACACATGCACTAAATAAACCCTGAATTTGTTCCTCTGAATACAACTAGAAATTACTGTGTAAAGAATAGTGACTGGTTCATCATAGGTGGTATCCAACGAAGAGAAGGTGGTGCAGTGAGATTAATATAGAAAGGATAAAAAGTAGAGACTAGGCATAAGGGCAAACAGGAGATTAAAAGGGGTGAGCAGACTGTTAGTTCCCTTGACAAGGTGAGGACCTGAACGTAAGTCTCAACTGAAAGAAGGTTCCAGAGGTATTCAGACACCTGTTGGCCAAGGGGTGCCCTACTGGCCCTGTTTGGAAACCCTGCAAAGCTAGGAACCTGGGAAGGCTAAACTCAGCCCTTTTCTGTCTTCTCCTTGAACTTGCAGAGAGCATTTAAATAGTGTAAGTAATTTTAAAAAGGGCTTTAAGTATAAGATATGACACCATTAAACTCCTAGAAGAGAACACAGGCACAACGTTCTCTAACATAAATAGCAGCAACGTTTTCTTAGGTTGGTCTCCCAAGGCAGAAGAAATAAGAGCAAAAATAAACAAATGGGACCTAATCAAAGTTATTAGCTTTTGCATAGCAAAGAAAACCATAAAACAAAAAGACTACCTAAGACACAGCAGAAAACATTCTGCTAACAATGCAACCAACTAGTGTTTAATTTGCAAAATATACAAACACCTCATACAGCTCAATATAAAAACAAAACCCAAACAAACTGACCAAAAAATGGAGACAAGGCCTACATAGACATTTCTCCAAAGAAGACATACAAATGGCCAACAGCCATATGAAAAGATGTTCAACATTGCTAATTATTAGAGAAATGCAAGTTAAAACTATAATGAGTTTTCACCTCATGACAGTCAAAGCAGCCATAATTAAAAGTTTACAAATTATAAATATTGGAGGGGGTATGGAAAAAAGGAACCATCCTACACTGTTGGTGGGAATGTAAATTGGGGCAGCCATTATGGACAACGGTATGGAGGGTCTTTGAAAACTAAAAACAGAGTTAACATATGATCCAACAATCCCATTCTTGGCCACATATATGCAAAAGACAAAAACTCTAATTTGAAAAGATGCATGCACCACAATGTTCAATGTAGTGTTATTTACAATATCCAAGACATGGAAGCTACCTAAATGTCCATCGATGCATGGATAAAGAAAATGTAGTATATGTATGTATATGTGTGTGTATGTATGTGTATATATACATATATATATATGGAATAAAGCCATAAAATGAATGAAATAATGTTATTTGCAACAACACAGATGACCTGGAGATTATCATACTAAGTGAAGTAGGAGAAAGATAAATATTATATAATATCACTTATATGTGGAATCTAAAAAAATGATAGAAATTAACTTATTTACAAAACAGAAACAGACTCACAGATATAGAAGACTGCTGCTGCTGCTAAGTCGCTTCAGCCTTGTCCGACTCTGTGCGACCCCATAGACGGCAGCCCACCAGGCTCCTTGGTCCCTGAGATTCTCCAGGCAAGAACACTGGAGTGGGTTGCCATTTCCTTCTCCAATGCATTAAAGTGAAAAGTGAAAGTGAAGTCGTTCAGTTGTGTCTGACTCCTAGCGACCCCATGGACTGCAGCCTACCGGGCTCCTCTGTCCATGGGATTTTCCAGGCAAGAGTACTGGAGTGGGGTGCCACTGCCTTCTCCATAGAAGACTAACTGTTAAAAAAGCGGAAGAGACTTCCCTGGTGGCTCAGATGGTAAAGCATCTGCCTATAGTGTGGGAGCCCAGTTTGATCCCTGGTCGGGAAGATCCCCTGGAGAAGGAAATGGCAACCCACTCCAGTAGTCTTGCATGGAAAATCCCATGGATGGAGGAGCCTGTTAGGCTACAGTCCATGGGGTTGCAAAGAGTCAGACACGACTGAGTGACTTCACTTTCACCTTCACCAACGGGGAAAGGTTGGGGGAGGGATAAATTAGGAATTTGGGATTAACAGATACACACTACTATATCTAAAATAAACAACAAGGCCCTACTGTATAGCACAGGGAACTATATTCTACATCTTGTAATAAAGTATAAAAGAAAAGAAACCCCCCCCAAAAATGTATGTATAACTGAGTTGCTTTGCACAACAGAAACTATCACAACATTATAAATCAATTATGCTGCAATTTAAAAAAATTAAAATGAGGGCTTTGCTAACTCTAAACTTTTTATTTTCTAACAGATATCAAGGTTGTATGATCTTATTCACTGCTCCTCACAGCAGGGGTTCCAATCCTTCTCTAGTGCGCTGAGTTTTCAAAGCTCTTCCTTAAATTGAACTTTTAACGGGTCTCCTCCCTCTTCCCCCAATGAGAAGGGCAAGGATCGTCACCTCCACCTCCCCCAGCACCCCTCTCTCACTCCTCTGTCCCATCCCTAAAGTTTATTGAGCACTTACTGTGTGCCTCACACTGAACTAAGTGCTGGGATTAGTGAAATTTATGGCATCCTTCCCTCCTCATAAGAAGTGACACTTGGTATGCAGACAGACAACACTAGAAGATAAGGAAGACAGGTAGGTGCCAGATGCACGGCAGCTGATAAGCAAGGACAGTGGAGGGTGGTGAATAGTGGCTGGATCTATGCAGTCAATAAAGAGCCCCTGTGTTTTTACAATCTGATGTGATTTGTCCATCTTTTGGATTCCACTGCACTTGGAGTGAACCTCTCCTGCCCTTCCTGCTCCTCTCTCATCTCCCCTCTGCACCCCACCCCTCACCATGGCACTGGGGGGCATCTGTCTTGTGTTCCACTCAATGACGTGCCTGCTTTAATCAGACACTCCCTCCCCCCAACTCCCCCCCCTCCCCCCCCCCCGCCACCACACACACAGTAAACACCTTGAAAGCAGAGATCTCTGTTTTACTCTTTTTATTCTGAACAGCATCTGCTATCAGGCCTCCCACAGCAAGGTCTGATCGGAGATTAATCAGCATTTTGTGTCAATGAATGACTCTGATTACAGAGCATCTATTCAAGAGCTGTCGCACTTCCTAACTTTCAAGGGGAAAATCTCAGAATGGAAAGAAATGAGCACCTTTTACTAACAGTCACAGATGCTGGAATTTTGGCTTTAAGACTCTGAACCAAGGAACAAATATTACCTGGACCGTACAAGCTCAGCTTAGGGAGCGATGGGACACTTTGGGGTCCTGTGTGCTTAGCCTTCTTCTCTACCTCTACGCCTACCTTACAGCTCTTTCAGAAGTCCTTGAATGTAGTTCTCTGGATTAAAGGTAGCAAGTACGTGGAGTATGAAAAATGAGTCTATTATTTGATTTCATCTTCCATCTGTTTTTTTTTTTTTTTTTTTCCTTCTTCTTTTTGGACACAGCACGAGGCTTGTGGGATCGTAGATCCCCGACCAGAAAGCAAATCTAGGACCTTGGCAGTGAAAGTTCGGACCCCTAACCACTGGACCACCAGGGAATTCCCTCATCTTCCATTTAAAAAAAAATTTTTTTTTTTAATTTTATTTTTTAACTTTACAATATTGTATTGGTTTTGCCATATATCGAAATGAATCCGCCACAGGTATACATGTGTTCCCCATCCTGAACCCTCCTCCCTCCTCCCTCCCCATACCATCCCTCTGGGTCGTCCCAGTGCACCAGCCCCAAGCATCCAGTATCGTGCATCGAACCTGGACTGGCGACTCGTTTCATATATGATATTATACATGTTTTTATGTTTTTAAAGTAGGGATTATGTTTTTCAAGGCTATGCAGGTTCCTCATATAAACTGCCAAACTCAAATGGCTTTATTGAGCATGAACAAAAATTAGAGTAGGGAAGAATTCTATTCTTTTTTCATCTGTTTAGCCATTAGAGCTAGTCCACTAATTTAATGTTGTATTATTCTAGTTCTAATTAGCACTTTCGTTTAAAAATAATCATAGAATTTTAAGTATGTGAAGAACTTCAAATATCTAGCCCAGTTGTAGGTCACAGCTCCTTAACAGAACATGCAATCAATTTAGTGAGCTAAATTAAATGACTACATTAAATTTAAATGACTGCATTTAAGACATGAGAAAATAACAATTATAATGAATAGAAAGGAAATGTTTTCTGAAAATTTTTTTCAGCTGTGTTGTGGTTGAGTGTGCATGGGGTAAGTAGTGTAAAATGTGTTAGGCAAAATGCTAAAATAGTTCCCAATATTTCTTACCCCTCTCACCCTTCCTGAGATCCCCAGGCCTGTGATGGTGATGGACATCACTCCCATGATTAGCTTTTGTTGACTTTCAAACATGGAGATCATCTCTGTGGCCCTGACCTAACTACACAAGCCCTTTAAGGGCAGAAAGCTTTCTTGCAAGCCTGAGGAGAGAAAGTCAGAGATGCATCATGGGAAGTATCTGACACACAGTTACTGGCTTGAAGATGGAAAAGGCCACGTGACACGCTAAGAGAGTAGCCTCTGAAAGCTAGGAGTGAAGCTTCAGCCGATCGCCAACAAGGGAAAGGGGACCTCGGTCCTACAAAGGAGAAGAATTGAATTCTGCCAACAAAAGGAATGAACTTGGAAGCATTCACTCCCTTTGTTGGAGGTCTAGCCTTCCCTAGCTGGACCAATCTGCAGACAAGAACTCAGCCCAGCTAATACCTTGAGTTAAGCCTTGTAGATACACCCTGAGCAGAGAACCTAGGCATGCTATGTGGACTTCTGACCTATACAACTATGAACTGATAAATGGGTGTTGTTTTAAACAGCTAAGTTTGTGGTAATTTGTTTCATTGCAATAGAAAATGAATACAATATTTTACACGGTCAATTGTAAAATAAAGAATGCAAGAGAAAAAAAATACTCAGAAAGACCAATTTGCTATAAATCTATCACTGTACAGATGAGAAAGGTATGGTCAAGTGTTGGTAAATAACTGTGCAAGACTGTACACTTAGTGACAGAAGCAGCACAGAGAAAGCTCTTTCTTTAGCCATAGTCCTGATACCGTGATTACAACTGTTTCAATCTAGCTAAAGACTCATATATCTCACATTGAAAGAGAAAAGCTTTTCCCCTACTTATTTCAAAACAACAAAATTTTATTACACTTCTTGTAAGATGAATTATTCTCCTACAAAAAGTAATGAATTTATGCTGTGCCATGTTTTGGTTGCTATAATAGGCTTAATATATTTCTGCTGCTGCTGCTAAGTCGCTTCAGTCGTGTCTGACTCTTTGTGACCCCATAGACGGCAGCCCACCAGGCTCCCCCGTCCCTGAAATTCTCCAGGCAAGAATTCTGGAGTGGGTTGCCATTTACTCCTCCAAATATTTCTGCTATTAAGAATAATTAAGGACCTGAATCTACTGCCTACATAAGGAGGCACTAATTTCTCTTTGTAGAGTTCTCTCAATAGGAAGTAGATCCATAAACAAGTTCACGAGGGATAAAAGCTGAGAGATCAAAAGAAATTTCTAGAAAAGCTACTGCAGCCACTCAGCCACTAAGGGACATTTAAATAATTCCAAAAAAGTTTTAGCTCTTTTTGAAAACGTCATTTATTTTTAATTGAAGTTCTTTTTTTAATTTAAAAATTCTCTGAATTATTGCTTGAATTTTCATAAATCATTTCATTGCTAAATTTAAATGTAGTAGTCAACTTAGCCACAAGAGGGTTTTTCCAGTTGTGTGAGTCATAAGTTGAGGCACTGAAAGCTATGTTTATTTTTTTTTTTTTAATTTATATTGGAGTATAGCTGCTTTACAATATCGTGTGAGTGTCTGCTGTACTGAAAAGTAAATTAGTTATACACATAATCCCCTCTTTAGTTTTCCTAGAGTTCCTAGAGTTGCCTAGTTTTTAGTTTTTCAGAGTTACCTGTTCTATATATTAGGTTCTCGTTAGATATTTATTTTATACATATGTGTGTGTGTGTATGTGTGTGTGTGTGCACACTCAGTCGTATCCAACTCTTTGCGACCCCATGAACTGTAGCCCACCAGGCTCCTCTGTCCATGGAATTTCCCAGGCAAGAATATTGGGACAGGTTGCCATTTCTCCAGGGGATCTTCCGACCCAGGGATCGATCTCCCATCTCTTGTGTCTCCTGCACTGAGGCAAGTTCTTTATAAGCTGAGCCACCAGAAAAGTGCATTTTATACATCAGTTCAGTTCAGGCAGTCAGTTGTGTGTGACTCTTTGCAACCCCATTGACTGCAGCACACCAGGCTTTCCTGTCCATCACTAACTCCTGGAGCTTGCTCAAACTCAGGTCCATTGAGTCAGTGATGCCATTCAACCATCTCATCTTCTGTCATCTTCTTCTCCTGCCTTTGATTTTTCCCAGCATCAGGGTCAGTTCTTCCCATCAGGTGGCCAATGTATTGGAGTTTCAGCTTCAACATCAGTCCTTCCAATGAACACTCAGGACTGATTTCCTTTAGGATGGACTGGTTGGATCTACTTGCAGTCCAAGGGACTCTCAAGAGTCTTCTCCAACACCACAGTTCAAAAGCATCAATTCTTTGGTGCTCATCTTTCTTTACAGTCCAATTCTCAAATCCATACATGACTACTAGAAAAACCATAGCTTTGACTAGACAGACCTTTGTTGGCAAAGTAATGTCTCTGCTTTTTAATATGCTGTCTAGATTTATACATGGTAGAGTATATATGTCAATCGCAATCTCCCCATTCAATCATCCCTCCCTTCCCCGCTTCGTAACCGTAAGTTTGCTCTCTACATCTATGTCTCTATTTCTCCTTTGCAAATAAGTTCACCTGTACCACTTATCTAGATTCCACATATAAGTGACATGATATAATACTGTTTTTGTCTTTCTGACCTACTTCTTTCTACATGACAGTCTCCAGGTCTCTCCATTTTTCTGGAAATGGCACTGTTTTATTCCTTTATGACTGAGCAATATTTCATTGTATATATGTACCATACTGAATAATATCTTTAAACAAAAGGGTATATTGGCCAGTGGATGGGTTAGTTGGCATGGTTAACTTAAGTGAAATTATCCAGGGATTGCAGTAAAAATATCACTCTACTGTATTTTCGATAGAAACTCTTTTGGCTCACCTCTTTGTCGAGGGAGTTGGTATCATTCTGAGTGACAGAGGCTAATGCTAAAATGTCACGAGAAGGTTAATTTCATTCACAGAGTCCGCTATCTCTGGCTCACAATTTTTTGTTTAATTCCTTTAAGGTTCTATCTCTCATCCATAAACAGAGACTATAGTACTTAACAAGACTTGTGAAGATCAACTGAGATTGAAGGAACTTAACTTATGCCTGGTATTGAGAATTACTGATAAATGGCAATTAAAATTGTTGTTGTTTATCACCAACACATTTACTAAGGGATACTAAATAGACTTGTTCTGCAAAATGATCTTTCAACACAGGTGATTTACATGGTTGCTAATATTTCAATCTTGAAAATGTCTCCAGGTCCAAATTAGTAGAAGGGTGATATCAAAAAAGGAAAGTTGATAATTCTTATGTCTATTTTAATATACAGACATGTCACTGACAGCAGTTATGAATAAAATTCTTGCAAATCCAATACTTAACCATTCACTAGTGGCAGGGCTATTTAAAATAACACAGTTCATCTTTTTGCAATTCAAACACAATTTAGACTTTTATTTTCCATGCTTAGCTCTTTATTTCCTTTGATCAAGCTGGTCAATTTTTTGCTCTCATGTTCTCATCTTTAAGGAATACTGAGGTTGTAAGATAAGTTTTGTTTTCTGAAGGAAAAATGCTGTCATCCTAGCTAGTTAATAAATCAGAAAAGCAGCAGATGGCTGTGGACATGTTGAAAGACGGAAGGAGAGGACACTGGGAAATGGAGAGAGGCAGTTATGTAAATGCCATGGGCTTTTGCAGCTGATTGCTTTTTAGAACTCTGCTATTACAAGTTTTACAAATGGAAATACGTTCCTGTCTACCCTCTCTCATATCAAGTCTCATTATAGGTGACCACTGACATCCTGAAAGACACCCATTAAAAAAGTAAGACACAAATAGCTTCATCTGGAAAGAGGAAACCTGAGAACAGATATAGGAAGAAGACATAATGGGAAGAGAAAGCATGGTTTTAGGCGCCAAATCCTGAATACAACTAGACATACATGGAGGCATCTCTTTAAGTGTGAAGGAAGTAATTTAACCCAAAGACAGAGTATAATGACTGCACAAAGTCACATAGAAAACTGGTGTGGGAATCAGAGTTGAAATCTGATACGATTACATTTCTAGATAGAGACACTAAAATATCTGAGAAAAATAATACAAACATCCCATGTTGGGAACGCAGGGGTATTGGATACCATGTAAAACATGAGCCCTTTAATGTAACTTTGGTAAAACCATTAAGCCAACAGCATCTACTGTAAGAGTTTTCGGTGATGATTAAATCTCTCCAAGAGATAATAAGCAACACCGCTGCATCCATCATCTTCTTGGGTAAATTCATCTCCCCCATGTATGACCTCTGCCATATATACGTCTAGCAACTTTTGTCTCAATTAGACCACACACACTGAAAATTGTTATTGAGAGGTAGAAATCAAGGTCAAAGACATGATAAGCAAACATTGGTACATAAAAGTGGGCAATACAACTTATTTGTATTATCTCAAACACTTTATTTAGGTGTTAAAGTTCAGAATTATAGGATATTATTCTACTTGAGAAAAAAGGGACACAATGTAGATAGGTTACTTATAATACTGAATATAATACGAATGCTATGTAAATAGTTCTGGGTGTACAGCAAATTTTGGATGGACATGAGTTTGAGCAAGCTCCGGGAGTTGGTGATGGACAGGGAAGCCTGGCATGCTGCAGTCCATGGGGTTGCAAAGAGTCGGACATGACTGAGCAACTGAACTGAACTGAATGTGGACAGACCCTCTCCCTAGCCTACTATCTTATCATACAATGGGATCTGGACGTGATTCACTCTCTCCAATGTAATGTGCAAGGTGAAAACAGATCTACAACATTATTCGTCCTTCTTCAGAATGTAATAATTTTCTATTTTCTTAGTGGCTTTGTTAGTTACAGGCTGACATCAACCACCGCCTCAACAACCCGACAGAACAGGGTCAGCCACTTGAGAGCCTGGAGGGAGAATGAAAAGAACAAAAACCCAAAACCCACAGAGAAAACAGCACTGGCTAAAGACTGGCAAAAATGAAAACATCAGCACATAAGCTTAAAACTTAGAAAATCACATATCTATATGTAAGTTACTTCTGTTAGGCAGGATATAGAAAGTCTTCAGGCCTACTCTCTTACTTAACTTTGCTGGAGGCTTGTGGTATTTTTCCAACTCTGTGTTCAGGCTGTATGAGAAAATGTCCATGGAAACCACCAGAAATACAGTTGCCCCTTTGTATCTGCAAGTTCCACATCCACATATTCAGCCAAACAAGGATTGAAAATATTTGGGGAGAAAAATTCAGAAAGTTCCAAAAAAAAAAAAACCTTGCAATTGTTTTACACCCAGAACGATTTACATAGCATTCATATTCTATTCGGAGAAGGCAATGGCAACCCACTCCAGTACTCTTGCCTGGAAAATCCCATGGACAGAGGAGCCTGGTAGGCTGTAGTCCCTGGGGTCAGGAAGAGTCGGACACTTACTAAGCGACTTCACTTTCACTTTTCACTTTCATGCACTGGAGAAGGAAATGGCAACCCACTCCAGTGTTCCTGCCTAGAGAATCCCAGGGACAGCAGAGCCTGGTGGGCTGCCATCTGTGGGGTCGCACAGAGTCGGACATGACTGAAGCGACTTAGCAGCAGCAGCAGCAACAGCATATTATATTTGGTATTATAAGTAATCTCGAGATGATTTAAAGTATATGGGAGGATGTATGTAGGTTCTATGCAAATATTATGCTGGTTTATATAAAGGACTTGAGCATCCTCAGCTGTGGTGTTCTTTAGGGGTCCTGGGACCGATCCCCATGGATACTGAGCAACAGTTATATATATTATATAAACAAGGGGACATTAACCACAGCCCCTCACATTCACGGTTCTGATTCAATAGACGTCATCTACTCATTTGCATAAATCATGGCACTCACCAATGGTGTAGAACCTCTTCAGCTCACTTCTTCGGGAAGGATGTTTCTGGGAATTTGCTGCGTTGTTCTGTTCTTCTTCAATGATGGGCGTCTTGGGTGCCGGGGGCTTACTGGCTTGTGGCATTTGCTTTCCTGCACCAGCCAAAGGGTTGAACCCTGGAGCAGTAATATCCACCGACTGGGACTTTTTCTTCAACCTACAGGTAGAGCATACCACATGTGATAACTCCTGACTCCAGAGAGAGACACATTTTTTTTTTTTTCACATTTATCTCCATCATAATTTTTGTCAACAACTGAGTTACATTTGGCCTTGAAATAGAACAAGGTTTATTCAGAAATTACAGATCTTCCCTACAGTATTTTAAATCCTTCAAATATTTTTGAAACCAGTTGAGGGGAGGGGATCTTCTAATCAGAACATTTCATTAAAATACATTCAAATGTAAGGTGATAAAGGACTTTAACTGTTCGAATAGCAAACTAAAATCTGGTTTCAGACAAACACAATGCACTGAGGAATCGCTTGAAGTTTTGAGCAGAGTATTTTTTAATGTCACAGTAAAACATTAGTTAGAAACAAATAATTGCAACCCCCAGAAGAATAATGAAATGTTTATCTGTATAACTAGAGGCTGCCAGTGCTATTCTGTTTCATTGGTAACAGCATCTTAGCTGGAAAAATTACAGAGTTTATACTGTTTCTCCAGATACTCTTAATGACAGTAAGTATACTACTGCTCCTCCTAAACTTTAGAGAACGGACATAGGTCTAATAGGAAAAGCAAAAGCCCATGAGAGCATGAGAACATTTTTCTTGGTGTAAAAATAATTGGTAAGTGATATGCCTGAAATTCAAATACTTCAAGCTACACAACCTGATATTTGTAACGTAACTGAACCCTAAGCCCAGCATACCCGTGCTTGGTACTTTTGGAGGCTAATGTTAAGTGTCATTTTTCAAGCCTTAATTCCCTACAGAAAACTAGTTGACAGTTTTATCAGTTATGGTAATCACACCTGCACATTTGCAACTTCCTAAAAGTTTCATAAAATTTCACACCTCCAGGTTTTAGTCAAGCTTTTCCAGTGTATTAGCTTCACTTTCTGCCCCACTGGTCAGACCCTGCTCCTGCTTCTACACTTGGCTTACATGTGGCCTTCTCTTGGACACTTTCTATGACACAGACCTTGGTGGCCTGACACCATTCTGCATGGGAGGTTATTCATAATGAGCTCTCAACAAGTCTTTATTAAATTGAATTTATCAGAGAAAAATCTTTGTTAAAGGAATAGAATATGCCAATTATTAAAAGATTCTTTAATGAAAGCAGTGCTTATTCAAATTTAGTCATTTAATTATCACCTGTAGCATATCTGCTATATTTCAGTTCAGTTCAGTTCAGTTGCTCAGTCAAATCTGACTCTGCAACCCCATGGACTGCAGCACGCCAGGCTTCCCTGTCCATCACCAACACTCAGAGCTTACTCAGATTCATGTCCATGGAGTCGGTGATGCCATCCAACCATCTCATCCTCTGTTGCCCCCTTCTCGTCTTGTCCTCAATCTTTCCCAGCATTGGGGTCTTTTCAAATGAGTCAGTTCTTCGCATCAGACAGCAAAGTATTGGAGTTTCAGCTTCAGCATCAGTCCTTCCAACAAAAATTCAGGACTGATTTCCTTTAGGATGGACTGGTTTACATACTACCTATGTGATCTACTTAATATTCATGAAAATTGACTTGCTTTATGAAAATTGCCAACAAGTATATTAACAAGTGCTAGACAGCACTAGTCATGAGACATATAAATTAAGATCACTTCACACTCAAAACAGAACCACCAGACTGGCTAAAATGTCAAAGACGTGACATGAAGTGTAGTGATAAGGAGCAATTGGAATTCCGGGACATTGACAGTGGAGACCACTCTGGGCAAATTCCTGCCACAATCTTAGCTGAAGGCATGCATCTTTTGCGTCACTCATTATATTCTTAGTATTTATGCTACACAAATATAGACATATTCACCAAAAGGCCAATCAGGAATATTCATAGAAGCACTATTTATGAATACATAAATATCAAAAACAGCCCAAATGCCTACCAACAGTAGAAATGGGTAAATGGGTTGTGATAATACTTATAAAATGGAATTTTATACAGCTCCTGAAATGAAAGAACTACACCTGCTTGTAATGACACGGATGGGTCTCATAAAAATAACGTGAGCAAAAGGAGGCAGACAGAGAAAGGCTCATGCTATGGAATTCAGTTTATATGAAGTTCAGATAGAACTATCAAACTCTCTCTGCTATTAAAAGTGTGGATAGTGGGGAGTTATTACATTCACGGGCTTTTCAAGTGGTGCAGTGTGAAAGAATCCACCAGCGAATGCAGGAGGTACAAGAGACACAGGTTTTATCTCTGGATTGGGAAGATCCCCTGGAGAAGGAAACGGCAACCCAGTCCAGTATTCTTGCCTGGAAAATCCCATGGACAGGAGAGCCTGGCCATGGGGTTGCAAAGAGTTGGACATGACTGAGCAACGGAGCACACACACATTACACGGACAGAGACAGGAATGGCTTTCTGGGACTCTGGGACTGTTCTGTTTCCTGATCTGGGTTCTGGGTACCAGGATGTGTTTACTTTGTGAAAATCTCATCATCTACAGTTTCTGCATCTTTTCTGAGTATACAGTACACTCCAATAGAGCTTCCATTGGAAATTGGCTAAATTTTTAACTTATTCATTTAAAATTAAGATTATATATAGTTACTGAATAGCTGCTTGCCCCAAAGCAGCAAGTAAAAAGACACAGAATGAAAGTCTTGCCTCTAGCCTCCCAAAGAGGGCCAGAGTAGAGTGAATCTAAAGAAGAACCCTTTCCTCACTGGGTTGGCTGGACCTCGTCCCCCTGCTTTCCGTGAACTGAAAGGGGCTATTCATTCATTCCTTGAAAGGCTACTTTGCATCAGCTAATATTGAGGGGACCAGGAACACACAGCGAACACAAAGAGGCAAAATATCTGCCATCGTGGAATCCTCATTCTCATGGAGGAAGACAAGTAATAAGTAACAAAACAAACCGATATATAACAAATCAGGTGGTGAGAAATGCTGTGATTAAAACAGAGTAAAAGGGATAGCCAACAAAAGTGGCCAAGCATATTGTTACATAAAGGAGAGCCAATGGAGGGCTCTCGGACCATCAGACTTCTGAGAAGAGACATGAAGGGAGAAGCTGTGAGAAATTTGGGGAGAAGTATTTCAGCAAATGGGGAACTTGTTTTTCTGCATTAGAGGAACAAAGTGACTGCAGGAGAGAAGCAGGAGATGAGGTCAACAAGATGGGGTCAACAAGATGCCCTCCATCAACAAGATGGGGTGCAGGAGAAAGAGGACAGATTATATAGAGCTTCAAGGTCATTTAAGAATGAGGCCAGGAGAGGGTCTGATCCAAGGAGGCAGGTCATGATGACTGTATATTAAAACACTTTGTTTGCTTTGCTGAAATCAGGTTGAAAGCTGTATCTCCAAATTAAGCAAGCTGCATGCAATGACCTTCAAGGAGTCAATACCAAAAATCACTTAGAGTACCACATACTTGAGCAAACAGGGGTTTACTTTGCACAGGATTATGTACTTATTAATGCCGTGGTCCTCCAACATCATCATTCTTGTCCGAGTCTGAAGTTTATGCACTGTAGCTGAAAGTTACAGTAGTACTGTGAGCAGCATTAGATTAATACGTTAAGAAACAAGGTGAAGGTCATCGAGGCAACAACTTGGATTTGTTCCAACATGGTTTTCCAGAGAAGCACAGTTAGGCACACAAAGATGTAGACTACACTAAAAATATATTAAACCCTAAAAACTCTAAGAAATCACCAATATTTGACCATTTTCACCTATAGAAATGTTAATTTTCTATAGTGCCTTTTACAAACTTTGTTTCAAGATCAAACGAGTTTCAGCATAAAGCAAGTGTTTTTTTTGGGGGGGGGGTAGGGTGGGGAGAGGCGGTCCGAAGGAGTAGGACTTGAAAGGAAAGGTGCTACATTTTACTGAAAGAAATCCAACTGCTCTCTGCCTGTGTGCATGCTCTGTCACTCAGCTGTTTCCAATTCTTTGCAACCCCATGGACTGTAGCCCGCCAGACTCCTCTGTCCATGGAATTTTCAAGGCAAGAATACTGGAACGGGTTGTCATTTCCTTCTCTAGGGGATCTTCCCAACACAGGTATCAAACCCACGTCTCCTGCATTAGCAGGCAGATTCTTTACCACTGAGTCACCCGGGAAGCCCAACTGCTCTTTAGTTCTCAGGAAAGATTCTTTTCAAAATGTAAATGTGACAAGTTTTATCTTCAGTCCACAGAGCAAACTATTTTATCACCAGAAACTGCTTACATTTTATGCTGGCCTGTTTTAGAACTGATCAGAGTTGCTAAATTTATGTCTCACACTGGAGGACATCAGCAATGAATCTTAAATATTTGATAAAGGGCTTGATACTTAATTAATGAAACTCTCCATCACTTCAAATACCTAAGTACTCTACAACTCCTTTTATAGCCCCTGGAATAAGCAAAGGACAAAGGCAAGCAGTCTATATTTTCTGTATTTTCCCTCTTCTTTCTGCTCTTTCCCACCAGACACTCGTCCCAATAAAAACTTGAAGGTGACATGTTTCCACTGTTGTCGCTGGAGTCTGGAATGCTGCTAGCACATTTGTGGGCTTGCTTAAGGAAAGGCTTCTATTTGCATGATCTTAGAAAGGAGAACTGTGTGGGTAACCAAATTACTCCTTTAAGGATCCTAAAAATGACTACTGTGGTTGACAAGGAAACCTGCTAAATGCTACCTTCAATTTCCATATTTCATGAAAGGGGAAGTCTTTGTAAATTTTTAACAATGTTCTTAATTAAACGAGTTAAACAAATGTAAATATAGCATAATGGCCTACTTAGGTGTATGGGAGTAATAAATGAAACACTACAACTAGAGACAAAAAGATCTCTCAATAGATACCAAGAGGATCTTTGTTTAATGAGCCTTGCATTACCAAAGGAAAAATAACTGTCGACTTCTTAGAAGGGGGAAAGGAACTGAATAAAAAGAGGCGTTTCCCCCTTGGTAGGGCTTCAACGGGCAGACCCCCTTGTGTTTCATCATCTTTGCCTTTTCTTGTTCCTATGTTCTTGTGAACAAACAAGGATTATTCCTACTCCTCCAAACATGTATTCCAATGCCTTCTTTCATCGTGGTAACAGAGTGAGTGAGTGAAGTCACTCATTTGTATCCGACTCTTTGTGACCTCATGGACTGTAGCCTACCATTCTCCTCTGTTCATAGGATTTTCCAGGCAAAAGTACTGGAGTGGGTTGACATTTCCTTTTCCAGAGGATCTTCCCAACCCAGGGATCAAACCCAGGTCTCCTGCACTGTAGGCAGATGCTTTACCGTCTGAGCCAGCAGGCAAATCCTTATGGTAACAAGGTTGGACATTTTTCTGAGACTCAGTTTCTTCATCTATAAAATGGGGCGGGTATACCTGTGGCAGATTCATTTCAATATTTGGCAAAACTAATACAATATTGTAAAGTTTAAAAATAAAATAAAAGTTAAAAAAAAAAAAAAAAAGAACCAGAAAGGTTCTGAGGACTAAGTAAATATCCTATGGACAGTACCTAGCATAGCACCTGCATGGAATGCAAGTTCCAATATCTTTAAGGGGATATAATTTTGTTCAAACTTCTATGGATGCTGAGGAAATGATATCAGCTTCTGCACAATTTTTAAAAACTTTTTATTTTATACTGGAGTATAGCCATACATATACAGGTATCCATAGCTCTGTTGGTAAAGAATCTTCTTGCAGTGCAGGAGACCCGGGTTCAATCCCTGGGTCAGGAAGATCCCCTGGAAGAGGAAATGGCAACCACTCCAGTATTCTTGCCTGGAAAATCCCACAGACAGAAGAGCCTGGCAGGCTACAGTCCATGGGATCACGAAGAGTCAGACATGATTGAACACGCAGAAGGAAGGAACTTATGTTGACTTTAATAGAAACATAAGAAATCTTTCACTCATTTCAAGATAATGGAATAGAATTCATGAATATTTTGGTTAAGGGCTTAATGGACATCCTGGAGCCCAGAGCTTGTGCCAAAAGTGAGTGAATGGCTTTAAGCTGCTCATCACACAGGACTTCTCCCCAAGATGTGGGTCAATCCTCTATTTCAACAGCTTTCACCAAGGAGAAGCTTGCTCTAAGCTTCTTCATATCTGGCCCTTATTACCCTGATTTATTACCTGTCGTATTCTTCTGGTCTTACCTTTCCTTTCCATCTCACACTGAGGGATTTGCACCTTCCCATCATCTCCACTCTTCCATCATCTTCCCTTTAAGTCATAACCAAGCAGTACTTTTCATCTTTCTTTGTCTGTTATGCTTTTCATCTTTTAATAGTTTTGTTAACTTGGTTGAATACTGCATGATAGAACTCTACCTTAAGCCTGAACTAAACTCTGGTATGATTTATGTATGTAAGAAAAAATATTTTCATTTAACTTGGGTTCTTAACTGGAATTACTTCTCTCCCATCAAGTGGAATTTAAATTGTACCTTCATGATAATTAATCGGATATGTTCCTGAGCTCTGTAGCTATCTGAGAAAAAAATTAACCTCATATTATCATTTATTATATAGTATTAGGATGCCCATAGCAATAATAGAAACCATTGGGAAAATCTACTATAGTATAATGGGAATATTCCCTAGGTCATAGGAAAAGTTTGGTTGGGAGGCTAAAACTTAGGGAAGCTGGAATCCAATCAGGATATTTGGACTAAAAAGCCACACTTTAGAATTAGGAGATAGAGAAAAATTTCAGCTCTAACATTCACCAGCCATGTAACTTTGGACAAGAACTTTGACTGGGTCTCTATTTTCTTACTCATAATGGTGGTGTTCACACTATATGCCTACTTGACCCACGAGAGTTATTGTGAACAGAAAATGTGTTAATGTTAATGAAAGCACATTGTAAAACTCCACAGAACTCTGTAGTACACAGCAGTAGCTATACAAAATCACTCTTTTCCCAATTCACTTGGTCTATACTTAAGCAAACGTACATGCACACACACATACATGGATACATGTGAATGGCTGTGCCCAAAGACTCAAGGCTTGTAGTCCTTTCCAGTCATTTCCAACAAGACGACCATCTGTCATTTGCACAACTCATTACTGTTAGCAAAGCTGTCTCCTTGCTTCCTAAAAGAGCTAATGCAAGGATATTTTTTGAAGTAGTAAAGCTGCTGAGAATGCAGATTTTCCAAGTTGGATACTGTGTACTGCAAAAATGTCAAGTCACTGAAAAAGAGCTTTTGAGAGCAAATGCCTGAAGAATTTTCACACTGCAAAATTAAGGGCTTTTGTTACCCCTTGTACAGTTTGACTAAAAATCAGCAGCTAAGAACAAACCACAAAACCAGCAAAAAACAAGCAGATTCAGAAATCCAACAAGAAGAAATGACAGATTGGAAACCTATGCATTAAAACAAGAAAACAATCCCTTGGGGTATAGAGTATGCCAATTACAGCCTGCTCTGTTACAGCTGTAGCCAAACTATTTTTGTGCCCCTACAAACAAGGATTAAGACATAAAATATCATTAACACGGGATCACGAATTACACAATGTTCTTTTACAATTCAAAACCAATGCAAAAGTTTCAACAGAAGTACCCTTCAGGAGTGCAGATTGGCATTGGAACCATTAATGGGACAGCAAAACCAGATACCTTGCTATAATAAGATTTTTTTAGCCCTGTATTCATTCTAAGAGGTTGATGCTGTCCTATCTTGGAGATTCAGAGAACAAAAAATTCAAGAATTGAGTCAAAGGTACAAAGATATGTAGAAATGGTTTGCTAGAAATTCTCTTATTAGATGCAACTGAATTCAAATCTGTGAAGAGCAAGGCCAGCTGTATACAATATCAACCAAATAGAAGCATACATGAATCCATTGCTATGATAACCTAAATTTATAACAAAAATAATAGAAATTAAATCCAAAACCAATCTGCCTCTACAGAGTTCAATAAACCCTAAAGTAAATGGTTAGCCTTTCTTATTGACCCTTCATGAAAAAGACATCCAAATCCTCGAAGTCTGCCAGGTGGTTTATTTATATCTTCATGCTTATACCAGCCCAGAGAAAAGAGGCTGGAGAGAAGCATTTTTCATCAGGACGCTTACCACCAGATCAACTGAATTCCTACATTCAGAGAAATTCTGTCTGTTCACCATTTCACTCCTAGGACTTAGCACGCGTTCATGGGTGCTTAGTCACTCCAGTCGTGTCCGACTCTGTGACCCCGTGGACTGCAGCCTGCCAGGCTCCTCTACCCATGGGATTCTCCAGGTAAGAATACTGGAGTGGGTTGCCAAGCCTTCCTCCAGGGGATCTTTTCAACCCAAGGATCAAACCCAAGTCTCTTAATATCTCCTGCCTTGGCAGGCAGGCTCTTTACTGCTAGCACCTGGGAAGCCCAGGACTTAGCATAATTCTTGGCATATAGAAAGCACTTCATAAATAAACTGTTAAATGAATGAGTGGTTTCATGATGGGAAAAAGCCACAAGAGATAATACAAAAATGCAAGCAACTTCAGGTATAAAGTCTATGAAGATAAGCTAAAAAAGTAATTAATTTTGGACAGTTTGGGGGCAGATGTAATAATCAATTTAGTACATCCCCACTCAATCATGGTAGCTTCAAAGCTTAGACAAAGGAAATTATTCCACCTCCATTATCAGCAGTATAATAAATTGGAACATTTCTTTTTTCACTAAATTTAGCCTTGTAATTTCTAAAAATACACTATGCAGTCTTGATAAATTGACATCCCTATGCAAAAATTTCAGTGGTGGCATGAAGAAGTGAAAAGATCAAGGACTCTGTAATCAAAAATTTGAGTTCAAGTTCAGGATCTACTGATTTTAAGTAATCTAATATTAAATACTTTTCTTGATTTGAAGTTCTACTTTATATTTTTGATCATTCATTAAGAATTTGCATATTATCTTTCTACTGCTGCTGCTGCTAAGTCATTTCAGTCGTGTCCAACTCTTTGCGACCCTATAGACGGCAGCCCACCAGGCTCGCCCATCCCTGGGATTCTCCAGGCAAGAACACTGGAGTGGGTTGCCATTTCCTTCTCCAATGCATGAAAGTGAAAAGTGAAAGTGAAGTCACTCAGTCGTGTCCAACTCTTCACGACCCCATGGACTGCAGCCTACCAGGCTCCTCTGTCCACGGGATTTTCCAGGCAAGAGTAGTTGAGTGGGGTACCATTGCCTTCTCCTATCTTTCTACTACACAGTTTCAAAAAATTAAGTCAACAGTATTAATAGTAAAATTTTTATGAGCTTCCCCTTCCGTGTACTTTCCAATTATACCACTATATTGCAAGCATTCACTTTGAAATTACACAAATTTCCAATTTATTTCAGTTTTTGCCTTGGAACTTCAAAGCCTTTCAACTGGAAAATCCTGGAAGTAGAAACACATTATGCAAATCCAAAGATTAGGGTTTGAAGGATTTGGAAGTCAAATTCTTATAAATGTTGAACAGTCTTCTGTAATAATCCACAGAGACAGAATTTAATTTTATTACCTTTGATGAAATGATTTGTAATATGCTATTGCCACATCGAGTGCATTCTGTTTATTCATCTTAGGAAGAAGGAATCAGAATAAATAAGCACTATTTTAAGACTTCAGGCATCTATCCAACATTGCCGATTAAAGGAATCTATTTTTAACAGGATCTCCTATCACAAACTATCTGTATAATGCATATAGACTAGCTGATTAAAATGTAGTTTTGCCTATGCACAACATAAGGCAACTCCAAACTTAAATCAAGATAGATTCTGTAGGTAACAATGATCTGGGCCAAAACCCAACAGTTTGCAGTTAAAATGCCAAGGTAGAACAACAGTCTCCTGTGTTAATTTCCCAAAACGAATACATGATAAACAGAAAAAGAAGTTATAAAAATATAGGTCTCTTGTTTACATGTTAATTCAGAAGCTTGAGAAAAAAAATCACTCCACTTAATTCATTGTTTCTTTACCTCTTTAAACCAACCTGTCCTGTTAATGAATATTAAAAAATCCTTAAGTCATTCTACATATTTTCAAATAAAAATGTTGCTTGGTGGGTTTTACATGTAAGATTGCATATTGATTTTATTCTTGTGTGAAAAGAATTTTTTAACCTGCCCCCACGTAGATTCTAATTACCTAGCAAAATATAGTACACCATGTCCCCCTCAATTTGAGGATCACTGGGAAATCTGTTATAATTTTCTTCAATTCACATAATAGTGGTTTAACATACGATGGTTATGAAGTGTTTTCCCAACACAACAAAGTTGGATTTTAGACCTTCTTCAGATAAACATACCATAAATGTTTAGAATTACATTAAATAAGTCACTGGTGTCCTTCCCAGTAACAACTCTATAAATCTACATTTACCTTTCCCCATAATTTAAAAACATTTTCCTATTGTAGAAAAGGGTATGATCCTCCTCTTGTTAAAACTAATCTCTCCATGTGTTTTCTGAATCCAACTGCATCCTCTCTCCATAGCCAAGGTTTCAATGTACTAACCATTCTCTTCCTTCCTGTAAATCCTGAATCAACTGACCAATAAGGACTGGAGTCAGGGGCCCATCACAAGCGGGCAGCCTGGAGCATCAGGAGCCCTGGTGAGGCTACCCCATGTTCAGCGAACATCAAGAGGATGCCGTGGGCTTCGTGTCCCAAAGAGAGAAGGCAGAGGGGGTGGGGCCGGACCCCTGCAGTCCTTTCCATGGTCTGAGAAGTCACTCTTCTTTCTCAGGAGAGGCAGAGATACAGAGAGCCCAAGGTCTTTTCTAAATCCTTCAGAAAAGAAGGAAGTCTATTTTACACGCACAAGAAGCGATGCAGGCAAGGCAGACAAGATTCCTCGTACATCACTTTCTCAACTGCACTCCTAGGTTATCTGCTTCCACCCTGGTCATGAATCTCCCACCAGCATTCAACCAGGTGCTAACATCTCCCATCACTTCAAGAAGTCCTTTTCTTCCTTAGGCTACCATCCCATTTCTGGATTTCCTTTCTCTCTATTCATCACTGCAATCCTCCCCAATAGTGCCTCACACCCAGAGCTCTCACAAAACAATTCATTGTGGTTTTCAGTTATTTCACACAGTCAAATGTTACTTTCTTTTGGTTTTCATCACTCTTAGCCTTAGAATGGCAGGATGTTTGGTGGATATGCAAAGCACAAAAGGTAAGGTCGTGGACTCTGGATGGAGTTAGGGGCCTGGGTATAAAACCTGGCTCCTTATTATGGGATCTACAGTGAAATTACTTAATCTCTCCACAGTTCATATGCATTTGTAAAATGAACTTAATAACTGTATTTGCCTTGAAAGGATTATTAAAAGGGCAACTAAAAAGCAGAGACATTACTTTGCCAACAAAGGTCTGTCTAGTCAAGGCTATGGTTTTTCCAGTAGTCATGTATGGATGTGAGAGTTGGACTATAAAGAAAGCTGAGCACTGAGGACATGATGCTTTTGAACTGTGGTGTTGGAGAAGACTCTTGAGAGTCCCTTGGACTGCAAGGAGATCCAACCAGTTCATACTAAAGGAGATCAGTCCTGGGCATTCCTTGAAAGGACTGATGTTGAAGCTGAAACTCCAATACTTTGGCCACCTGATGCGAAGAGCTGACTCATTTGAAAAGACCCTGATGCTGGGAAATATTGAGGGCAGGAGGAGAAGGGGATGACAGAGGATGAGATGGTTGGATGGTATCACCGACTCAATGGACATGGGTTTGGGTGGACTCTGGGAGTTGGTGATGGACAGGGAGGCCTGGTGTTTTGTGGTTCATGGGGTCGCAAAGAGTCAGACACGACTGAGTGACTGAACTGAATTTCATCCATATAAATATTCAATGTGATCTGTACTAGAACATCTAAGTATTCAACTTTTTTTAAATAGTCCCTTTACATTGAAACATTTTAGCTTAGAGCCCCTGACACACAACACTTCTAAAATTCCTTTTTTCCACCATTACTTAAAAAGTTCCTTTTTTCCCCCCTCTCTTTCAACCTTAAGTTCTGGAATATCCAGGGGACTAAAAAGAACTGGGCCTCCCTCTGCTTTGCATTCACTATCTCCCTAAATATTCTCATCCATTCCCTTGGAAGAAAGATTTCTATGCTGGAAACTCCCACATTTATACCTCCAGCCCACACTTTCTCCAGAACAGCAAACTTAAATATATAACTAGCTACTTGGCATTATCCATTACCCGTGGCACTTCTTAAACTCACCATGTCCCTAAACACATTCTTGATCCCTAAATTCACCCCGATCTCCCTTTCTCTCTTCTTCCATCAGCACATGGCACCAACACCTTCAGTTATTCAAGCCCGAAAACTGGAAGTTATATTTGTTTCCTTCCTTTTCAACAGTCGTCTCTAATTCTAATTCATCAACAAATTTTCTGTATTCTGCCTTCAAATTACACGTTAAGTCTCCCTACTTCTCTCCATCTTCACTACCACCTACCTCCATGGTCATCAGCCCTCTGGATCACTGCCACAGCCTCCATGTTGGTTCCTCTGTTAGACTTTCCTCTCTTCCCACCTATTCTTACAGCAGCCAAAACAAGCATGTTAGGCCTAAAGGAGACAAGCTGTTTTCTTGCTTTAAAGCACTGAATGGCTCCCCACTATGATCTGATGCATTTCTAAACTTTTTTCCATGGTCAATTAGGCCCTGCATGTCTCCATATTATAATTCATCTAGGGCTATTCTTCCTGCTCCTGTTCTGGTCTCACTGGTGTCCTTCAAGGTTCTTGAACACATCAAGCTCTTTCTGGCCTCAGGACCTTTGCACATGCTCCCCCTGCCCCTGACTGACTGAAATGCAGTTTGAATTGTTGGTTGCTTCTCATTTTTTAAGTCTCCTCAGAAAAACCATCCCACATGATTCTAAATAGGCTGTCTCTTTTCTCCTGCCTTCCAGCCCCACTGAAGCTGCTCTCTGGTGTTCTACCCACCTGCTCCTCATGGTATTTATCACCAAGTCTAATGATACACTAGTTCATGTGTCCATTCCTCCATTTTGTCTCTCTCACTTCACAGTTCACTCAGGTGGCCCTGGAAGCACATGTCCTTTATCCACCTACCATGTGCCTTGCACGGTAAGTGCACACCAAAAATATTTACTATACAAATAAATGAACTGGTGAATAAATGAATATATTATCCTTCTGCACAGACTCCAGACGTGAATTTACTCAGAAGACTTATAGGGCATGAGGTTACATTCACTCTCTCCAACTTCTTTCCTTTTCAGTTTGTCTCAGTCACAGTGTCCCAAATCTTTCTTAAGAAATTACAGTCACATCTCTTTGGTTACAAAACCACAATATTCATAGCAGTTATGCGAAAGGAGAGCTGTCTCCTGATCTATGAGCTGGGCTAATTTTGAAAGCTGAAAATTATGGTTGAATGCATCATCTAAGAAACAGGCTTGAGCTAGAAGATCCATTTAAACGTGTTGATAAACTGGCATTGTGCTAATGGGCATTTCACTCCTGTATTTTCCGGGTCTCATATTTTTGCAGCTGGTAAATTACATTAGGAGAAAAATCAAATGGAGATTGAATGCAGAGAAGCAAAGTATTACATATTAATGAGCCAGAAAAAAAGGGCAGTATAAAAAAACATATTCATATATATGTTAATTTCTAATTACATTAAGGACTGATAGAAATCCCTACATAACTCTATTTAAAATAGTATATTCAGTCAATCATCTTAAAGAATAAGAAATAAAATCTGATGATGGCAAAAAGTAGCAATCTATATTTAATTATAGATTAGAGAACCTTTAAAATCTGTAGGGAGACTGAGTTCAACCACATAATTTCACAGTGGCATTAATGGAACTAATATTTCTCGAACTCAGGCTGTATGTTAGGTAAATAGCCAATTATTGCCTTAAATTTGTCCACCATAAGCTACTTGAGGTCAGGAATTGCCTTATTCATATTTGGGCCACACTGCCCTGATGGGCACACAGCAGCCACCATTAAAATAAGGCTTGACTTCACCTAGGAATAAACTGAAGGACTGCTGCTGTTGCTGCTGCTGCTGCTGCTAAGTCGCCTCAGTCGTGTCCAAGTCTGTGCGACTCTATAGACAGCAGCCCACCAGGCTCCCCCGTCCCTGGGATTCTCCAGGCAAGAACACCGGAGTGGGTTGCCATTTCCTTCTCCAATGCATGAAAGTGAAAAGTGAAAGGGAAGTCACTCAGTCGTGTCCGACTCTTTGCGACCCCATGGACTGCAGCCTACCAGGGGACTAGGTACATACAAATGCCCCAGGAAAGACTGCCTTTGTGTCTTCTTATGAACCCTTAGTTGCTTTCTATCACAAACCAGGTAATGGCAGTACAGTACTCTTCTGGGCTTCTTTTCAGACCAAATTCTCAACTAGATTCTGCCATAACTGGGAATAAACCTGACTTAACACACTTAAGGAGAAGGCGATGGCACCCCACTCCAGTACTCTTGCCTGGAAAATCCCATGGACGGAGGAGCCTGGTAGGCTGCAGTCCATGGGGTCGCTAAGAGTCGGACATGACTGAGCGACTTCACTTTCACTTTTCACTTTCATGCATTGGAGAAGGAAATGGCAACCCACTCCAGTGTTCTTGCCTGGAGAATCCCAGGGACGGCAGAGCCTGGTGGGCTTCTGTCTTTGGGGTCACACAGAGTTGGACACGACTGAAGCGACTTAGCAGCAGCAGCAGCAACACACTTAACCTGAACCTCATCATACTCATCTGTACCATGCTGGATATTACCCCTGTGATATTTGCCTAACATGTTTATATGTCTTTGTGTTCCCCAACATCTGCTGATTCCCATCTATGTTCAAGGCACAGTAGTAGATTTCAGGGATCTTACTTGCCAGCATCAATACGCTGCATTTTGTTAGGCATTTAAAGCCAACGTTTTATCTTATCAGCTGAGATATTTCATGGGTTCTTTGTAGTTCACTCTTTACTGGAGATCCCTCCTCTACAGTTTCTTCTTTATGAGTGAATACAAATCGTCCCTCTGGGTCCTAACAGTTCCTATTCCAGGCTGCCATGTACACTATCATGTTATTTCTGCTGGGATTACGGCCCTCCCCCAGACAGCCCTCAGAGACAAGATCTAAGACTCTTTCAGGCCAGATCTCTGTCTCTGCTATGGCCACATCGTGCTGATAAGAAACAAACATTCCTTGCCCTGTAGATTTCAGCACATTCATGAGATGGCAGCTCTTTGTATCCCAGGGTCAGATTCTCCCTACTCTTCAAAATTCTCTTGGTTGAGTCAAAGTTGAACCCATTGTTTCCCCAAGTTCTCAGTGAAGCGCCCCATATAGATTTAAGGTGAGGTTGGGGGGTTGGATAGGACAAGATTCCCAGAACACTAGCAGCTCTGTCTAAAAACCCTGTTCTAATCTCCAAACAGTTATAATGATTGGTGGTGGGTGGTCAGCTGAGAGTCACAAAATCAGTCCTTGACCATCAGCTTATCAAATCTCAATTAGGTGATCTCATGTTTCATTTCAAAATGAGTAACAGGTGTCTTCTCAGATCCAGTTGAACTACAGATAATGTCTAATTTTAACTTCCTGCTACAGATGCAATACACCTTTATTAACCATTCTTAAGGTCATTGCTCTCTAAGAAAGGGTTGGAACCACCAAAGAAGGTAGTGACAGAATGGAACCATCCTTTAATTTCAGGAACATTTCTAGTTAAATATCATACACACACACACACACACACATTTAAATTGATTTTTAGAATATTCAGTGAAAGCTTAATGAGCCCAATGCACTACACTAAGTGCTAGGGATACAAGGATGAAAAAACAACCTGTTGCTTCCCTTCAGGACACAAAAGGGGATTGATTTATAAGACAAAATTATAGAAAACAACAAGAACTCTGGTTACAAGAGGGTAATCCCTCCTCCATTTTGGATTTACCTTTAAATTCTAATATTCATGTGAATTAATTTCACATGAAACAATGGAAACAGTGACAGACTTTATTTTCTTGAGCTCCAAAATCACTGCAGATGGTGACTGCAGCCATGAAATTAAAAGATGTTTGCTCCTGGGAAGAAAAGCTATGACCAACCTAGACAGCATACTAAAAAGTAGAGACATTACTTTGCCAACAAAGGTACGTCTAGGCAAAGCTATGGTTTTTCCAGTAGTCAGGTATGGATGTGAGAGTTGAATTATAAAGAAAGCTGAGTGCCGAAGAATTGATACTTTTGAACTGTCAGACTCTTAAGAGTCTCTTGGACTGCAAGGAGATCCAACCAGTCAGTCCTAAAGGAAATCAGTCACTGGAAGGACTGATGCTGAAGCTGAAACTCCAATACTTTGGCCACCTGATGCAAAGAACCTACTCACTGGAAAAGACCCTGATGCTGGGAAAGACTGAAGGCAGGAGGAGAAGGGGATGACAGAGGATGAGATGGTTGGATGGCATCAGCAATGTGATGGACATGGGTTTGAGTAGGCTCCAGGAGTTGGTGATGGACAGGGAAGTCTGGCTTCCTGCAGTCCACGGGGTCACAAGGAGTCAGACACAACTGAGCAACTGAGCTGAACTGATTACCAACATATTACAAAACAGAAAATATGTTAGACCAAAATGGCAAAATTAATCTCATTTCAGAATAAAGAGCAGAACTCTTAACTGAACAAACTTATCTTTACAAGAAATGGAGGGTATCATCATCTATGTTCTGATTTTTCCTTGGAGAGGTAAAAATCAAGCAGGCATGGACTGCCCACAAGCACTTGAAAACCACTGGACTAGATCGTCTCAAATTCTACAGGCAATGAATTTCCTTTGCCAAGAACCCCTGTATTCAAACTGGTTCTACTCCTTCCTCTATGTTTTTATGCCCTACAGCAGGGGGACAAATTTTCCTACAATTTTCCAAGCCCTGAGTTCAGGGCCAGGTACGTAATTTGTGGTTCCCTGTGCAAAATGAAAACGCAAGGTTCCTCATTATAAAATGTATTAGGCGTTCAGGATAACAGCAGCAGAGCACACAGCCAAGTGCAGACAGGCCGAGGCCCTGGGCAGTTGCACGGGATGCACCTGCGTTAGGCTGCTCTGCCCGTGTTGTCTAACACAATCCCCTACACTGATTTCCCAAAGAAGAGCTTTAAAAATGACGCTTCAGCACCAAGCAATCATGTCTAAGGAAACACTTTTAGAATGACAGTCCAGCTTGATGAAGTCTTTCTTACTGGTCAGTAAATCCTATCTTGAAGGTCAGAGCTCAACTCTAAAGTATTGCGGATTATGAATTTAAATAGTGTCTTAAGCTCCTGGCAGTTAAAATGTTCTCAGCTTAAGTTGATCTTTGTGTCTATAGCTCACATTGGAGCTTAAGAATAATAATATTCCATGTGTACACAATCTGATGAAAACCTCCTGGATGGCTCAAAATAATCTCCATGTGGAAAAAAGGACACTGAGCGGCTCCAGCTGCGGGATGGGAAACAGCTGTGGGAAGGATGCTATCCGGCCTTTTTGCGCTTGAAGCAGAAGGTGTTTGGAGGGATCACATATTTATTCTGCAGAGACAGGCAGCATTTCAGAGCAAGGATGATTGGAAGAGTCCTGAGAATGTTCTGGCTGACCCACCATGATTCCCCACCCCCCCTTTAGATTTCACTACAGCCTCTTACTGCCTCTGCTCTTTCTTCACATTCAGTCCATTTTCCACACAAAGAGCAAAGTGCTGTTTAAAAAAACCGTAATTAAGATCAAGCCAGTCCTTCCAATAAAGCTTCTGAATAGATTTCAAACCACTTACCACAGCTTGCAGGACCCTTCACAACCTGGCCCCTGCCTGTTTCACTGTCCTTATCCCTATGCTCCTCTTCATTCTCTGTTGTGTTCACATGTTTTTCTGTTCCTGGAAATTCTATTAAGGCATTTGTATTATAAGCTCTCCCTGCTTGAAATGCACCTTCCCTAGAAATTCATATGTCTGGCTTCTTGTCATTCAGGTTTCAACTCAAAAGCCCATTTTTACAGAAAGACCTTGATTGACCACCCATCCTGAAGTTGTCAGTTCTTTCCATCACCTGATTTTATCTGTATTTTCTTCAGACCATTTATCAGAGACATACTTTATTATGAGTCATCTGTGATTCCTAACCCCTTTATTAATGATGTGAGAACTGGAAGCTCACCTGCTTTGTTCACTGACAGATCTCTGATGCTTAGCACAAGATTTTAGATGGTAGAGCGATGGTGTCACATACACAAATACTTCATTCTGCATTAACTAAGAAGGAAACACTACACACTTTGGTTTGAAAATGACAGTGTACCTGCAGAGACTTTTAACTAGAAGGAAATGTTATGTGCTTTCCATCATTTAAAACTGACAGCTTCTCTGCAGAGATTTTTACATATGCAGGAAAAAGACTGACATGTTAAATGTAGCACTTCCTGTATAATACCTGCTGTGTTTTTCCTTGATGACTGTATTTTTTATTTTTAAAGAAATTCTTTGGTAATTTCTCAGGAGCTCGATTAAGTAGTCTACACACGATGACAATTTGCACTCCCAAAATCCATAGAGCACTACAGCCGGCAGCCTGACATTAATGTTCATTGATGATTCCTGGGTCATTGGTTTTGTCAGAATAAGGAAAGTAAAGTTCAGTGACTACACTTTTAACATTCATTTCTCACTTCACAGGCAACAAAAATGCGGCATTATTATTCAGATTAAGATTTAAAATTGCAAGTCATTGCTGAGACAGTGATGAGAAGGTCAGTTTTAGGGGAAGAACAATTCTTTTTCTACCACATATTCTCCTGTTTAACCTTGAGGGTATCATTGGAGTCAGAACCCAAATATTGCTTTATCTCACTACATATATCAAACTAATTATATTTATACATTTCCTTTCTATACATCAGGAAATGTTGAATAAGATTATACTTGCTACTTAAGAATCAAGAAAGAAGAAGGAAAATTGTGAAACATGCTCATAATTCTTGTCATGCACTCAGTTGATTAAGGGCAGAGCAATTCTGGAGACAGTGATCAGTCCATAGTGTATTTTAATCTTTCCTACATAGTGGAAGCAAAATATTATACAGGTTTTGGAGAAACAACCCTCCAGGCATACAGAGTTGAATCTGTTACTTTACTGCTGACAACACAGAACAGAAAAAGCAAAATCATGCTACACAAAGGTTTGGGCCATCAAAGGTAAAGAAATTAAAATGAACATATTTCATATAAAATATGTAAGTTTTTTCCTTGACTTAGGATGACCCTTATGGACCAGACTTCAGTAGAGACAACTAAAACTAAGACTTTTCTTGAGAACAAGTATTAGCCCAAAGAAACAGTAGAAATTAACAAGCAGTTATTCTGGTAATTATATCCTGGGCAAAATTATTACATACTTTTACTTTATAATTATTATTACTTTTATATTATTATTACATACTTTTAATAATAATAATATTATTATTTCAGCTCAGTTCACTCAGTTGTGTCTGACTCTTTGCGACCCCATGAATCGCGGCACACTACTTTTACTTTATTATTTCATACTTTTTATTTAAGTATTACATAAATACTAGATACTTTTAAAATATCTATTAACTCTTTAGCCAAAGAGGTAAAACCTGCATCAGCTGGTCTCTTGCCATAGAGGATGACGAGGTGCATGTGTGTGTGTGAGCACTCAACTGTCTCCAGCTATTTGTGATCCGTGGACTATAGCCTGCCAGACTTCTCTGTCCATGGAATTTTCCGGGCAAGAATACTGTAGAGTGTTGCCATTTGAACTAATGACAAATGAAACTGTCTTGGAAAAAATTCAACTCCAAGCATTTTTGAAAAACTTTTCCAAGTGACATATAATAATGAATCCCAAGTTGCATGTCTAATTTACACATACACCTTAAGATGCATGGAAATGGAATGGAAAACAGAGATGCAATCATGATTTAAGACAACAGTCAGAAAGTCTGACTCAATCTGCATTCCAATGCTTTATGTTGCGATTTAAAAGTTTCTGGATTTCATACAAAGATTTATTTGATTAACGCTAAAATATGTCAGCTGCAAACTGTCTCATGAAGTTTGTTAGTAAGCAAAAATTTTATTATTTCTGCAGATAGTGTATTTCCCCCCATACTTTAAAAATTATGTCTGAAATATTCTCTTGATTGATTGATTTATAAGACAGAGAGAATGTTGGGCTATGATTAAAGGAATGGTCCACGTGTGGATTTATTATCTAGGCAGCAAATCTCAAAACCATATTTGAGAAAAATGTTTGCTAATAAATTTAAAATGTGATATTCATACACTTGCAAAATTTAATAAAAGTTGTATTTTATTATAACTTTATAAAATGGAATTCAGAGAAGACACTATATGCCAATTTTCAGGAGTCTCTGTAATAACTTTTGGTGGCTATTGCTTAAGGACAATTATTGGCTAATTTCTAGCAGGGAACTACAATGAGAAGACACAAGTCGTATGTACAAAAGTCAGAGATGAGTCAGGACATTTGAACTCAGTTACAAGTATACTAACTAATCCTATAAATATGTTTTTCTGGGCAATACAATACATTTTTTCCTAAGGAAAAAACAGGGCCACGATGTGCGCAGACATTAAAATGTATACATTTCAAACTGAGATGAAACATTCTCATCAACATAGGTTAAATCTCATTCTCTGACATTCAATAAAGATAACCCCCCCCTCAAAAAACTGTATTGTGACCATATAAATTCTTCTACAGAAACCTTTTCTCCTTGGGGGAGGGACTTAATCACCATCTGGTACATTACAATGCAACTGAAAAAATTAGGGATTACTAAATACAAATACTGCATTTTAATAGCAAATTTTGATCTTCATTGAATACACATTTATGGAGGCATAGTGGCTAAGATTCCAGTGATATTTCAAATGTCAAGAGTGTCAAGTAATAAAATCTTCACCAAATGAGCCAGGCTTTTTTAATAAGACTGTATTAGATCAACTTTTACTGTGATTACTTCCTCATCATTATATAGCAAATACCTCCTCTTTGAGATAAACACGGGGTAAGCCTCGAACATTGTAGAAAAATGCCCACTGAATGTAAGATTTTATAACAGATGAAAAAGAATTACCTGTCACAAAGAAATGATTAAGTACCACTTATTGCTCCATTGATTGAGTCCCAATATGAATTTAGAAAGATTACAGGTCTAAGATTTTCTAAGTCAATATGTCAATTTAATCAGTGCTGAAGTATCCAAGGAGTTGAGTTTACCATCATCAAAAGCATTTAAGTAATCACCCTTTTAAACACTCTGCATTAATGCAGTTTACACAGAAAACTGCTCTGGTGGATATGAAGCTTACTCTACAATCTCAGGTGTGTCAGAAATATCATTTTTCCTTAAATCCACTTAAATCTAACATCAAACACCCTACAGCAGGAAGTTCAATCTCAATCACTCTTGTATATTCCTCCCTTGTCCAGAGTTGTGCCAAAAGCCCCAGGATCTTAAGCATTACCAAAATAAAGTAAGTGTCCCCTCCCTTGCCCGCCCCAATCACTGGTTTGTTACAGAATTTGTGGTCACGCTGGCTCACATTGGTCCACCCACTGTCCCAGATCACATGGCTGTGATTTTGCTTTTTCCGTGCTTGCCTCAAACGTGGGAGTCATTGGAGTGGTGGTGCAAGTCTCCCCAGGGGTGTCAGTGGGTCATCCTCTCTGAGATCCCACTGTCTCTTGATAATGTGTTTGTCATCACTAGCTCCCTGGCTTTTAGGAGCTTCCTGTCCCCCAGCCATGGGGTAGAGCCTCGTGGTTAGTTCTGGCCAACTAGTGGTTAGTGGAAGTGATATGTGTCAATTTGGCCCCATGAATTGCCAGTGTGAGAGCCTCCATTTTTCTCTCTCCTCTGTCACAGTACTAGTAACATTGCAGATGGCGGCTGTTCTGTCAATCAGGATCCCAGGTGAGCAGACATGGAGTAGAATGAGCCCATCCTAACCACCATGGAAATTAATCTTGATGGAAAACCAGAAACATGCTGTTTCATACTACTGAGATTTGGGGCTAGTTTGCTGCTGCAGTATAATTTAGTCTGCTGCTGCTGCTGCTAAGTCACTTCAGTCGTGTCCAACTCTGTGTGACCCCATAGACGGCAGCCCACCAGGCTCCCCCGTCCCTGGGATTCTCCAGGCAAGAACACTGGAGTGGGTTGCCATTTCCTTCTCCAATGCATGAAAGTGAAAAGTGAAAGTGAAGTCACTCAGTCGTGTCTGACCCTCAGCGACCCCATGGACTGCAGCCTTCCAGGCTCCTCCATCCATGGGATTTTCCAGGCAAGAGTACTGGAGTGGGGTGCCAGTGCTTCTTAACTTGGGCATGCATCAGAATCGCCTGGAAGGTTTGTAAAAACACAGATTGCTTGACCCTGTTCCCAGGGTTTCTATTCAGCAGGACCAGGTAAGACCTGAGAATTTCTGGTCCTAACATGTTCCCAGGTGATGCCGATGCTGCTGGTTCAGGAACAAGACACTGAGAACTGCTGATCTGGACTCTCCTGACTGATATGGGCTGCTGGGGAGTGATGCTCAGTCATTCCTGGGAACCCGAGGCCCACACCATAGACTTGGCAGAGAGAATGAATATATTAAATATCTTTATTTTCATTAACCTCTAAGTGAACATTTGCAATTTCCCTCTATTACAAATGTATGCAATAAAGCACAATAGCATTAGCAGTACCTGTAAGCTCATCATGAATAAAAAGTAGAGATATTTTTATACCACTTCATAACTAAGTATCCATGCTCAACACTATATCAAAATCAAGATAATTAACAGTTATGTTTCCAGAACTTACTGTTTTTGAAGTGAAAGTCACTCAGTCATGTCCGACTCTTTGTGACCCTATGTACTATACAGTCCATGGGATTTTCCAGGCCAAAATACTGAAGTGGGTAGCCTTTCCCTTCTCCAGGGGATCCTCCCAACCCAGCGATCGAACCCAGATCTCCCACATTGCAGTCAGAGCCTTTACCAGCTGAGCCTCCTGGGAAGCCCAATGCTTAATAAATAAATACATATTATTATGGATGCGTTAGTTGCTTAGTCATGTCCGACTCTTTGCGACCCCATGAACTGTAGCCCACCAGGCTCCTCTGTCCATGGGGTTCTCTAGTCACGAATACTGGAGTGGGTTGTTACTCCCTCCTCCAGGGGATCTTCCCTACCTAAGGATCAAAGTCAGGTCTCCCACACTGCAGGCAGATTCTTTACCATCTGAGCTACCAAGGAAGCCCATATATTACTATATCTCAATCTTAAAAAGTGTTTTGATAAGTGAATTTCAATATAATAGGCTTGGTTTATAATTCTCACCAAACTACTGAAGGGGACCATGGAAAAATGAATAATACCTACAGCAACATCTCAGCTTAGACTGAATTCTTTTGTCTTGGGAAAAATTCTTTTTCCTTTAACTGCCCTCAAAAGAACTCTTCTTTCTTCTACTTTACACAGCATAATCTTTTCAAGTTTAAAATTCTAAAAAAGATGGAAAAGACTTTCAGCAACTTTTGCTTTTGCACTGCACAATTCTCTATGATAGGGAAACTAGGGAGCTGGATAATAGTATGGAAATTGGGGGGAGGCTTCCAGGGGAATAAACCTTAAGATAAAATCTCTAATAATTATCCTATCACATTCTATCTAAATGAATTACCTTCCTCTCCTTCTCTTTCTATATTTATAAAAGTGTTTTTCTTCATTTAAAACTAGTGCAAGTTCTCTCTCTTTTCTGAAACTTTCAATAGTTGCCTGATTTCAAGAAGTTTTAGTGTAGCTCTCCATAATACGAATTTAACATGTATTATTATATATTTACAACTTGAGCTTGATAATAGATTTATCCAAATGTTGCTCTGAGGATAATATAGACAATATCTATATATATTACCATTACCTGTATTCATTTAGTCACTTACGGAATCACAAATATTGAGTAATAGTGTGCAATGAAACTGGCTTTCTGCTGCAGCTTATCACTGTGAATAGCCACACATATCAGGCACTATTCTAGGCACCAGGAATAACGTGATGATCAAGGTAGACACGTTCTGTGTTCTCACAGAACTTTAATTCTATTGGGGAACATAAGTAATAAGTAAAATTGTTAAAGAAGAGGAAACACTCAAAAGTATTAGAAAATTGAAAGAGGAGTGGGACACCACACAGTGCTTCTAGAACTTGAACGTGCGTAAGATTTGCACATTTCCTGGACCAGCAGCAATGGTGTCACCTGGGAGCACAGAAAAGCAGTCTTAAGGCCCATCCTAGGCAGAGTGAACCAGACTTGACATCTTAATAAGACTACACGCACTACATGTGTGTGTCTGTTAAGGGCTGAGAAGCACTGTCATGTGACCGCATCCCAGCACACAGTAGGTGCTCATTATTCATACACTAGTGACAATGAATATTCATTAAATTAACTGGCACACTGTAGTTTCTGGCTGATAAATCAGGATACTGATTAAAGGGGAAGGGGATTATGGTTTAAATATTTCAAGTATTTCAAGAAAATACTTGAAAATACTTCAGTATTTCAAGACAATTATTTTTAGGGCAGAAAGGTCATCAAACACAATGTTTTTTTTCCCATGGGGAAAAGTCATTGTTTTTAGTGAGACCAAGAACAATTTATTCAGCTTGAAGTTTCCCTAACTGCTGGGCAGGGGCGGGGGAGAAGCAGGAGGGAGGCAGTAATAAAATCCTAACACTGTAAAAATCCGATGCTTCAGAACCCTCAGCTTCTAGATGGCCTCTGAATACCTAGTAGGCAAAAGGCTGTAGAATGAGGCAGATGGGGAAGGGTTCTCTGCTCATGCTATTTATGAACCATGATCTGCAGCAAGTCCCTTATTTCTGCCCTTAGTTGCCCGGTCCGTGGTGGTTTAGTCGCTCAATCATGTCCGACTCTTTGGGACCACGTGGACTGTAGCCTGCCAGGCTCCTCTGTCCATGGGATTTTCTAGGCAAGAATACTGGAGTGGGTTGCCATTTCCTTCTCCATGCTCCATCTGTAAAATGGGACTAATGTTAAGAATCAATCAGTGTTTATGATTTGCAGAGATCTTAAGTCTTTCAACATCTTCTAACTTATTTCTCATAATAAATATTTAAGGTATGACCAGGCCCTTTCTAGAGAGGGGAAACTGAAGCTTAGAGTGGCTGAGTGTCTCAGCCCAGATCCTGTGAACACCACACCGAAGAGCTGGAGTCTGACAGCAGGTACAGAGGGCAGACTTCAAAGAGCATGTTCTTACCTTTAGCTCAAACTGCCTCATTAGAGCTCGTTTTGGTAATGTAATGCTATACTGACCTTTATTCCTATTCTCATTTTTCTTTCAATCTCCTCTCCTAAAATGACTATAAACACTAACATAGGAGTAAAAACAAACAAACAATCTTGGTATTCCATCAGCAGATGCTGAGTCCCCAGGAAAAATAAGTACAAGTCAGGAAGACAGTGACATCCCTGAAAGGAGAACAGCACATCTGAGTGCAGAGTCTCCAGATGTGTGAATAGAGTGATAACAAAAAGTGCGTAAAATGGGCAGAGGAGGAAGAATGAGAGGAGATGACAGAAGAGCATCCTTGGGCGAGGAATTCAGAAGAGGCACCCGGGGGGTGTGGATGCAATCAGTGCATATTTGAACCTGAAGGAGGCAGCATACTGCAAATAAATGTGTGTTCAGCTTGACATATCTGCAGGCTTTTCCTTAATCTGTAACACAGCAGCAACATGTTATGACCCTAAAGCTTCTCACTGACCACACATGTTTATCTATAGCTACAGCATGCAATGATGCAGAACAATTTATAATGCATTTTAGAAAGATTTCCTTTTAATTAGTTTAATGTAAAAAGTAACTTGGCCCAAAGATCCACTCTGGCTCCTTCAGTATATGTAACTATATCTTTACAGAAGGTAGGAAAAATGTATGACACATTAAAAAAATTACTTTTAAAAGCTCTTGTCTCTATCCTCCAAGTGTTCAGAAACCTAGACTCTAGGTGTCTGGACTGGTATTGCTAAAGCACTGACAATAGAATTTTATTAAATCACTGACAACACAGTTTGGTAAACATTAATTATAATATTATAATATACAACACATGAGGGATTAACTAGCCTGGCAGTGTACAGGTCTGCTGAGGCCATGCTTCCTTTCCCCAAAGACTTAGCTTTTTACAACCAGCCCAAATACCTGTGGGTGACAACTTAAAACATACGGAACCATCTGGAAGATGATGAATGGACACTGATGTATGACTGCTGATTCTCAGAGCCTGGGGAAGGACAGCAAACACTAGGATTTCCTTTTACCTACATCATTGTGCAGGTGACCTTCAAGTACCTTCGTCTTGGTGCACCTGCAAAGGAGCTCCAGGGAACCATAAAAGCAGGTACGACTAGGTTTTGAGGGCAGCTGTGATTGATACAGTGGACACATGGAGAACCGAGTCTTCAAGGCCTTCAGACACAACGCAGCACTTAACAAGAAGCCCCAGCTTTCTTTCTTAGGTTTTAGTCTGAGGGCTTTCTGAGCTAACTCCATCAAGAGGCAGGTCAAACATTTTGGAGAGGAGGAAGTCATGAGACAGCAGCACAAAATACTTGCTGAATGGAATAATACATATGCATTGCTCAGTCATGTCCAACTCTTTGCGATCCCATGGACTATACAGTTTATGGAATTCTCTAGGCCAGAATACTGGAGTGGGTAGCCTTTCCTTTCTCCAGGGGATCTTCCCAACCCAGGGATTGAACCCAGGTCTACCGCATTGCGAGCAGATTCTTTACCAGCTGAGCCACAAGGGAAGCCAAAGAATACTGGAGTGGGTAGCCTCTCCCTTCTCCAGTGGATCTTCTTGATCCAGGAATTGAACAGTGGTCTTCTGAACTTCAGGCAGATTCTTTACTAGCTGAGCCACAAGGGAAGCCCAGAAGAAACAGCTGAACAGGCAGAGGAAAGAGCTAAACAAAAGTACCTTACCACTTTCAAATTGTGCCCTAAAATACCTCAGGGGCCACAGCAAACTCACAGAAGGAAGGGGAAAGGGTGGGAGGGATTTAATATCTTCAAGGAAACCACAATGATAACTGTGTACCCTGATGGGACTCAGGATGAAGGAAAAAACAGGATATTGGCTCTAGATATTTAAGGTGCATATCAAAGGAATGACTTAAATGAGCCCAGACTCCTGCGTCTTCCCATACACAGACCAGCTCTAAACTAACTTCAAATGTATGTGTTTTTTTAAATTAACAATAATCTTTCAATGTTCTGACTACCTTGTTTTTTGTTGCAAAACCCCTATATATCCTGGCTTTTCTCCCTTACTTCTTTGGAAAAGTCTCTCATAGCTATCTGAGAGCTCGTCTCCTGGGCTTAAGTCCTCAGTATGTCCCCTTAGTAAAACATCATCTTCAACTTTAAGGTTGTGCAGCTTTTCTCAGTTGACACAAATGACTGCTTTTCCATTGCTTCAACTTAATTACTAAACAAAATTTTAGGTATTTTCTGGGGCATCATGAAAAAATCCTGAGATTAGTGAATCCAGGAAGTTTGAAAACCTATGTCTCATGAAATACAACCAGATGGTTTTATACCACTTTTCACTTTTTACATTTGCATTTTCATTGTTAAATCCAGAGGCAACAAAATAAGGCTGACCACATAGACACCTCAGGATGTGCTAATCATTTTTCTAAATATTCACTCAAACCATGTCAACCTAGCTGTGTCCCTCTCAGCTCATTTTACAGACAAGGAAAGAACAGAAGATACTGACTCACTTGCTCAAGGTCACCTACATTCAGAGCAGGCAGTTGGTGTGTCTGCGGAACTGGCACTTGTCACCACCACACTGCTGCTCCTGGCAGGCTGGGGACATAACAACAGTGTGACATGGAATTCAACAAGCCTCGCTGCCGTCTTCCACAGACTTGAAAACTGGAAATTTCACACTACTGATATTTTCACACTTCCAAAATGTCACAGATTTCATAGGAGCTTTTGGGGAGGGGTTGGGAAGAAGAGATACAGCATCACATTAATTATATGCATTAGTTACAATATACATTCCATTTAGATTAGTTAAAATGTGAAAAAAAAGTGTCTGTGGGTCAAGGAAAAACAGTGTACTCACACTGCTGTGTGTGTGTGTGTGTCTGTCTGTCTACAATGACTGTCTACACACACGCATTGATTTCCGTTCTATTAACCAAAATAAAATACCAACTAAGAAACGAGGGGGAAACCCATGAAAGATAGCAAAGATAAACTGGGGACAGGAAGGAAAAGAAAGGAAAATCAAGGCCAGCTTTTTAGGCTAAATTGGGCAAAAGGATAATTCCTCCTAAGGGTATGAAGCCAAAGCAAGTCTGCTGGCATTGTATTTAGAATCTGTAGAAATAAGGATGCTTATATTTTGCGCACAGGCTCCAGGACAGGGATCTGAAAGGAAGGGAGAGAAAAATGAATGATAACCCCAGATTGTAACATAAGTAGCCAGTATAAAGACAAAGAGGACACCCAGGATACGAGAAGGGACTGGGGACTATCATTCGTTTAATAATAAACACCATTATATTAAGCACACATTCCTCAGGTTGGCATACAAAGCCCTCCATAATGCCATATGGCGTTGGCTTCTCCAACTCCTCCAACACAGGGGCTAAACTCACCAAATCCGACTCATGTTCCCCGTGCCTCTTCAAGCCAAGGTGACAGAAGACTTCCTCTCAGGCAGAAAAGCTGCTCCAGGGAGCCTCCTGCTTACATTTCCATCTTCACTCTTTCTAACAGTCCCTCCAGGCTCACCCTCGGGAGGAGCATGCTTTTTAAAGGCTGCATCCTCCTACCATACGGGCTTTGTTTAACCTCTCCACCTCACAGCATTTTAAATCCTCCTCAGGGCACTGAACATATTCTTCTACTCTACTGTTCTGGTGGTTTGCAAGTATTTTAAGTCAGGTAATACATTGTTTAAGTGAAAATAAATAAAATGTGTCAAAAAGGAACGCAGCTGATTGGTGGTGAAGAAGGCTGATTAAAGGGAAATGTATTTCTTTTTATGTATCTTTGGTTCAAAGAAAAGCATCTTGCACACAATAGTACTCAGCAAATATTTGCTGTGTTTAATGAAAAGAGGGCTACTGGTAGAGTGATCACACCTCCCATTCACCTGGAAAAGTCTAGTTTGAGCCAGCTGTCCTACCATAATTATTAATGGCGTACTTATTCTCTCTCAAGTGTTTCAATTTGCACACAAATTATATCACGTTAGTTATATAAGGAAAAAAACTGATAGGTGAGAATGATATGTTGCAGGAAAGGTTAAATTAGTTCCTCCAAATCATAGAGCACAGAAGGATCTTAATATATAATCCTAAATCAACAAAGGGAAGCATCTTTCATAAAATCAAACATCTTAAGTACAGAAGACAGCTTGATGAAAAAAATTTTATAATTAATAATTAGAACATTTTTAAAATTATTATTCTGTCATAACAACTCTCCTGATGTATCTAAATAACATTTTGTGTTGTCTACATCATCACTGGTTTATTTAACATTCCCAACTATCAATACCCATCCTCAAATGTAAAAACTAAGCAATCAATAAATATTTATTTAGTGTCAATTATGCCTAAGATAGTAAATAATAGTAAATAATGTCAGATACACTGACATAAAATGTGCACACTTATTGCACATAGCCTTAATAATGAAAGGAAATCTATCTCCTGTGAAAATTTACAATGATGAATTTTTCTGGCAGTTTCTCAAAATCACCCCGGTGATGGTGCTGCACTGGGGTGGGGTCCTCCAGGACTCCTCTGCATCCTTCATCCTGACTCCAAGTCATTCACAGCACCAGAGGAACCTGAATTAATATTCAGGAAGGTCTCATAATATTTGAGATATTTACTCAATATAACCCCAAACTGCTGCTTACTTGAACTTCAAGAACTTTTAGGTTAAAAATTATGTTGACATTGAATATATTATTATATAGTAATTACAACTTATTGTAATATAACAACACCTATCTGGTCATTTCAATAGGAAATTATGCATATGAACTTAACTGGAGTACTATATTGGGAATCTACAAATTCCACTTCTTCCCAGATGATAAAAGACAAGATGAAAAGTCTCATTTCATGCATTAAATTAATTAGGAACATAAATAAAACAGGAAACCATGAGAAATTTAAAAAAACTCTCAATATAAATAAAACAGGTTTATTTCCAAAAGTCCAGGAAATTAATATATAAACCTTCATTTTATTGTATATGCAACTGAAAAGGGAGAACTATTTCACTGTTTCACTATTTTTTGGAAAAAAAAAAACTATCAGTATTTTTCTCTAATTCATTCTGTATGATTAAACAAATTTAGGAAATACAGGCAAGATTTGAGAATTTTTTTTTTATCAAGATTGGGTTCCTTAATATATCGTAATTCTTGATAGAGTTGGCTCAGAAATCCAGAAGGTCATATCTGATATAATGTACACATGCAAAATTTAATGGAAGAAAACCAGTGTGAAGTATGGAGTAAAGCTCCAGTGACATTAGCTTAACATAAAAAAGTGGAGGCAATTAGAGAATTATGAGAAGACATTTGACACATGTAAAATATGTGTGTTAGACTATGAAATAGGCAGATAGTTTTCTTTTACTTGATTAATTTATTCAAAGGTCATTTATTGAATGAACTAAAAAACATTAATGAGTTGAGTACATACTCAGATGGGTGGGGCCCCATCTCAGAACATATAATATGAACATACAAAACACACACTCTGAATGAGACATGGTGGATCTGCTGAACAGGCTAACAGATGTAGAGGGAGGTAAAGAAACAGCTAATTAACATGGTACTGATGACCATGATGACAATACTGTTATCAGAAATAGCTACAATGTGGTGAATGTGTACCATAATCTTTGCAATATGTTAAGCAAGAGGGAAACTCATTTACAGGCAAGAAACTCATAACAGAGTTTCAGTAGATACACCATCATTCAGGTGGAATCTGATAAAGCAAGAACTAAAAGTCAACGCTCTCAACCACCATGGAGGTGATTATGAAGGTGAGGAATTACGAAGGATTATGATTATGAAGGATAAAATAGGTGTGGTAGGCAGAATATGGCCCCAAAAGATGTTAAAATCCTCACCTCTTGAACCTGGAAACAGACTACCTTGCACAGCAAAAGGGAGAAGGCAATGGCACCCCACTCCAGTGCTCTTGCCTGGAGAATCCCATGGATGGAGGAGCCTGGTGGGCTGCAGTCCATGGGGTCATGAAGAGTCGGACACGACTGAGTGACTTCACTTTCACTTTTCACTTTCATGCATTGGAGAAGGAAATGGCAACCCACTCCAGTATTCTTGCCTGAAAAATCCCATGGACAGAGGAGTCTGGTGGGCTACAGTTCATGGAACTGCAAAGAGCCGGACACAACTGAGCACACACAGGTGTCTCCTGAGTCACAAAAGCCTGGTCAAGAATTAACAACTAAAAGGATGTAAACATGTAGTAACAAAAGTAGCAGGAGAGTTGGTAACAATTTAAACAGTAAATCAGCCATATGGCAGTCACAAAATCTTCAGTTCTTTCCTGAAGTACCTAGATAACAGTATCTGACACACATTTCCTGAGTTGTTTTACGTATGCTAAAACCTCCACCAAAAGGAAGAAGTGAATAACTTGATGACCATGAGCACTTCACCCAGACTACTGGAGCCTGAGGACTGATAATGTTAACCCCTGTGACACCATCTTGCTAACTCACTATCAACCAATCAGAGAACTGTGCACGAGCTGATCACATACCCTGGATGACCCTCCCTTCAGTTCAGTTCAGTTCAGTTGCTCAGTTGTGTCCAACTCTTTGTGACCCCAAGGACTGCAGCACGCCAGGCCTCCCTGTACATCACCAACTCCTGGAGTTTACTCACTCATGTCCATTGAGTCGGCAATGCCATCCAACCATCTCTGTTGTCCCCTTCTCCTCCTGCCCTCAATCTTTCCCAGCATCAGGGTCTTTTCCAATGAGTCAGTTCTTCACATCAGGTGGCCAAAGTACTGGAGTTTCAGGTTCAGCATCAGTCCTTCCAATGATATTCAGGACTGATTTCAGGACTGATATTCAGGATGAACTGGTTGGATCCCCTTACACTCCAAGGGACTCTCAAAAGTTTTCTCCAACACCACAGTGCAAAAGCATCAATTCTTCAGTGCTCAGCTTTGTTTATAGTCCAACTCTCACATCCATACATGACTACTGGAAAAACCATAGCTTTAAAATGCTTTGCTGAAACCCTTTAGGGAGTTCAGGTATTTTGAGCTCTAAAGGTCCTAAACGCCTTGCTCGGTGCCCTGCAATAAGTGTTGCAGGGCAACACTTTGTGTGGTGAACACTTTCCTTTACCACAGCCCAGTGTCAGCAGACTGGCTTTACTGCACAAGGGCAAGTGGACCAAAGTTGGGTTCAGTAACACTAGGGGCCCCATAAAGGAAAGCAACCCTGCTCCAATCTTAATTTTATCCAGATGAGTGTCGGGAACCGTAAAATGACAAATTAATGTTGTCTCAAACCCTAAATATGTGATCATTTGTCACAGGAGCAACAGAAATCTAATACAAGGGGCAAGATTAGAACCAGATGGACAAGGGGGATAATACTATAAATCAGAATCAAAATGTTAAGAGCTCAAATTACAGCATGGCAGTAGGAATACAGGAAAGGGACATAAAACAGAGACCAGCTGGATCTGACGGGAAGAAATAAGAAGAAAGAACAAAGACTAGGTCTCTTTGTCTTGGGAAACTAAATGGTTCCATCACCTGAGATTGTGGTGGAGCTGCTGCTACAGCAGGAGCAACCTGAGCAGGGCTTATGGAGAGACAGAGAGAAGGGGAGATGGCTAGGCTCAGTTCAGTTCAGTTGCTCAGTCGTTTCCGACTCTGCGACCCCACGAACCGCAGCACGCCAGGCCTCCCTGTCCATCAGCAACTGCTGGAGTCCACCCAAACCCATGTCCATTGAGTCGGTGATGCCATCCAACCATCTCAGCCTCTGTCGTCCCCCTCTCCTCCTGCCCTCAATCTTTCCCAGCATCAGGATCTTTTCCAATGAGTCAACTCTTCGCATTAGGTGGCCAAAGTATTGGAGTTTCAGCTTCAACATCAGCCCCTCCAATGAACACCCAGGACTGATCTTTAGGATGGACTGGTTGGATCTCCTTGCAGTCCAAGGGACTCTCAAGAGTCTTCTCCAACACCACAGTTTAAAAGCATCAATTCTTCTGCACTCAGCTTTCTTTATAGTCCAACTCTCACATCCATACATGACCACTAGGCTAGCTGTATATATACTGTGTCAAAATGGAAACTTGCAACAGGCGGCTGGCTCTGTGTATGCAGTTATTCATTCTCTTGAGAATATAACCATGCATTCTTAATGATGATTAAGTATAACAAAGGTCTTTTCTCTCCCTCAAGGTCGCTCTCATTATCCTCCAAATTGACAGTGGCTGTTCCCTTCCTTGTCTCTCCATTTTCTTCTGGAAAGTGACTGACACTCCTTCCCTCGCTCCCCTATTGCTTGCATGGGCTCTTGTCCTCTGGCTGACCAGAACACTCCATGCCAGTCAGAGGACCCAAGGGTGCCACGCTCTTGCGGCATCTCCCCCACTCCCTGTGGAAGGAAGCACACAGAGCATCCCCTCAGTAAGCCCACTCACTCTCCTTCCCAGCGCAGGAATCCAGTGCCCTTCTTGCTCATATCTGCATTTTCAGCAAGAGATGCTGTGTAAACAGAATTGTTCACAGTCCTTTAACTGTTAAAGATCTCTTGCTTCATTTGACTACAGGGTTACTCACCACTTTGGAAAGTAGATTTCAGTTACTGTGGCAGCTGAAGTCAGAGCTTAGGGAAGGACTCACACTTTACTGTAATAACTCCAGGATGAAGAAAATGCTCCAGGAAATTCCTTATGAACAAAGCCATCAGGCAAGTCAAGACGACCTTTCAACTGCTAGATTTTACTGAGGTATAACCGACCAAAAAAATGGTATATATTGACGATGTACCATTTGAGTAAACGCTGGGCTGGAAGAAGCACAGGCTGGAATCAAGATTGCCGGGAGAAATATCAATAACCTCAGATACGCAGATGACACCATCCTTATGGCAGAAAGTGAAGAGGAACTAAAAAGCCTCTTGATGAAAGTGAAAAAGGAGAGTGAAAAAGTTGGCTTAAAGCTCAATATTCAGAAAACTAAGATCATGGCATCTGGTCCCATCACTTCATGGCAAATAGATGGATAAAGTGTCTCTTTTGCTGTCTTGTACACAGGGTTATTGTTACCATCTTTCTAAATTCCATATATATGTGTTAGTATACTGTATTGGTGTTTTTCTTTCTGGCTTACTTCACTCTGTATAATAGGCTCCAGTTTCATCCACCTCATTAGAACTGATTCAAATGTATTCTTTTTAATGGCTGAGTAATACTCCATTGTGTATATGTACCACCGCTTTCTTATCCATTCATCTGCTGATGGACATCTAGGTTGCTTCCATGTCCTGGCTATTATAAACAGTGCTGCGATGAACATTGGGGTACATGTGTCTCTTTCCCTTCTGGTTTCCTCAGTGTGTATGCTCAGCAGTGAGATTTCTGGATCATAAGGCAGTTCTATTTCCAGTTTTTTAAGGAATCTCCACACTGTTCTCCATAGTGGCTGTACTAGTTTGCATTCCCACCAACAGTGTAAGAGGGTTCCCTTTTCTCCACACCCTCTCCAGCATTGATTGCTTATAGACTTTTGGATCGCAGCCATTCTGACTGGCGTGAAATGGTACTTCATAGTGGTTTTGATTTGCATTTCTCTGATAATGAGTGATGTTGAGCATCTTTTCATGTGTTTGTTAGCCATCTGTATGTCTTCTTTGGAGAAATGTCTATTTAGTTCTTTGGCCCATTTTTTGATTGGGTCATTATTTTTCTGGAGTTGAGCTGTAGGAGTTGCTTGTATATTTTTGAGATTCGTTGTTTGTCAGTTGCTTCATTTGCTATTATTTTCTCCCATTCTGAAGGCTGCCTTTTCACCTTGCTAATAGTTTCCTTTGTTGTGCAGAAGCTTTTAATTTTAATTAGGTCCCATTTGTTTATTTTTGCTTTTATTTCCAATATTCTGGGAGGTGGGTCATAGAGGATCCTGCTGTGATGTATGTCGGAGAGTGTTTTGCCTATGTTCTCCTCTAGGAGTTTTATAGTTTCTGGTCTTACATTGAGATCTTTAATCCATTTTGAGTTTATTTTTGTGTGTGGTGTTAGAAAGTGTTCTAGTTTCATTCTTTTACAAGTGGTTGACCAGTTTTCCGAGCACCACTTGTTAAAGAGATTGTCTTTAATCCATTGTATATTCTTGCCTCCTTTGTCAAAGATAAGGTGTCCATATGTGCGTGGATTTATCTCTGGGCTTTCTATTTTGTTCCATTGATCAATATTTCTCTCTTTGTGCCAGTACCATACTGTCTTGATAACTGTGGCTTGGTAATAGAGCCTGAAGTCAGGTATGTTGATTCCTCCAGTTCCCTTCTTCTTTCTCAAGATAGCTTTGGCTATTTGAGGTTTTTTGTATTTCCATACAAATTGTGAAGTTATTTCTTCTAGCTCTGTGAAGAATACTGTTGGTAGCTTGATGGGGATTGCATTGAATCTATAAATTGCTTTGGGTAGTATACTCATTTTCACTATATTGATTCTTCCAATCCATGAACATGGTATATTTCTCCATCTATTAGTGTCCTCTTTGATTTCTTTCACCAGTGTTTTATAGTCTTCTATATATAGGTCTTTAGTTTCTTTAGGTAGATATATTCCTAAGTATTTTATTCTTTCCATTGCAATGGTGAATGGAATTGTTTCCTTAATTTCTCTTTAAGAAATTTCCTTAATTTCTCTTTAAGAAATTTTTCCTTAATAATTTCTCATTATTAGTATATAGGAATGCAAGGGACTTCTGTGTGTTGATTTTATATCCTGCAACTTTACTATAATCATTGATTAGTTCTAGTAATTTTCTGGTGGAGTCTTTAGGGTTTTCTATGTAGAGGATCATGTCATCTGCAAATAGTGAGAGTTTTACTTCTTCTTTTCCAATTTGGATTCCTTTCATTTCTTTTTCTGCTCTGATTGCTGTGGCCAAAACTTCCAAAAGTATGTTAAATAGTAATGGTGAAAGTGGGCACCCTTGTCTTCTTCCTGACTTTAGAGGAAATGCTTTCAATTTTTTACCATTGAGGATAATGTTTGCTGTGGGTTTGTCATATATAGCCTTTATTATGTTGAGGTATGTTCCTTCTATTCCTGCTTTCTGGAGAGTTTTTATCATAAATGGGTGTTGAATTTTGTCAAAGACTTTCTCTGCATCTATTGAGATAATCATATGGTTTTTATTTTTCAATTTGTTAATGTGGTGTATTACATTGATTGATTTGCGGATATTGAAGAATCCTTGCATCCCTGGGATAAAGCCCACTTGGTCATGGTGTATGATCTTTTTAATGTGTTGTTGGATTCTGATTGCTAGAATTTTGTTAAGGATTTTTGCATCTATGTTCATCAGTGATATTGGCCTGTAGTTTTCTTTTTTTGTGGGATCTTTGTCAGGTTTTGGTATTAGGGTGATGGTGGCCTCATAGAATGAGTTTGGAAGTTTACCTTCCTCTGCAATTTTCTGGAAGAGTTTGAGCAGGATAGGTGTTAGCTCTTCTATAAATTTTTGGTAGAATTCAGCTGTGAAGCCGTCTGGACCTGGGCTTTTGTTTGCTGGAAGATTTTTGATTACAGTTTCAATTTCCGTGCTTGTAATGGGTCTGTTAAGATTTTCTATTTCTTCCTGGTCGAGTTTTGGAAAGTTGTACTTTTCTAAGAATTTGTCCATTTCTTCCACGTTGTCCATTTTATTGGCATATAATTGTTGATAGTAGTCTCTTATGATCCTTTGTATTTCCGTGTTGTCTGTTGTGATCTCTCCATTTTCATTTCTAATTTTATTAATTTGATTTTTCTCCCTTTGTTTCTTGATGAGTCTGGCTAAGGTTTTGTCAATTTTATTTATCCTTTCAAAGAACCAGCTTTTGGCTTTGTTGATTTTTGCTATGGTCTCTTTTGTTTCTTTTGCATTTATTTCTGCCCTAATTTTTAAGATTTCTTTCCTTCTACTAACCCTGGGGTTCTTCATTTCTTCATTTTCTAGTTGCTTTAGGTGTAGGGTTAGGTTATTTATTTGACTTTTTTCTTGTTTCTTGAGGTATGCTTGTATTGCTATGAACTTTCCCCTTAGGACTGCTTTTAAAGTGTCCCATAGGTTTTGGGTTGTTGTGTTTTCATTTTCATTCGTTTCTATGCAAATTTTGATTTCTTTTTTGATTTCTTCTGTGATTTGTTGGTTATTCAGCAGCGTGTTGTTCAGCCTCCATATGTTGGAATTTTTAATAGTTTTTCTCCTGTAATTGAGATCTAATTTTACTGCATTGTGGTCAGAAAGGATGCTTGGAATGATTTCTATTTTTTTGAATTTACCAAGGCTAGATTTATGGCCCAGGATGTGATCTATCCTGGAGAAGGTTCCATGTGCGCTTGAGAAAAAGGTGAAATTCATTGTTTTGGGATGAAATGTCCTATAGATATCAATTAGGTCTAACTGGTCTATTGTATCGCTTAAAGTTTGTGTTTCCTTGTTAATTTTCTGTTTAGTTGATCTATCCATAGGTGTGAGTGGGGTATTAAAGTCTCCCACTATTATTGTGTTATTGTTAATTTCTCCTTTCATACTTGTTAGCATTTGTCTTACATATTGTGGCGCTCCCGTGTTGGGTGCATATATATTTATAATTGTTATATCTTCTTCTTGGATTGATCCTTTGATCATTATGTAGTGACCATCTTTGTCTCTTTTCACAGCCTTTGTTTTAAAGTCTATTTTATCTGATATAACTATTGCTACTCCTGCTTTCTTTTGGTCCCTATTTGCACAGAAAATCTTTTTCCAGCCCTTCACTTTCAGTCTGTATGTGTCCCCTGTTTTGAGGTGGGTCTCTTGTAGAAAACATATGTAGGGGTCTTGTTTTTGTATCCATTCAGCCAGTCTTTGTCTTTTGGTTGGGGCATTCAGCCCATTTACATTTAAGGTAATTACTGATAAGTATGATCCCATTGCCATTTACTTTATTGTTTTGGGTTTGATTTTATACACCGTTTTTGTGTTTCCTGTCTAGAGAATATCCTTTAGGATTTGTTGGAGAGCTGGTTTGATGGTGCTGAATTCTCTCAGCTTTTGCTTGTCTGAAAAGCTTTTGATTTCTCCTTCATATTTGAACGAGATCCTTGCTGGGTACAATAGTCTGGGCTGTAGGTTATTTTCTTTCATCACTTTAAGTATGTCTTGCCATTCCCTCCTGGCTTGAAGAGTTTCTATTGAAAGATCAGCTGTTATCCTTATGGGAATTCCCTTGTGTGTTATTTGTTGTTTTTCCCTTGCTGCTTTTAATATTTGTTCTTTGTGTTTGATCTTTGTTAATTTGATTAATATTTGTCTTGGGGTGTTTCGCCTTGGGTTTATCCTGTTTGGGACTCTCTGGGTTTCTTGGACTTGGGTGATTATTTCCTTCCCCATTTTAGGGAAGTTTTCAACTATTATCTCTTCAAGTATTTTCTCATGGTCTTTCTTTTTGTCTTCTTCTTCTGGGACCCCTATGATTTGAATGTTGTAGCGTTTAATATTGTCCTGGAGGTCTCTGAGATTGTCCTCATTTCTTTTAATTCGTTTTTCTTTTATCCTCTCTGATTCATTTATTTCTACCATTCTATCTTCTAATTCACTAATCCTATCTTCTGCCTCTGTTATTCTACTATTTGTTGCCTCCAGAGTGTTTTTAATTTCATTTATTGCATTATTCATTATATATTGACTCTCTTTTATTTCTTCTAGGTCCTTGTTAAACCTTTCTTGCATCTTCTCAATCTTTGTCTCCAGGCTATTTATCTGTGATTCTATTTTGATTTCAAGATTTTGGATCAATTTCACTATCGTTATTCGGAATTCTTTATCAGGTAGATTCCCTATCTCTTCCTCTTTTGTTTGGTTTGGTGGGCATTTATCCTGTTCCTTTATCTGCTGGGTATTCCTCTGTCTCTTCATCTTGTTTAAATTGCTGAGTTTGGGGTGTCCTTTCTGTATTCTGGCAGTTTGTGGAGTTCTCTTTATTGTGGCATTTCCTCGCTCTGTGTGGGTTTGTACAGGTGGCTTGTCAAGGTTTCTTGGTTAGGGAAGCTTGTGTCGGTGTTCTGGTGGGTGGAGCTGGATTTCTTCTCTCTGGAGTGCAATGAAATGTCCAGTAATGAGTTATGGGATGTCTATGGTTTTGATGTGATTTTGGGCTGCCTGTATCTTGGAGCTCAGGGCTGTGTTCCTTGTTGCTGGAGAATTTGCTTGGTATGTCTTTCCCTGAAACTTGTTGGCCCTTGTGTGGTGCTTGGTTTCAGTGCAGGTATGGAGGCATTTGATGAGCTCCTGTCAATTAATGTTCCTTGGAGTCAGGAGCTCCCTGGAGTCAGGGTTTGGACTTAAGCCTCCTGCTTCCAGTTATCAGTCTTATTTTTACAGTAGTTTCATAGCTTCTCCTTCTATACAGCACCACTGATAAAACATCTACGTTAAAGATGAAAAGTTTCTCTCCTTTCGAAGACTTGGGTTGCTTTTCTGGGTGCCTGATGTCCTCTGCCGGCATTCAGAAGTTGTTTTGTGGAATTTACTCGGCGTTTAAATGTTCTTTTGATGAATTTGTGGGGGAGAAAGTGTTCTCCCCGTCCTACTCCTCCGCCATCTTAGCTCCTCCTCCCTGAACCAGAATTGATGTTTTTGAACTGTGGTGTTGGAGAAGACTGTTGAGAGTCCCTTGGACTGCAAGGAGATCCAATCAGTCCATTCTAAAGCAGATCAGTCCTAGGTGTTCTTTGGAAGGAATGATGCTAAAGCTGAAACTCCAGGACTTTGGCCACCTCATGGGAAGAGTTGACTCATTGGAAAAGACTCTGATGCTGGGAGGGATTGGGGGCAGGAGGAGAAGAGGACGACAGAGGATGAGGTGACTGGATGGCATCACCGACTCGATGAACAAGACTTTGGGTGAACTCCGGGAGTTGGTGATGGACAGGGAGGCCTGGCATGCTGCAATTCATGGGGTCTCAAAGAGTCAGACACGACTGAGTGACTGAACTGAACTGATTCATATACATTGTGAAAAGGTCACCAAAAGCAAGCTTATTAACCCATCACCTTACTCTTTTCTTTTTTCCTTTCCTTTCCTCTCCCTCTCTTCCTTCCTCCATTTCCTCTTTCCTTTCTTAAGATTTACCCTATCAGCAAATTTCAAGTATACAGTTCAGTACTCTTAAGTCTAGTCTCCATGCTATATATTAAATCTCTAGAACTTACTTATCATGAAGAACATTGTACACCTTTGACCAACCTCTCCCTATTTCTCCCTCCCTCCAACCCTAGCAACCATTATTCTACTCTGTTTCTCTGAGGTTGTACTAGTTTAGATTCTTCAAGGAGTAGAAGCAAGTGAGATCACAGACTATTTGTTTTACATGTATGACTTATTTCACTTAGCGTAATGTCATCCACCTCCATCCATGTGTTCACAAATGGTAGGATTTTCTTGTTTTTAAGGCATGAATAACATTACTCACACACACACATACACAAATACCACATTAATAAGTATATTTAAATTTAAATTTCATAGGTACCATAAGAAACCTGAGAATATATCCAAGAACATGCTATGTTAGGAAGGACAGGTATACAAAGAAGAATGACTTGAAATAATTTAAAAAAATAGCATTGCCTATTATCTATATATAAAATACATTTATAATTTTATAAGGATTATTTACCCATGTTGACTTTTGGACAGAGTCTACCATTACATTAGTGATTTTATCTAATATATTTAGATTACTTAGAAGAAGGAATTTAGAGTCTATCTAGAGCATTAAAAAATGGAATTAAAATTTAAAGTGACTGAAGAAAAAACTCCTGACTTCAAATTCAGTTAGTCATGCCATGTTTTTGAACTAAATCATTCAGTTTATGAGCCAGGAGGTGTTTTGCATTCTTTCATCAAGATCAAGCATTTTCCTTGATAAAACAATGCTGATAACTTTCAATACAATGGAAATCCAGTTATTTGGGCAATTTTTTGCCAAAAATAAACAAGCAAATTAAATGATATTTAAATTGATAAATTAGTATACCTTAATGATGAGTTCATTGATAATGGAAAAACTGAAATTTCATGCTTTTAAAATTACTCATAGTTTTTATTTTATTCTTTTTTTAATTTTTAGTTGGAGGATAACTGCTTTACAGCGTTGTGTTGGTTTCTGCTGTACAACAGTGTGAATCAGGTAGGTGTACATAGTGTGAACCAGATCATAGATATACATACGTCCCTGCCCTCTGGAACCTCCCTCCCACCTCCCCACCCCATCCCACCCCTTTAAGTAGTCACACTGCACTGGGTGGAGCTCCTTGTGCAACTTTCTACTAGCTATTTTACATATGGAAGGGGCCGCGACCAGTGCACTAAGCACGGCCGAGAAGAGATACCCCACGTCCGAGGTCAGGGGCAGAAGCTGGGAGGATCCCATGCCCGAAGGGCGGCGGCCAAGAGGAGTTACCCCATGTCCGAGGTCAGGGGCAGTGGCCGAGAGTGCCAGGCTGCGACAGCACAGGAACCGCCAAGAGGAGCTACCCAGTCCGAGGTCAGGGGCAGCGGCCAGGAAGAGCTACCCCACACCTCCCACGTCCGAGGCCAGGGGTGGCAGCCTGGAGGACCAACCCCATGTCCAAGGAGCAGTGGCTGTGTGGGGGCAGGAGGGCCTAGAGGATCTATCCCACGTTGAAGGTCAGGAAGGGCAGCGGTGAGGAGATACCACTCGTCCAAGGTAAGGAGCAGCGGCTGCGCTTTGCTGGAGCAGCTGTGAAGAGATACCCCACATCCAAGGTAAGAGAAACCCAAGTAAGATGGTAAGTGTTGCAAGAGGGCATCAGAGGGCAGATACACTGAAACCACACTCACAGAAAACTAGTCAAGCTAATCACACTAGGACCACAGCCTTGTCTAACTCAATGAAACTAAGCCATGCCTGTGGGGCAACCCAAGACGGACAGGTCATGGTGGAGAGATCTGACAGAACGTGGTCCACTGGAGAAGGGAATGGCAAACCACTTCAGTATTCTTGCCTTGAGAACCCCATGAACAGTATGAAAAGGCAAAATGATAGGATACTGAAAGAGGAACTCCCCAGGTCAGTAGGGGCCCAATATGCTACTGGAGATCAGTGGAGAAATAACTCCAGAAAGAATGAAGGGATGGAGCCAAAGCAAAAACAATATCCAGCTGTGGATGTGACTGGTGATAGAAGCAAGGTCCGATGCTGTAAAGAACAATATTGCATAGGAACCTGGAATGTCAGGTCCATGAATCAAGGCAAATTGGAAGTGGTTAAACAAGAGATGGCAAGAGTGAAAGTCGACATTCTAGGAATCAGCGAACTGAAATGGACTGGAATGGGTGAATTTAACTCAGATGACCATTATATCTACTACTGCAAGCAGGAATCCCTCAGAAGAAATGGAGTAGCCATCATGGTCAACAAAAGAGTCCGAAATGCAGTACTTGGATGCAATGTCAAAAACAACAGAATGATCTCTGTTAGTTTCCAAGGCAAACCATTCAATATCAAAATAATCTAAATCTATGCCCCAACCAGTAACGCTGAAGAAGCTGAAGTTGAACGGTTCTATGAAGACCTACAAGACCTTTTAGAACTAACACCCAAAAAAGATGTCCTTTTCATTAGAGGGGACTGGAATGCAAAAGTAGGAAGTCAAGAAACACCTGGAGTAACAGGCAAATTTGGCCTTGGAATACGGAATGAAGCAGGGCAAAGACTAATAGAGTTTTGCCAAGAAAATGCACTGGTCATAGCAAACACCCTCTGCCAACAACACAAGAGAAGACTCTACACATGGACATCACCAGATGGTCAACACCGAAATCAGATTGATTATATTCTTTGCAGCCAAAGATGGAGAAGCTCTATACAGTCAACCAAAACAAGACCAGGAGCTGACTGTGGCTCAGATCATCAACTCCTTATTGACAAATTCAGACTTAAATTGAAGAAAGTAGGGAAAACCACTAGACCATTCAGGTATGACCTAAATCAAATCCCTTATGATTGTACAGTGGAAGTGATAAATAGATTTAAGGGTCTAGATCTGATAGATAGAGTGCCTGATGAACTATGGAATGAGGTCCATGACATTGTACAGGAGACAGGGATCAAGACCATCCCCATGGAAAAGAAATGCAAAAAAGCAAAATGGCTGTCTGGGGAGGCCTTACAAATAGCTGTGAAAAGAAGAGAAGCAAAAAGCAAAGGAGAAAAGGAAAGATATAAGCATCTGAATGCAGCGTTCCAAAGAATAGCAAGAAGAGATAACAGAGCCTTCCTCAGCGATCAGTGCAAAGAAATAGAGGAAAACAAGAGAATGGGAAAGACTAGAGATCTCTTCAAGAAAATCAGAGATACCAAGGGGATATTTCATGCAAAGATGGGCTCGATAAAGGACAGAAATGGTATGGACCTAACAGAAGCAGAAGATATTAAGAAGAGATGGCAAGAATACACAGAAGAACTGTACAAAAAAGATCTTCACGACCCAGATAATCACGATGGTGTGATCACTGACCTAGAGCCAGACATCCTGGAATGTGAAGTCAAGTGGGCATTAGAAAGCATCACTACAAACAAAGCTAGTGGAGGTGATGGAATTCCAGGTGAGCTATTTTAAAACCTGAAAGATGATTTTGTGAAAGTGTTGCACTCAGTATGCCATCGAATTTGGAAAACTCAGCAGTGGCCACAGGACTGGAAAAGGTGAGTTTTCATTCCAATCCCAAAGAAAGGCAATGCCAAAGAATGCTCAAACTACCGCACAATTGCACTCATCTCACATGCTAGTAAAGTAATGCTCAAAATTCTCCAAGCTAGGCTTCAGCAATACATGAACCGTGAACTTCCAGATGCTCAAGCTGGTTTTAGAAAAGGCAGAGGAACCAGAGATCGAATTGCCAACATCCGCTGGATCATGGAAAAAGCAAGAGAGTTCCAGAAAAACATCTATTTCTGCTTTATGGACTATGCCAAAGCCTTTCACTGTGTCAATCACAAGAAACTGTGGAGAACTCTGAAAGTGATGGGAATACTAGACCACCTGACCTGCGTTTGAGAAATCTGTATGCAGGTCAGGAGCAACAATTAGAACTGGACATGGAACAACAGACTGGTTCCAAATAGGAAAAGGAGTACGCCAAGGCTGTATATTGTCACCCTGCTTATTTAACTTGTATGCAGAGTACATCATGAGAAACGCTGGACTGGAAGAAGCACAAGCTGGCATCAAGATTGCCGGGAGAAATATCAATAACCTCAGATATGCAGATGACACCACCCTAATGGCAGAAAGTGAAGAGGAACTCAAAAGCCTCTTGATGAAAGTGAAAGAGGAGAGGGGAAAAGTTGGCTTTAAGCTCAGCATTCAGAAAATGAAGATCATGGCATCCGGTCCCATCACTTCATGGGAAATAGATGGGGAAACATTGGAAACAGTGTCAGACTTTATTTTTCCGGGCTCCAATATCACTGCAGATGGTGACTGCAGCCATGAAATTGAAAGATGCTTACTCCTTGGAAGGAAAGTTATGACCAACCTAGATACCATACTCAAAAGCAGAGACATTACTTTGCCAACAAAGGTCCATCTAGTCAAGGCTATGGTTTTTCCTGTGGTCATGTATGGATGTGAGAGTTGAACTGTGAAGAAGGCTGAGCACTGAAGAATTGATGCTTTTGAACTGTGGTGTTGGAGAAGACTCTTGAGAGTCCCTTGGACTGCAAGGAGATCCAACCAGTCCATTCTGAAGGAGATCAGCCTTGGGATTTCTTTGGAAGGAATGATGCTGAAGCTGAAACTCCAGTACTTTGGCCACCTTATGCGAAGAGTTGACTCACTGGAGAAGACTCTGATGCTGGGAGGGATTGGGGGCAGGAGGAGAAGGGGACGACAGAGGATGAGATGGCTGGATGGCATCACTGACTCGATGGACGTAAGTCTCAGTGAACTCCAGGAGTTGTTGATGGACAGGGAGGCCTGGCGTGCTGCGATTCATGGGGTCGCAAAGAGTCGGACACGACTGAGTGACTGAACTGAACTGAATGTATATGATTCAATGCTACTCTCAATTCATCCCAGTCTGTATTTTTTAAAATTATCTTTAATTTTATGTTCACAGAAAAAAATGAGAAGCAGCAGCAGGAATTTCCCCCATACTCCCTGCACTGCCTCCCTGGAGCCTCCAGCATTATCAAACAAACCCCAGCAGAGGAGTACATCTGTTACAACTGGTGAACTTAAACCAACATGTCATTATCACCCAAAGTCCATAGTTTACACTAGGATTCATATTTGGTGTTGTACATTCTATGGGTTTAGACAAACTTAGAGTATCATATAGAGTAGTTTCAGTGTTCTAAGAATCTCCTGTGTCTGTCTTTGCCTCTCCCCAACCATTGGCAGCCACTAGTCGTTTTTCTACTTTCATAGTTTTGCTTTCTACAGAATGTCACAGAGTTGGAATCGTACAGCATGGAGTTTTTTCACACCAGCTTCTTTGACTTAGTAATATGAATTTATGGTCCATCCCTGTATTTCTTGAGTGATATATATTTCTTCTAAGTGCACAGTTACGTTCCATTGTTTGGAAGTACCACAGTTTACTTATCCATTCACCTACTGAAAGACATCTTGGTTACCTTCAAGTTTTGACAATTACAAATAAAGCTTTTATAAATATCCATGTGCACATTTTTGTGTAGATATAAGTCTTCAGCTGGTCTGGATAAATACCAAGGAACATGATCTTTAGATCACATGGTAAGAATATATTTAGTTTTATAAGAAACCTTTAAACCATCTTCCAAAGTGGCTGTACCCTTTTGTATTCCTGCCAGCAGTGAATGAGACTTCCTGTTGCTCTACAACCTTATCAGCATTTCATATTGTCAGTTTCCTGAATTCTAACTATTCTGATAGATGTATAGTGGCATTGTATTGTAGTTTTAATTTGTATTTCCCTGATGATGTCTGAAGTGGAGTATCTTCAGATGCCTGTGTATCCTCGATGGTGAGGTATCTGTTAAGAGATTTGGCTCATCTTTTTAACTGAGCCGTTTGTTTTCCTATTGTTGAGTTTTAAAACTTCTTCATAAATTTTATAACTTATCAGTTATTTCATTTGCAAATATTTTCTTCAAATCTGTAGGAGACTATATATTCTCTTGACAGCGACTTTCATAGAAGAGAAAATTTTAATTTTAATAAGGTCCAGCTGAACAATTTTCTTTCAAAAATTGTGCCTTTGGTGTTCTAAATTAAAAAAATAATTGCCAAACTCAAGGTCCTATAGGTTTTCTAACTACGCATTTTTAATAAATAGAGTAAGAGGCTAAATATCTCTATCTGATCCTTGAAAATCAAGTGTAAATTCAGTCATTCTAGTTGAATCCAGGATAGAATGGCTTAGTTTTGAATGGAAAGGTGCTGGCAAAGATGTCTGGGGAAAGTGGCTGGCTCTCCAGATAAACTGGCCCCCTTAGCTTGTGATTACATTGCCCTTTCCCAGTATCTAGTTTGCAGCTTGTGGACTTGAAAATTTAATTATTCATCCATGGGACAAAGTCCACAGGTAATCAGATTTCCAAGAGACTAACACTTTAAAATCACAATGCCAAGCCATGAATTTATAATGAGAAATGTTTTAAAGTGGACCAGATATTCCATTGGCCTATATGCAAGCTTTGCCTACAAAGGTTCATATAGTCAAAGCTATGGTTTTCCCAGTAGTCATGTATGGATGTGAGAGTTGGACCATAAAGAAGGCTGAGCACTGAAGAACTGATGCCTTTGAACTGTGGTGCTGGAGAAGACTCTTGAGAGTCCCTTGGATTGCAAGGAGATCAAACCAGTCAATCCTAAAGGAAATCAACCCTGAATACTCATTGGAAGGACTGATGTTAAAACTGAAGCTCCATTACTTTGGCCACCTGATGCGAAAAGCTGACTGATTGGAAAAGACCTTGATGCTGGGAAAGACTGAAGTCAGGAGTAGAAGAGACAACACCGGGTGAGATGGCTGGATGGCATCATTGATTAAATGGACAGGAGCTTGCAAATTCCAGGAGATGGTGAAGGACAGGGAAACCTGGTGTGCTGCAGTCCACGGAGTCACAAAGAGTCATACTTGAATGAGTGACTGATTAACAACAATACGCAAGCTAATAATTCATAACCAAATTATAATTGGAAGCTTTCTGATGAGGATGGAAATAAGTAGATGATTTTAATGGCTACTTTCATGGCATTATTGGAACATAATTTTTTAAAAAGAAATCATGATTCAGGTGTCATATCACCACTCCCTAAAGATGGAGCGAGAGGTGCTTGGCAGGCATTCTCTTACTAAGCCACCAATTTTTATTTTCAATTGCTATAATGTCTATTTCTTTTCTTCCTCCATTCCTCCCTCCCTCCATCCTTTTCTCCTTCCTTTTAAAATAAAAATGCCAATACTTTCAAGTAAACTCTTGCTGTACGAATATTTCTTAGTTGACTGAGCTCATATATAATAGTTGCTTTACATTTATCCATCAGAAAGCAATCTTATTTCTTTATTTCCTAGTCCCCAGTGACTGGAACAGCCTGTTACTACTACATCTTCCTACAGGTGTCTCATGACCAAGTGATGGTTTTATTTCTGGATAGTTATCTATATACTTTCACCCATTCTGTTTCATTAGCTGTGAAGATTTTATCTTCATAGTAATTTAAGGCCCCAACAACTAAGCATTAAGGAAACCAGCAAGACACATTCTGTACATTACTAAAAGAATGGTCTAAATGCCTTCACATTCTAATATGTATAATGCCACAGCTCTTTTGAAAGAATCTTTGAAGCCTGGAAAAGAAGATCCATAGTGAAGTGAAATCCAAATGAGTGAACAAAACAAAGTCCACACTTAATAGTAGAGATGAGGAAGAAGACTTTAGTACTTTCTTGGCTATTTAAGTGTATGGATATATTGAGAATTGAATACCCATCAAAGTATCTAGTAATAAGGAAATTAATATTTATTAATTGCCTGCCATGTGCCAGGAACTATGCAGGATGTTACATAATGAGCTTGAGAAGTAGGTATTTTTTATCTCTACTTTAAAATACAAAGCTGTTCAGGAATCTTTGTAGCCTTCTCAATGTCAATGAGTTTGCAGGGGCTACACATGGAATCTGAGCCCAGTTTCCTCTGATTCCTAATTCTTATTCTTCCAAGTATTTCACAACATCTTATCCACTCATTGTTAAAAGATTTACTTGGTTGGAACCCTTGAGAAAGTGAAAGTGTTAGCTGCTCAGTCATATCTAACTCTTTGCAACCCCATAGACTGTAGCCCACCAGGCTCCTCTGTCCATGGAATTCTCCAGGCAAGAATACTGGAGTGGATAGCCATTCCCTTCTCCAGAGGATCTTCCTGACTCAAAGATTGAGCCGAGGTTTACTGCATTGCAGGCTTATTCTTCACCATGTGAGCCACCAGGAAGCCCAAAAAAGTAGTAAACACCAGTATTCCACACTGCCTCACTATCTTATTCACTCACTGTTAAATGATTTTCTCTGGTTGGAACCTTCCAGAAGGTATTTTAAATCCCACTCTGTGCTCTTGTCCTCCAGAAAATTTGGGGGCTCAGAACATGCATGCCCATGGAACAGTGCTTCATAGCCCCTGTACTAACCCTCCATCTACCAAAATCCAGTAAGAAGAGAAGCCATGGAGGCACCCTGATCTTACTCTAAATTTGTTTTGCAGTTGTATGTATTTTCCTCATTAAATAACCATGATTCACTTAACACTGTCAGTATGGTGTCTGTCTCATATTTGACATACAATAAAAATTTATTTAATGCATAAATGAAGGCATCCATGAACGTTAAGTGCATCTTATTTTTAACTTGCCCATTATCCTCTCCCTAATTTCTAGCAACAACATCTCAAATTTCTTTTTCTATATATCCTACTCATGGAAGTCTAAAAGCATCATAAGCATAAAGGAAAATTAGAATTACTTAAATCTACCCATAATTCATATGCATGGCAATTAGGAGGAAGATGACAAAGAATAATATAAGCATTAATGAATAAATTAATTATAATTCTAAGAGAGATATTTTGACTTAATAGAGATCAGATTATTAAATTGAATCCATAAAGTATGTTTTAGGTATATTTTTCAAAATAAGATAAAACAGGTTAAAATGTAGCAAATTGAGTAGCTCCATGTAAAGAATGATTTATACTTTCCTTTCTCAAAAGCTATTTGGATGTACTCTTTTCCCCCATGGGTCTTCTTAAAAATTTATTGTCTAGCCTAAGACACTTCATATGTTCCTTCAATTTCTAGTCCTGCGATCACTTCAAAAGAAGCCAGTCATCTATTTTAACTAGAGCTACCAAAACAGTTCACTGGAGAACTATGCAATATTGCCTTTTATGTTTAAAAAAGGATCAATATTCTAAATCTTGGGCTTCCCAGGTGATGCTAGTGGTAAAGAACCTGCTAACTCAGAAGACGTGGTTTTGATCCCTGGGTGGGGAAGATCCCTTGGAATAGGAAATGGCAACCTGCTCCAATATTCTTGCCTGGAAAATTTTTTGGACAGAGGAGCCTGGTAGGCTGCAGTCCATGCAGCCACAAAGAGTCAGACATGACTGAGCAACTAAGCACAACAGTCTAAACTTTCTCTATCTGGTTATGTTTCTTGTATCCAGCCTCTACCTATTGTTAGAAGTTTTTAATGCAAGTTTCTAAAAGTTTCCTAACTTTTAATCTATCACGTGGAATTGAGGAGGCAGCAGAAAACCATTATATAACATCAGTACAGGGTCTTCCAAGACAACTCAGTATTCAGTCTTTACATTGTAAGTTCTATACATTGTACATGGCCCAGTTGTTTAAGATACCAAGATCCAACCAGATTTTGGAAAACCATTTGCCTGTCTTAGGATCAGCATAATAAAAAATTTTCAAAGAGAGGCCTTTGTCAACCACCTCATCAGTCTTACCTACTTCTAGACATGGTCTCCTTTTTATCTTTATTTACTTGGTAAACTGTCTTAACACTGATGGAGATGATTATGTAAGATTCAGAGACACCAATTTATTTCACTCAGTGACCTGAAACAAGGAAGCTTTTAAATAATAACTGTCCCCTTAATTTAGTTATAAGTATTCAATCACTCTCTTCCTTAAATTCATATGGCACTTTACTAGTCTAAATTTGTTCAAGAACATTAAATAATTTAATCCACATAACCCTTTGTAAGATGGTCAAGGCAAGAACTTTATATTCCTATGAGCAGTCTAAAGTTCAGAAAGTTTACGGGACTATGAAAGTTTACACAGCTAGTGATTGATGGAGGAAACACACAAAGCCAGGTTCATCCCCCAGTGTTGGAACACATGTCACTGTGCTCCATCACAAGTGTTTACTGAGGGCTTAACATGTGTACCATGCATGCACTCCCAACATTCACTATCTGGATCAGGAAATAAGAAACACAGGGAGGAATTCAGCAATACTGTCATTCAAAAGGTCTGGGACTGAAACATTTCTATGGCTTATTATCAGCTAATATTCAGTCCATCCATCAAAGTAGGACATAAGTAGGACAAAAGAAATAGAAGTTTAAGAAAAAAAGGCATTAGTATACTCAGAGCAGTTATTATTTTTCATAAACCTAATAAATATAAAGGCCTATTTCTATCAGGCCTTTACTAAAAGGAATTGAGAAAAAAATGGAGAGGGTGAAATAGCTATAACAGATTTGAATTTTACAAGCAAGAGGATTTGAGAAATATCATGATGCAGAGAACCAAAATACCTGGGCTGCCTCTGCATATTGAGGGCAATGCTAACAAAGTCAGGGTGACCTTCTAGGGTTTCTTTTTTTCTTCATCTTCTTCCCATCGCTTCTCAGTTGCTTATCACACAGAGTTTGGTAATTAATGAACAAAAATTAGCTGTTTGGAAACTACTGTGGGAGAAGAGCATTCCAGAAACTTAAGGCATTGCTACAATGATTGTTAAAAATGTAGAAAAGTCAAGAAGTGGCAAAATGTTGTAATATACTGACTGTCACAACTCCTACAGCTTCCGCCTACATAGCTGGCTAACTTCATAACTGAAAACACTGCACTGTAAATAAGCCAAAACCATTTCCATTTCCAGTAAGGTCTCTTACATTTGTTCTCTAAATCAAGTTAGAAACTTTAACCTTTTGTGATTAAAGTCTAGAATACAGACCTTTATATTCTCAAGTGCTTCCTGTGGTTCAGAAATAACTGTAAAGTTCTCAGAAAAAAACAAATGTGACTACTGACTAAATTTACAGCATCTGAGTTCATGTAAGTAAATCCTGGATCTTTATGCAAAAGCTAACTTATATGAAGTAATTAGCAGGCTCTAAATAGTAAACATCAATATCCAAGATTGAATTTGCCTGTGTTTGCACAATGAAGGTAATACATGGCTGCCATGATGGCCAGGAAGATGGTGCACTGCACAATCCCAGGGTCACAACGGTGTACCCAGGAATTATGTAACGTGGCAGCCCAGTATGTGAATTCAATGTAAGCAACTGCTTCCAATTAGCAGCTGAGAATATGTAATGAGAGAATCAAAAGTTATACTAGAGAGAATAATAAAGACTTATTAGGTAGATGAGACATTGCATTGCATATAGTATATCAATGGGACATGAATGAAAGACTTTGATTTTTGATTCCAAAAGGCAGAGAAGTGTGGCAGCATGCATTAAGTCCTCAGCAGTGTATGGTTGGTAACAATATCCAACAATAATTTAAACAAGCACTATCCTAGAGAAATGAACAGTATAAAATATACTGACATAGTACTATTCAGAGTACACACTAAATGTTTAGATCAAAAAAGCTAATTATTGATAATACATATTTTAATCTAGGTTTCCCGCATTGCAAGCAGATTCTTTACCAGCTGAGCCACAGGGGAAGCCCAATATTAAGTTAGGATGGAGTTATAAAAGTGATTAATCTAGAGAAAAGTCACCTTTCTTCTCCTCTTCTGAGGAAGTAGATATTTAATTTCTATTATACTCAATAAAGAATATCTAGAATTTGTCTAAAGTATAAGACTGAAATTAGATAAGGAACTTAAACTGTCATATATTATTTAAATGCACTAGAATATTTAATTTCCTACTTCTGAATTATATACACACTCACATACACATACACATGTATTCTTTAACTTTTCTTAGAAACTAATTCTAATTTTTAACCCTGACTTGAAAGAAAACTTTTTCTTACTGCTTTAAGTTATAATGTGTTTATAACAAAAAATAAGCAATAGGAAAATTACATAACAGTTCTCTCCAATAATCAAATTATTTTAAAAAATTAATCATATAGATTATATTAAATTTAACTATTGACTAGCTCAAAGGCATCAGGGACCACTGACCAACATCTCATGCTTTCACACCCATCCCTCTAATCTCTAAATAAAAGTCTCTTTCAAACAATTGTGGTGCTTCACCTTTTTTTTCATATAGGTGCTTCCTGTCAAGCATTTTCTTACTTACTGTTCAGACATGAAAGAATTCAACTATGAGATATTTTTATTATCCTTTTACTCTGCATTGCAAGTGTGAATTAATGTTTCTTTTTTCCCCAAATATCAACTTCTGGTGATTTGAGGTGACCTAAAGCACAGAATACAGTAAAGAGTAATCCACTTGGACTCAGATTTAATGATAATTTGGTTAGGAGTTTGCCATTGTGCTATGTGAAATAACATTCAGTTCAGTTCAGTTCAGTCACTCAGTTGTGTCCGACTCTTTGTAACCCCATGAATTGCAGCATGCCAGGCCTCCCTGTCCATTACCAACTCCCCGTGTTCACTTAGACTCACGTCCATCGAGTCAGTGATGCCAACCAGCCATCTCATCCTCTGTCGACCCCTTCTCCTCTTGCCCCCAATCTCTCCCAGCATCAGAATCTTTTCCAATGAGTCAACTCTTTGCATGAGAAGGCCAAAGTACAGGAGCTTCAGCTTTAGCATCATTCCTTCCAAAGAAATCCCAGGGCTGATCTCCTTCAGAATGGACTGGTTGGATCTCCTTGCAGTCCAAGGGACTCTCAAGAGTCTTCTCCAACACCACAGCCCAAAAGCATCAATTCTTCGGCACTCAGCTTTCTTCACAGTCCAACTCTCACATCCATACATGACCACAGGAAAAACCATAGCCTTGACTAGACGGACCTTTGTTGGCAAAGTAATGTCTCTGCTTTTAAATATGCTCTCTAGGTTGGTCATAACTTTCCTTCCAAGGAGTAAGCGTCTTTTAATTTCATGGCTGCAGTCACCATCTGCAGTGATTTTGGAGCCCAGAAAAATAAAGTCTGACACTGTTTCCACTGTTTCCCCATCTATTTGCCATGAAGTGATGGGACCAGATGCCATGATCTTCATTTACTGAATGTTGAGCTTTAAGCCAACTTTTTCACTCTCCACTTTCATTTTCATCAAGAGGCTTTTTAGTTCCTCTTCACTTTCTGCCATAAGGGTGGTGTCATCTGCATATCTGAGGTTATTGATATTTCTCCCGCCAATCTTGATTCCAGCTTGTGCTTCTTCCAGCCCAGGGTTTCTCATGATGTACTCTGCATAGACGTTAAATAAGCAGGGTGACAATATACAGCCTTGACGTACTCCTTTTCCTATTTGGAACCAGTCTGTTGTTCCATGCCCAGTTCTAACTGTTGCTTCCTGACCTGCATATAGGTTTCTCAAGAGGCAGGTCAGGTGGTCTGGTATTCCCATCTCTTTCAGAATTTTCCACAGTTTATTGTGATTCACACAGTTAAAGGCTTTGGCATAGTCAATAAAGTAGAAATAGATGTTTTTCTGGAAAAGCCCCCAAATGAGGAGCTCCTTTGGTTACATTCAGTCCTTGCAGAATTGCTTGCTACATAAAATTCATACACTGACAATAAACTGTTCTCCCCTATTTATACAACAAGGTCACTTATGTATACTGCTACTAATAGTTACTGTGTTAAGGTTAGTGTCACCAATGAATTTAAATACAGAAATAAATATTATGTGTTAATCCTATGGAAGGCCTTTCAACATGACTATGCTTCTACTCCCTTTTATTCTGACAATATTCCAATCCCTGCCAATATGAGAATTATACATACACCAGCACATTATGGCTGAAAATGTACATATCAATAACAATAGCAGCTAACACTTATTGAATGAAATGCCACAAACTTCACCTGGACTATGTGATTTAATTCTTAGGAAAATCCTATAACTGTATTACTATAAAGGGAATGTGGTAAAAACAATCACAACACTACCACCAAGAGTAAAACAATTACAGTAGCAACACCAGATACTCATTGGTATTATTCACCAGTGCTAATTTTTCATGACCAAGAAAAAGAAATGCAAAAAAAGGCAAAACAGTTGTCTGAGGAAGCCATACAAATAGCTGAGAAAAGAAGAGAAGCAAAAGGCAAGGGAGAAAAGGAAAGATATACCCATTTGAATGCAGAGTTCCAAAGAATAGCAAGGAGAGATAAGAAAGCCTTCCTCAGTGATCAATGCAAAGAAATAGAGGAAAACAATAGACTGGGAAAGACTAGAGATCTCTTCAAGAAAATTAGAGATACCAAGGGAACATTTCATGCAAAAATGGGTACAATAAAGGACAGAAATGGTATGGACCTAACAGAAGCAGAAGATATTAAGAAGGGGTGCAGAATACATAGAAGAACTATACAAAAAAGACCTTCACAACCCAGATAATCATGATGGCATGATCACTCACCTAGAGACAGACATCCTGGAATGGGAAGTCAAGTGGGCCTTAGGAAGCATTACTATGAACAAAGCTAGTGGAGGTGATGGGATTCCAGTTGAGCTATTTCAAATCCTGAAAGATGATGCTGTGAAAATGCTGCACTCAATATGCCAGCAAATTTGGAAAACTCAGCAGTGGCCACAAGATTGGAAAAAAGTCAGTTTTCATTCCAATCCCAAAAGCAATGCCAAAGAACGCTCAAACTACTGCACAATTATGCTCATCTCACACTCTTGCAAAGTAATGCTCAAAATTCTCCAAGCCAGGCTTCAACAGTATGTGAACCGTGAACTTCCAGATGTTTAAGCTGGATTTAGAAAAGGCAGAGGAACCAGAGATCAAATTGCCAACATCCGTTGGATCATTGAAAAAATAAGAACGTTCCAAAAAACACCTACTTCTGCTTTATTGACTATGCCAAAGCCTTTGACTGTGCAGATCACAACAAACTCTGCAAAATTCTTCAAGAGATGGGCATATCAGACCACCTGACCTGCCTCCTGAGAAATCTGTATGTATGTCAAGAAGCCACAGTTAGAACTGGACATGGAAAAACAGACTGGTTCAAAATTGGCAAAGGAGTATGTCAAGGCTGTATATTGACACCTTGCTTATTTAACATCTATGCAGAGTGCAATCATGAGAAATCCCAGACTCGATGAAGCACAAGCTGGAATCAAGATTTCCAAGAGAAATTTCAGTAACATCAGATATGCAGATGACACCACCCTTATGGCAGAAAGCGTAGAAGAACTAAAGAGCGTCTTGAGGAAAGTGAAAGAGGACAGTGAAAAAGTTGGCTTAAATCTCAACATTCAGAAACTAAGATCATGGCATCTGGTCCCATCCTTTCATGGCAAATAGATGGAGAAACAATGGAAACAGTGAGAGACTTAATTTTGGGGGGCTCCAATATCACTGCAGATGGTGACTGCAGCCATGAAATTAAAAGACACTTGCTCCTTGGAAGAAAAGTTATGACCAACCTAGAGAGCATATTTAAAAGCAGAGGCATTACTTTGCCAACAGAGGTCTGTCTAATCAAAGCTATGGTTTTTCCAGTAGTCATGTGTGGATATGACAGTTGGAATATAAAGAAAGCTGAGCGCCGAAGAATTGATGCTTTTGAACTGTGGTGTTGGAGAAGACTCTTGAGAGTCCCTTGGACAGCTAAGAGATACAACCAGTCCATCCTAAAGGAAATCAGTCCTGAATATTCATCGGAAGGACTGTTGCTGAAGCTGAAACTCCAATACTTTGGGCACCTAATTGGAAGAACTGACTTATTGGAAAAGACCCTGATGCTGGGAAAGATTGAAGGTGGGAGAAGAAGGGGATGACAGGATGAAATGGTTGGATGGCATCACCGACTCAACGGACATGAGTTTGAGTAACCTCCAGGAGCTGGTGATGGACAGGGAGGCCTGGCATGCTGCAGTCCACAGGGTTACAAAGAGTTGAACACCACTGAGTGACTGAACTGGACTGAAGTGTGCTAATTTTTACAGCAACCAGTAAAGTAGGGTGTGCATGTGTGTGTGTGTGTGTGTTTGGTAGTTTGCAGTTGTGTTTGCCTCTTTGCAACCCCATGGACTGTAGCTCACAAGGCTCCTCTGTCCATGGTATTCTCCAGGCAAGAATACTAGACTGGGTTGCCATTCCCTTCTCCAGGGGATCTTCCCAACCTAGGGATTGAACCCTGGTCTCCTGAACTGCAGGCAGATTCTCTACCATCTGAGCCACAAGGGAAGCCCAATAAAGTAGGGACTAGTACATATTTTCCTTATTTCATAGGTAAGGACACTAAGGCACAGAGAGGTCATGTAACTTGTCTAGGCCAAAAGCTATTAAATGGCAGACCAAGATTAAATTCATTTTGTCTCCAAAATCTGTGCTTGTAAACCATTACACTATGCTGCCTCTTTATTCTCTCATGACAATTCTATGCCACGGATTTTTATTATGCTAATTTTACAGATGGGAAAACTGAAACACAAAGAATTTAAGTGATTTAACTAAGACTGCTTAGCTCAGAGGAAGAGAAACTTTTTCTGTAAAGGGCCAGATAGTAAAAGTTTTGGATTTGCAGAACATAGGGTCTTTGTGGCAACTACTCAACTCTGGTAATGTAGCACACAAGCAACCACAGATGGTATATAAATAAATGAGCATAGCTGTGTTCCAATAAAACTTTATTTATGGACACAGAAGTGAACTTCATATATAATTTTTATGTGTCACCATTTAAAAAAAATTTCTACAAATCTATGAATATTCTTAAATTACAAGTCATTAAAAAACAGGCAGTAGGCCAGATTGGGAAGACCAGCTATAGTCTGTCTACTTCTGATATAGTTTGGGATTGCTGGAGCTGATATGTTAATCCCAGGTAGTGTTGGGAAGATCCCCTGGAGAAGGGAAAGGCTACCTACTCCAGTACTCTGGCCTGGAGAATCCCATGGACTGTATATTCCACAAAGAGTTGTATATTTGTATATTCCAACAAAGAGTTGGATATGATTGAACAACTTTCAGTTTCACTTCACTTCACAATCCATCTTCAGAGTTCACATTCCAAACAACTGTAATCTAAAAAAGTGTTTCTTAAACTTAAAGGCTCATAAGGATCTTGTAAAAATGCACTTCTTTAGATTAACATAAATGTTTCTTAGTCTCTGAAATCTATACATCCAATTGCATGCTGCTGTCCATAATCAGGTGCTGAAAAGCTTAGCCTTCCAAGAATGCTTTGAGTAACAATGATCCCCTGGCACATGGGGGTGCCAATTTATCTGGTAAATAGAAGAATTCTCTAGATTACATAGTCTATAACATTGTCATTACTAAGGAGATGTTGGTCTGCAATTCACATGAAATAAAATATGTACGTATTTCTTGCTGAATTCATGATTTTGTTGTTGTTCAGTCACGAAATTGTGTCCATTTCTTGGCGACCCTGTGGATTGCGACACTCCAGGCTTCTCCATCCCTCACCATCTCCTGGAGTTTGCCCAAGTTCATATCCATTGAATTGGTGATGCCATCCAACCATCTCATCCTCTGTCACCCCCTTCTCTTTCTGCCTTCAATCTTTCCCAGAATCAGGGTCTATTCCAGTGAGTGGGCTGTTTGCAACAGATGACCAAAGTATTGGAGCTTCAGCTTTAGCATCAATATTTCCAGTGAGTATTCAGGGTCAATTTCTTTAGGATTGACTGGTTTTATCACCTTGCTGTCCAAGGGACTCTCAAGAGTCTTCCCCAACATTACAGTTTGAAAGCATCAATTCTTCATCACTCAGCCTTCTTTATGGTCCAGCTCTCACGTTCGTACATGAATACTGGAAAGACCATAGCCTTTACTATACAGACCTTTGTTGGTAAAGTGACATCTTTGCTTTTTAACACACTGTTTAGGTTTGTCATAACTTTACTGCAAAGAAGCAACTGTCTTCTGATTTCATGGCTGCAGTCACCATCCACAGTGGTTTTAGAACACAAGAAGAGGAAAACTGTTATTGCTTCCACCTTTTCCCCTTCTATGTGCCATGAAGTGATGAGACCAGATGCCATGATCTTAGATTTTTTAATATTGAGTTTTAAGCCGGCTTTTTCAATGTCCTCCTTCACCCTCATCAAGAGGGTCTTCAGTTCCTCTTCGCTTTCTGCCATTAGAGTGGTATCATCTGCATATCTGAATTCATGACAGCAGAGTAAAAATATGTAATCAAAGTTTTGCTTACAAATTGGACAGCCTTTCTGCCTTCCATTGGCAGTTGTAAGACTCATGTCACTGGCAAGGCACAGTAATATGAAAGAAAACAGATGCTTCTCATCTGATTTTTCTTAGAATATTGAAAAAGCAAGACTGAAACTTCTCCCTATGATGAGACCCCAGACATTAAAAGTATAGAAACAATTTGGTAGGCAGTTATTTTAAAAGTATTGTATAATTTTTTATATACTCAAGCTTATCCCTAAAGAATAGAAACAATCCTCTTTAGAAATCTCTTCACTTTCCACTAGAAATTAAGCACTGTTAACTTCTACTTTATTAAAGTGTCCATCCCTACTCCCCCCGCCCAATAGATGTCTGGTCATAGCACATAACTATTTTTAGAGCCTTCTAGAAAATAGAAAGACATACACTTTGTGTTACAAGAAAGCCTTTATGGTTATCTTAAGAGTTTATTATTTACATAACAAAAGGTTACATTTAGTTTTCTTTTAAACCTACAATCTAGTACTCAGAACCCTAACATTTGTTATATTTTTCTGAAGAAACCTTGAGATGCCTAATGAGAGCATTTGCTGCCTAAACAAACCCCATATTTTTTATAGTCTTTTCAAGTGGTATTTTCAAAGGCACTGGGAGAAAAGCTGATGTGTGATGACTACCATTAGGAGGCAGTGATATTCTTTGACCTTTATTTAATCACCATCATCAAAAGGCATTTCCCAGGTGTCCAGTTGTGGCAGCAGCTTATTTGTGCTGCGGCATTAAGTTCCATCCTGCTTTACGGCTGGAAGAAAGCTTGAGTGGTCATTTTATCCAACACGATCTTCCAACCGAGACTACACTAAACTGTGACAGTATTCTTTTTCCAAATGGTATTGACAAAATCTTTATTACCTTTCCTGCCAATCATTTCATAACAAAGTCAACTGAAAAGGAGTGCAAAAGCAGATTTTATAGGACATACCAGCGATGTAAAACTGGAGTAGCAGTTTCAAAAAAAAAGGCAGAAAAACACATTGTCTATTCTGGTGAGGCAATTTGCAAAATGGCTTACTGCTAGGAAAAATCAAACAAAAACTTTAGAGTACAAAGTTAAGAACAGCTTCAAAAATGTGGACACTACAACGGAGACTGGAAGAACACATGTAGTCAGAGTACTGATATTCTGGCTTAATAGGGAGAAACTGCTAAGAAATACAATCAAGGAGACCAATAATTAGATGACAGGGCGATGTGGATATTAATTTTAGAAGAAAAGAAGATACATCACCATGGAGTAACAGTTCAATATGATTTAATTGCATAAGTCTCTTCCATGATCTAAGCATGGGTGAGCAAGTTGTTTGACTATAAACATACTCTTTATTAAAGTAAGCAGTTTGCCTCAAGTGTTGAGAAGCATTTAACCTCTAACTTTAAGCCAATTCACATTTGAGGGTTATAGTAAATACCTGCTGTTTTTATTATTTAGATTCCATTTACCCTGCTTCCCATAATCGCATTCCTCTATTTCCCTCTGAAAAAAACAACCCCTCTCTCCTTTGTCACTTGTCTCCTGTGAAAGAGGCTCTGTGACACAAGCCTTCAGTTCAGTTAAGTTCAGTCACTCAGTCATGTCCGACTCTTTGCGACCCCATGGAATGCAGCACACCAGGCCTCCCTCCCTGTCCATCAGCAACTCCTGGAACTTACTCAAACTCACGTCCATCATGTCGGTAATGCCATCCAACCAGTTCATCCTCTGTCGTCCCCTTCTCCTCCTGCCCTCAATATTTCCCAGCATCATGGTCTTTTTCAATGAGTCAGTTCTTCACATCAGGTGGCCCAAGGATTGGAGTTTCAGCTTCAGCATCAGCCTTCCAATGAACACCCAGGACTGATCTCATTTAGGATGGACTGGTTGTATCTCCTTGCTGTCCAAAGGACTCTCAAGAGTCTTCTCCAACACCACAATTCAAAAGCATCAGTTTTTCAGCACTCAGCTTTCTTTATTATCCAACTCTGACATCCATACATGACTACTGGAAAAACCATAGCATTGACTAAATGGACCTTTGTTTTTTTTTGTTTTGTTTTGTTTTATCTCTGCTTTTTAATATGCTGTCAAGGTTGGTCATAGCTTTTTTCCCAAGGAGCAAGCGTCTTGTAATTTCATGGCTGCAGTCACCATCTGCAGTGATTTTGGAGCCCCGGAAATAAAGTCTCTCAATGCTTCCATTGTTTCCCCATCTATTTGCCATGAAGTGATGGGACCAGATGCCATGATCTTAGTTTTCTGGATGTTGCATTTGAAACCAACTTTTTTACTCTTCTCCTTAACTTTCATCAAGAGGATCTTTAGTTTGTGTTCGCTTTCTGCCATAAAGATGGTGTCATCTGCGTATCTGAGGTTATTGATATTTCTCCCAGCAATCTTGATTCCAGTTTGCGCTTCATTCAGCCAGGTATTTCTCATGATGTACTCTGCATGTAAGTTAAATAAGCAGGATGACAATATACAGCCTTGACATACTCCTTTCCCGATTTGGAGCCACTTAATTGATAATGGTGGCTGCACAGGTGCAGGAGGGCTGAGAGGAGCTACTCCACGTTCAAGGTCAGGGGGGGCAGCTGTGAAGAGATACCCCTCGTCCAAGGTAAGGAGCAGTGGCTGTGCTTTGCTGGAGCAGCCATGAAGAGATACCCCACGTCCAAGGTAAGAGAAACCCATGTAAAACGGTAGATGTTGTGAGACGACATCAGAGAGCAGACACACTGAAACCATAATCACAGAAAACTAGCCAATCTGATCACACAGACCACAGCCTTGTCTAACTCAATGAAACTAAGCCATGCCACGTGGGGCCACCCAAGACGGATGGGTCATGGTGGAGAGGTCTGACAGAATGTGGTCCACTGGAGAAGGGAATGGCAAACCACTTCAGAATTCTTGCCTTGAGAACCCCATAAACAGTATGAAAAGGCAAAAAGATAGGACACTGAAAGATGAACTCCCCAGGTCGGTAGGTGCCCAATATGCTACTGGAGATCAGGGAGAAATAACTCCAGAAAGAATGAAGGGATGGAGCCAAAGCAAAAACAATACCCAGTTGTGATGTGACTGGTGACAGAAGCAAGGTCCGATGCTGTAAAGAGCAATATTGTATAGGAACCTGGAATGTTAGGTCCATGAATCAAGGCAAATTGGAAGTAGTCAAAAAGGAGATGGCAAGAGTGAATGTCGACATTCTAGGAATCAGCAAACTAAGATGGACTGAATGGGTGAATTTAACTCAGATGACCATTATATCTACTACTGTGGGCAGGAATCCCTCAGAAGAAATGGAGTAGCCATCACGGTCAACAAGAGAGTCTGAAATGCAGTACTTGGATGCAGTCTCAAAAATGACAGAATGATCTCTGTTCATTTCCAAGGCAAACCATTCAATATCACGGTAATCCAAGGCTATGCTTCAACCAGTAATGCTGAAGAAGCTGAAGTTGAACGGTTCTATGAAGACCTACAAGACCTCTTAGAACTAATGCCCAAAAAAGATGTCCTTTTCATTATAGGGGACTGGAATGCAAAAGTAGGAAGTCAGGAAACATCTGGAGTAACAGGCAAATATGGCCTTGGAATATGGAATGAAGCAGGGCAAAGGCTAACAGAGTTTTGCCAAGAGAACACACTGGTCATAGCAAACACCCTCTTCCAACAACAAAAGAGAAGACTCTACACGTGGATATCACCAGATGGTCAACACCAAAAAAAGATTGATTATGTTCTTTGCAGCCAAAGATGGAGAAGCTCTATACAGTCAGCAAAAACAAGGCCAGGAGCTGACTCTGGCTCAGATCATGAAATCCTTATTGCCAAAATCAGACTTAAATTGAAGAAAGCAGGGAAAATCACTAGATCATTCAGGAATGACCTAAATCAAATCCCTTATGATTATACAGTAGAAGTGAGAAACAGATTTAAGGGACTAGATATGATAGACAGATTGCCTGAAGAACTATGGATGGAGGTTCATGACATTGTACAGGAGACAGGGATCAAAACCATCCCCATGGAAAAGAAATGCAAAAAAGCAAAATGGCTGTCTGGGGAGGCCTTACAAATAGCTGTGAAAAGAAGAGAAGCGAAAAGCAAAGGAGAAAAGGAAAGATATAAACATCTGAATGCAGAGTTCCAAAGAATAGCAAGGAGGGATAAGAAAGCATTCCTCAGCGATCAATGCAAAGAAATAGAGGAAAGCAACAGAATGGGAAAGACTAGAAATCTCTTCAAGAAAATTAGAGATACCAAGGGAACATTTCATGCAAAGATGGGCTCGATAAAGGACAGAAATGGTATGGACCTAATAGAGGCAGAAGATATTAAGAAGAGGTGGCAAGAATACACAGAAGAACTGTACAAAAAAGATCTTCACGAACCAGATAATCATGATGGTGTGATCACTCACCTAGAGCCAGACATCCTGGAATGTGAAGTCAAGTGGGCCTTAGAAAGTATCACTACAAACAAAGCTAGTGGAGGTGATGGAATTCCAGTTGAGCTATTTCAAATCCTGAAAGATGATGCTGTGAAAATGTTGCACTCAATATGCCAGCAAATTTGGAAAACTCAGCATTGGTCACAGGACTGGAAAAGGTCAGTTTTCATTCCAATCCCAAAGAAAGACAATGCCAAAGAATACTCCGACTACCACACAATTGCACTCTTCTCACACGCTAGTAAAATAATGCTCAAAATTCTCCAAGCCAGACTTCAGCAATATGTGAACCATGAACTTCCAGATGCTCAAGCTGGTTTTAAAAAAGGCAGAGGAACCAGAGAGCAAATTGCCAACATCTGCTGGATGATAGAAAAAGCAAGAGAGTTCCAGAAAAATATCTATTTCTGCTTTATTGACTATGCCAAAGCCTTTGACTGTGTGGATCACAATAAACTGTGGAAAATTCTGAAAGAGATGAGAATACAAGACCACCTGACCCGTCTCCTGAGAAACCTGTATTCAGGACAAGAAGAACAGTTAGAAACAGACATGGAACAACAGACTCGTTCCAACAGGAAAAGGAGTACATCAAGGCTGTATATTGTCACCCTGCTTATTTAACTTATATGCAGAGCACATCATGAGAAACACTGGGCTGGAAGAAGCACAAGCTTGGACTATAAAGAAAACTGAGCAACAAAGAATTGATGCTTTTGAACTGTGATGTTTGAGAAGACTCTCAGGAGTCCATTGGACTGCAAGGAGATCCAAGCAGTGCATCCTAAAGGAGATCAGTCCTGGGTGTTCATTGGAAGGACTGATGCTAAAGCTGAAACTCCAATACTTTGGTCACGTCATGCGAAGAGTTGACTTATTGGAAAAAAACCCTGATTTAGGGATTGGAGGCAGGAGGAGAATGGGACGACAGAGGGTGAGATGGCTGGATGGCATCACCGATTCGATGCACATGAGTTTGAGTGAACTCCCGGAGTTGGTGATGGACAGGGAGGCCTGGCATGCTGCAATTCATGGGATCGCAAAGAGTCGGACACGACTGAGTAACTGAAGTGAACTGAAGTTTGCCTAGAGAATCCCGTGGACAGAGGAGCCAGGTGGCCTGCCATTCATGGGGTCACACAGAGTCAGACGCAACTGAAGCGACTTAGCAGCAGCAGCAGAAATAAACAACTTGAATAAATAACCTAGCTTAGTTTTACTCCATTAACTACATTATCAGTTTTCTCCACACAAAATAAGAATAAAAATTCCTGTATCACAAGACGTTTTGAGGATTAGTGCAACACTGGGCTTGAAAATGTTTTATAAAGTATCAGGTGCAATTATAATTCCAAAGGAAATATTTGTGGAAGACAATAATTTCCCATGAAGATTCTAAGTTCAACTCAAAGGCTACAATCAAACAAATAATGAGAATATAATCAGAGCTTTAGAAAATTTTATGTTAAAATGAAATAAATAGAAAAATAACAGAAAAAGAGAGAAATTCACTTAAGTGTGAAGATAAATAGATGAGGCCCTGAAATTACATTCTGCAATACAGAAGCACCTGTGGTTTTGAATAATGATGTACTGATGAAGAAAATGCTATTTCTATGAGCAATAACTGACTACATGCGACTCAAACGAGTCAGGCTTAGAGCTCAGGTTTTCCTCATTTAATCTAGTGCTCTAAAATATAGCTAGCTATAAGCATTTACTGAGTTCTTATTATATGCTAGTATTGCCTTAAGTATTTTACATGAATAATACAGTGATGCTGGTGCTCCCATAATCTTTGCTTCCCTGACAGACTGGTTGAGACAAACATAAACCAGGTAATTTAGCAAGGTCACACAGGTCACACAGGCTGAACTAGGACTGAACCAAGGCAGGTTGATAGCCTTGCTATGTTCTCAACCTCTATGCCACCTCTCTAAGCAGAGCTAGACTGCCTTGCCTTCCATTATGCATTTCTCAGTCTTCATGAAAAACCAGTTCATAGGCTCTTATTATACTTTTAAATAGTTTATCTAAGGTATTGGATTGCATTTCCTATCCACTCAGAGAAGCAATGTGTTCTCCCAAAGTTCCCCACAGGAGCTGAAGAGTCTGTGAATGGATAATGACTGAAACCAGAGGTGGAAAAATAACACATTCAATGCAGAAATGGCAATTAAGAAGTTCAACAAAATATCCTGTTTACACCTTTACACGTTGCCTAAAGCATAACAATCAGAAAAACCTTGTGTCCTTTAAAGGTTAATAAAGACTACTGTACGAATGTGAATATATAAAGCTAAGAAATCTAAATTCATTTCTATGAAATGATTTTAATTCTAAATTATTTGAAAAGGCATAATATTCTGGAACAGATTGTTATCTTTTTCCAAAGCTCCTTTGAGACATACAAAATAGTCCAACAGAGTAACCGACAAACAAAAACCTGTAATATCACCTAAGATCTTCCACGTAAGAGAAAAATAATACATAAATATAACTAAAAATAAATATGAAAGGGAAATAAATTCACCTGTAGCCAAATCCCTTTAAAGTGAGTCAGTACTCTTTCCTCTGAATTTAAACGTCAAAAATACAAGTTCATATATTATCTTTAGGTGATTTAATTTGGATGTTTCTTACAAATGCTAATGAATAACTGTGGTATTAATCAGACCTGATTCACATTCATCAATGAGTAACTCCCTTTGGCTCAATAGAATTACTTATATTACTTATTCTTTATATTTTGCTTTTGAACTGTGGTGTTGGAGAAGACTCTTGAGAGTCCCTTGGACTGCAAGGAGATCCAACCAGTCCATCCTAAAGGAAATCAGTCCTGGGTGTTCACTGGAAGGACTGAGTTGAAGCTGAAACTCCCATATTTGATGCAAAGAGCTGATTCATTTGAAAAGACCCTGATGCTGGGAGGGATTAGGGGCAGGAGGAGAAGGGGACGACAGAGGATGAGATGGTTGGATGGCATCATTGACTCGATGGACGTGAGTCTGAGTGAACTCTGGGAGTTGGTGATGGACAGGGAGGCCTGGTGTGCTGCAATTCATGGAGTCGCAAAGAGTTGGACACGACAGAGCGACTGAACTGACTTTATATTTTTGTAACACTTTGCATATACAGTTGACCCTTGAACAATGTAAGGGTTTGGGGAGGTTCAGAGTGCCGCTCCTCCCCTCCACCACCTCCCACAGTTGAAAATCTGTGTTGTGTTATCTCTGCCTCAAAAACAAAGAAACTGATAAATGATTCACTCAAGGGCGGGAAGCTGAGACAGTCAGGATAGAATCAAGTCTCAAAACCCTAGTTTTGATTCCGTGTATTGTGATCTCTAATCAATCACAAACTTTTTCCCGCATACTTAGAGATCTGTAAAATGAAAATACAGGTGCTATATACATTGAAAAAAATTCACACACAAGTGGACCCATGCAGTTCAAAACCATGTTATTCAAGGGTCAGCTGTATCATCTACTCTTATTTGCACAATAACCTGTGAGGGGAAAGGCAGGTATTATTATTATTTACAAATAAAGAAACTTAGAATCAGTAAGAAGTCTATATTTTAATGTTTAAGATAACTATAAAAGCCATATTTAACTTGTACATCAATGCTTGACCCCCTAAAATTCCTATTACATATGTAAAAACATCTAATGAAGGGAACTCATCATTTCCCAAAGGGGATTACTCTTACCCTGGCCAGATCTGAATTTGGGGAAATTTTTCCTTACCAAAGTCTGTTCACATAATCTCAAATTACTGGCCTGAGTTTACCTTTAAAGTCACAGGACAAATCTATTTTTGGATAAATAAATTTTTAAATATATGTGCTTGTCTATTAAGTCCCTCTATTTTCTTTCCTGTAAGCTAAACATTCTGCTTGTTTAACTCTTCTTTGTGTCTTAAGTATATGTGTATATATATATATACATACATATATATATATAATTAATATATTTTATATTACGTACATATATAATACAAGCATATAAGCATATATAAAATATGTATTATATTAAATTACCATATAACTTGACATAATAAACACATAATATATAAATATACACTAATTTTTAAATGATACATATATTTATGTAAATATATGTAAACTTTTTAATATAAACCTCTACACACAGGTTCCAAATATGGCATTTTTTGTGAGATATTATACAAGCCTAAGGAGATGAAACTGAATGTCATTCAATCACACTGTTTTATCAAGTTAATAAATGGTTGAGTAATTACTATATATCCCAAATTTGACCAGCACCTATGAAAAAAACTAAAGTGGTATAAGATGTGGTAACTTATCTCAATCAATTTATAGCCCAGTTGGATTTATCTAATTTTAAAAGTATGTGGACTAATCCAAGTAAAATTAAACACTCCATCATCTAGTACTAATTATAAGTAAAGTAAGGATTTAGTTACAGGTCTACACACATGCTACAATTTCTGCTGCCTTGTCCGTGGCAGGCACTGCCAAGACAGCACTGTACTGAGTGCTGAGTATGGGTCCATGACTTCAGAATCCTTCTCTGGGAGAAGTGCCTTAAAAGAGTAATTAAAGGTAAGTTTGGGGATGGTGGCTCAAACTACCACACAATTGTACTCATCTCACACGCTAGTCAAGTAATGCTCAAAATTCTCCAAGCCAGGCTTCAATAGTATGTGAAATGTGAACTTCCAGATATTCAAGCTGGTTTTAGAAAAGGCAGAGGAACCAGAGATCAAATTGCCAACATCCGTTGGATCATTGAAAAAGCAAGAGAGTTCCAGAAAAACATCTACTGCTTTATTGACTATGCCGAAGCTTTTGACTGTGTCAATCACAAGAAACTGTGGAAAATTCTGAAAGAGATGGGAATACCAGACCACCTGACCTGCCTCCTGAGAAATCTGTATGCAGGTCAAGAAGCAACAGTTAGAACTGGACATGGAACAACAGACTAGCTCCAAATAGGAAAAGGAGCATGTCAAGGCTGTATATTGTCACCCTGCATATTTAATATCTATGCAGAGTACATCATGAGAAATGCTGGACTGGATGAAGCACAAGCTGGAATCAAGATTGCCAAGAGAAATATCAAGAAATATCAAGTGACACCACACTTATGGCAGAAAGCAAAGAAGAACTAAAGAGCGTCTTGAGGAAAGTGAAAGAGGAGGGTGGAAAAGTTGGCTTAAATCTCAACATTCAGAAAACTAAGATCATGGCATCCAGTCCCATTACATCATGGAGAAATAATGGAAACAGTGAGAGGCTTCATTTTGGGGGGCTCAAAATCACTGCAGATGGTGACTGCAGCCATGAAATTAAAAGACACTTACTCCTTGGGAGAAAAGTTATGACCAACCTAGACAGCATATGAAAAAGAAGAGACATTACTTTGCCAACAAAGGTCCATCTAGTCAAAGCTATGGTTTTGCAGTAGTCATGTACGGATGTGAGAGTTGGACTATAAAGAAAGCTGAGCGCTGAAGAATTGATGCTTTTGAACTGTGGTGTTGGAAAAGACTCTTGAGAGTCACTTGGACTGCAAGGAGATCCAACCACTCCATCCTAAAGGAGATCAGTACTGAATATTCATTGGAAGGACTGATGCTGAAGCTGAAACTCCAATACTTTGGCCACCTGATGCGAAGAACTGACTCATTTGAAAAGACCCTGATGCTGGGAAAGACTGAAGGCGGGAGGAGAAGGGGACAACAGAGGATGAGATAGTTGGATGCCATCACCAAGTTAATGGACATGAGTTTGAACAAGCTCTGGGAGCTGGTGATGGACAGGGAAGCCTGGCGTGCTGCAGTCCATGGGGTCACAAAGAGTTGGACACGACTGAGCAACTGAACTGAACTGAAAGAGAACAATTAAATATTTTTCCCAATGTCACAAGTATACACACACAAACACACTTAATATGCTCAATAATTTGATGCCACTCTCAGATACTTCATTTGCAGACTTAATACAAGATATCTCAGCTACTTTTTGGTATTTCCTTGGGAGGCACAGAGTATAGACAGCCTGAGCTTCAGAGAACGCAGAACAATGAAAGATGTTTAATCGGAGTTAGTGGCATATTTTTTGCAAGACCACTGGTGATTCCATAGTTCCAACTTAGTTTATGTCTCTACAACAATCCTCGTCAGAGTGTGTATGGGAGGAGGGGTTAAATCCCAAAGAGGTAAAAAGTGACAGCCCAGAGGCAATCTGAAATCTCCGAAACACAAGGGGTCAGCCCGTCTGAGCACATGTCCACAATACAAATATCGTAGCACCTGCATCTGGGAAACATCTGAATTTCTTTGGGAATAACTTAACTCATCTGCTAGTCACCTGTCTTAGGCCAGTGTGTGTGGCTAGCTCATTCTGAGCACAGAGAGATTTTGCCTTATGGAAAGTCTTTATCATAACATTTCACATTATCGAGAACATACCCCAAATTCTGAAACTCCCAGCAGAGTGCATGCTTACTATCTAAAATGATGATAATTTACACAAACTGTTCCACCAGCAATGGATCTGATTTTACCCAAGCATGAGGCATAGACATTAGCCACTTTTAAAAGACTGCTTTAAAGCCCCTTAGCTCCCATTAGAAATGCTTCTGAAACCCAGGCTGTTGGTGGCCCTACCACTTGACTTGGTACAAGTGTTTACTAAATGCCAGGAAATGGCATGTAGGTAACAATCTAGGTATACAGAATCCACCATGCTGTATTCCATGCAATTCCCAGATAATTGGAAGCAGAATACATAGAAAGATGATGATGGCATTTAATCCTGCACTTGGAAACTGATGGTGACAGTTCTTGAAGGACAGGGTAGCCTCAGAGAGTGTATTGGAAGTCTGCAAATATTTCCAGGTATAAAGAGATTCTCAGTGATTCTTTGGGTCACTGTCAACTTGGGAAGACACTGATTCAGAGCACCGGTGTCAAAAGTAAATTTAAAGTAAATTACAAGTGACAGACTGCAATCTACAAGTGATTTGGGCTCCAAAATCACTGCAGATGGTGACTGCAGCCATGAAATTAAAAGACGCTTACTCCTTGGAAGGAATGTTATGACCAACATAGACAGCATATTAAAAAGCAGAGACGTTACTTTGCCAACAAAGGTCCATCTAGTCAAGGCTATGGTTTTTCCAGTGGTCATGTATGGATGTGACAGTTGGACTATAAAGAAAGCTGAGCACTGAAGAATTGATGCTTTTGTACTGTGGTGTTGGAGAAGACTCTTGAGAGTCTCTTGGACTGCAAGGAGATTCAACCAGTCCATTCTGAAGGAGATCAGTCCTGGCTGTTCGTTGGAAGGACTGATGTTGAAGCTGAAACTCCAATACTTTGGCCACCTGATGCGAAGAGCTGACTCATTTGAAAAGACCCTGATGCTGGGTAAGATTGAGGGCAGGAGGAAAAGGGGACAACAGAGGATGTTGGATGGCATCACCGACTCAATGGACATGCGTTTGGGTGGGTTCCAGGAGTTGGTGTTGGACAGGGAGGCCTGGCATTCTGCAGCTCAAGGGGTCACAAAGAGTCGGACATGACTGAGCAACTGAACTGAACAAGTGACAGACTGCAATCTACAAGGCCGGGACCATCTCTGCCTTGTCAACCATCGCACAGTACTTCGTCTGCCACAAACAAGCACTCCTTCATTATAAAAGGAAGGGGAATTCCTTAGTAGCTCAGACAGTAAAGAATCTGCCTGCAATGCAGGAGATCCAGGCTCAACCTCTGGGTTAGGAAGATCCCCTGGAGAAAGGCATGGCTACCCACTCCACTATTCATACCTGGAGAATCCCATGAACAGAGGAGCCTGGCGGGCTATAGTCAATAGGGTCACAAAGGGTTGGACACGACTGAGCGACTAAAAACATATACACAAACTAAATGAATAGCAGATACGCTAGGGGTTTTTCAAGAGATTGTCCCATCTTCTCCCTAGTGAAAGGCTCCAGTTTAGGACAGAAAGTGGTTTGTTAATTTCAGATGGGAACAGGAAGAGAGAAGATTACTCCTAACAAGCGCTATCAGAAGCCCAAGGTAAAGTGGTACAAAAAAGCAAGGAGGCTGAAAGAAGTGATTATCCTGCTCACGAGTCCCAGTGCCAAGCACACTGCCTGGCACACTGAAGGAATTTAGGACACGTGCAATCAATAAGTAGATGCTAATTAAGTAAATCCTAGTTTTAGAGGTGGAGAGAGACTGAAAATGTTGATGGAAACTGTCTAAGATATGATAATGATGCCAGTCAGATATCTTACCACTTAATTAGAGGTCAATCTAATGATGCATTTTTATATAAAATGCTTATAATAAATATAGCTGCAATTTACAGGAAGAATACATACACAGGCATACATTTATGTATGTGGTCTCGATTCCTGAGTCTCGATTTATCTGCCATTCCTGGCTGACATGGGACTCTGCTAGGAATCCAACCAAAAGAGGGGCTGGGCAGAGGGATTACGTAGGTTTCAGAGGTAATCAAACAGCTAATTTATTATTATGGAGTTATGATGGATAGATGTAAATATAAAAAAAATGCAGGTGAAATTGTGATGGGGAGGAAAAAACTCACAATAGCTCATAGATATGGATTCAAATTGTCTTTCTTTCAAGCTACAATGATGCTATTACATAATTTCCAACATAATTATACCATCAATAGGAATAAAGCCAGACAATGGAGCTAGATGTGTTCAAACTAAATTATTTGAGTATTTTTTCAAGTGCCCTTTTTATTGTGTAAATAACCCATGCCCTTTTTAAAAGTAAGTAATATTTATTCTGCTTCTGCTGAATATATTAGAATCCGAGAAAATCCTTAATGAAAAGCTGCTCAGAAAACAGCCATGCTGTTTTATAAGAGCAGGATCACATGACACAATGACTAGATTCAGAATCATCAGAGGAAGGAAGAAGGGGGTAAGGTATGGGGGACAATATCCATATTCTATTGCCAGTTATGGCTCTATCCTCTGGGTGACCTAGGATGACTCAGATCTCTTTCTACATGTGGTCGGTGACTCAGAAGTGTTTTTTAAAAGTTTTCTGTTTAATTCTATATCATAGATCATTTCCTCTGGAAAGCATAAAATACAAAATGATCTTTTTTAGTTCTTTCTTCCATCTGTATTCAAAGTGAGAGCTATTAACTCCTCCTGTATATAGACTGACCTGAAATGGCATTATGTTTATAAATGGCATTATGTTTATAGAATTTCACAGTGAAAGGCTAATGATAAAAATATTCTAGAAAATACTTTTCAAAGTTTTTGAATTATGGGACCTAAGAGCTCTTTTACAGCCCAGAAGGAAAAAAAAAAAAATCCCTATTGGAATTTGGGAATTAGTCAAGGATTATCAAGAAAACACTAACTATATCTTCTGTGGTATCAGATTCAGTGGATCAGGATCTAAACCACATCTTATCAAGCTTCTATGCCTATAAAAAGTCACTTAGAATCCAGGGAATGAGAAGCTGAGGCCCTATACTGCATTTCTGTCCAGTATCCCTTGTGACTGATACAGGCTGGACCAGACAATATTTTCAATAACACTGTTCTAGAAGGCTATCACCTGTTCCTTATTCAGTATCTCTTTGAGTTATGTTACCATCTTTTTAAAGAATGATTCATGGCTGACATTAGGGATTTGGACACAGATTCCTGGTTTTGACCCTTGTTAATGAAATGAGGAGACATCTTTAAAGAACCAGTCATTGGATCCCGGCTAATGTTTTTCTTTAATCAATCTACAATGTTCCAACTGAGAATTTAAATTTTCTCTTAAAGGTTCTAAAATTGCTTCTAATTGTCCTTTTTGAGACTCTGATCTCTGGTTAATTGTAGTGTAAAAGTCCTAAATGTGTAAATGATGTTTAGCAAATACCTTGTACAATTTTGATGAAATGTACACAAACACTGGATTAGTGAGTTTTTGTTTGTTTTGTAAAACGCAGGTCTTGACCAATGCAGAACTTAGATATTCTATCTAAAGCAAAAATAACAAGTCCATTGTTGAATGATATTGGACTGAGGGTACTATTCATGTAAGAGCAACAGTATCACAAGTCCTCCCAGGGAACAACGTTCTCTCACTTCATACCACTCTACAATTAACTAGGGGAATGAAATGTGCCGAACTATATTTATTCAAGTTTCACTGAAAAATAACTGCGCCAGCAGCAAGAGGACAAAGAAAAATACCATATGGTTGGTCTTTATCCTTCAGCATGTAGTCACAAAAAGTGTGAGAAGTTTTCAAATGAGTGTATACAAAAGTTCAGAGGGCACTGGAGAGGCAGAAACAAAGTCCATCTGGGGTAGTAAGGATGGCAGACTTGGAGACGGCATTTAAATTGGATCACGGAGAACCAGTGTTTCTTTGAGAAAAGAGAAGTCAATTTCATGCTGAGTGAGTAGGAATGAATGCGACAGCACAGAGTTGCAAAAGAATCTCCTCCCATTGACAAAGTCTCACAGTTCAGAGGAACAGTGTGTGGGACTGAGCGGTGGGGAGGAGGATTCGGAAAGCGTAGGTTGGGAGCATTTTAATAATAGTATGCATTCAGCCCACGCTTGAGTCACTGAGTTCATCAATCGGGAGACATATTTTACAGTTTTAACCTTTTTTTTTTTTTTTCAGTTTTAACCTTTTAACCTCTGAAATCAGGATGCCGCTGGACAGGTGGCACTTATTATCTTGTCACTACCTATGAATGCACATAAAAACTTCCAAAGAGGGTGGAATAAAATGACTCTTCTGAGTCATATTGTCACTAATGCTCCTGAGGAAACAGGAAACAACATTATCCGGAACAAAACACAAATGTCAATGACTCTTGAGTAGGGAGGGAGGGAGATGCCAAAATGCCAGGCTTTCGTTGTACAGCTGTAAGAATCACCTTGCGCATGTGCTCAGTCACTCAGTTGTGCTCAACTCTTTGGGACTCTTTGGACTACAGCCCACCAGACTTCTCTGTCCATGAGATTCTCCAGGCAAGAATACTGGAATGGGTTGCCATTTCCTCCTCCAGGGGATCTTTCCAACCCAGGGGTCAAACATGCATCTCCTGCATTGGCAGGTGGGTTCTTTACTACTGAGCCACGTGGGAAGCTTCTAAGTACCTAAGAATCACCTTAGCCCATGTATTTTGGCGATTTATTCTTTGCTACCAGCTTCCCTCATAGCTCAGTTGGAAAAGAATCTGTCTGCAATGCAGGAGACCCTGATTCAATTCCTTGGTTAGGAAGATCCTCTGGAGAAGGGATAGGCTACCCACTCCAGTATTCTTGGGCTTCCCTTGTGGCTCAGCTGGTAAAGAAACCACCTGCAATGTGGGAAACCTGGGTTCGACCCCTGGGTTGGGAAGATCCCTGGAGAAGGGAAAGGCTACCCAGTCCAGTATTCTGGTCTGGAGAATTCCATGGACTATATAGTCCATGGGGCCGCAAAGAGTTGGACATGACTGAGCAACTTTCACTTTCACTTTATGCACCAGAGTGATAGGTAATAAAAATCTGATTTTATCTGAAGTCTCAAAAATCTTTCAGGAAGAAGAAAATAAAAAATCAAAGGCATGTAAGAAAGAAACAATTGTGCCATACTAGAATTTGTGTACTCTTTTCCCTTGGCAGTATATAAAATAAAGCTGTGTTTTGTGATCACTGACATCCTACAACAGCCCATGGATTGTAGGGCATGCCAATCACCGCGCCAGGTATTGGGGGTATAATGGGGAACAAAACATGATGCGTCCCAGATCTCACACTGCTGCCAGGCTACAGTCTTAGATGCTGGGCCTGGATTATGTATTATGATATGGTGTGCCCAGGAAGGGTTAAGAATTGAATGGTCAGATATTATTATATTTTCAGGAAGTTAGCTCTCTCGGTGAAGTACAGGCTGCATGGCAGAGAAGGGGACTGATGATAGGGAAGACTAGTTAAGAAGATCCTGAGACAGTTTGTGCAAGATATAATGAGGGCCTGAATGAAAGGCTAGACTAAGAAGAGGATTTAATCAACATGATTTGCACTCTCATAGTTCATGATTAAAGAAAACCAGCACACAATTCAAACTGCCTTCCCATGGATGGAAAAAAAAAATCTAGCATTTGAGAGCTATTTGATCATCAAGCATATTGTCACTTTCAAAATGCTACATATACTGTAGCCTTAAATCGCCCAACATGGAGGGCAAGGCACCAGCTAAGCCCTGGGAATACAAAGAAGAATTGAGTCTTCCGAGGTGAAGGAGAGAGAGAGATGGAAAGGTGATGTGATTATGTGCAGTGATAGAGGGGAAATTCAGTTTGGGAGAGTTCAAACTGAACAGAACTGCAGCACTGCTTGGAAATGGGAAGGACCTCCAAAGGGGAGCCACGAAGGACTAGATGCTTGAGGACATACAATAAAGTCGCAGAGTGGAATAAGAAAGGGCCCTCTGAGCAGAGATAAGCCTGTGCAAAAACACAGAGCTGAGAAAACCATGTTTGCAGCAATTTTCAAAATATGGATATGTATGGACAGGAGGGAGAGATTAGGGTGTATAAAACCCAAGGAGCTTTATATAATATTAAAGAGTTTCAATTTAACCTTGGAGTACTGTAAACCCACTATAGGATTACCTATATTTCAGTTTAGGTTATTTCCATAGGCTTTCAAAAATTTTATCATTCTAAATTGGATTACACATAAAAACAAGTCCAAAAAGGGTTTTCATTATGTTACACAATAAACAATAAAAAGCAAGGGAAGAGACTGCTATATGTCCCCATTAAAGTATGCAATTAATTTGAAATGCTTCTAAAAATGGAAAAGCCAGGAGCAATAAATTTTTGACCAATTTAAAAGGACAAGTCCAATATCAAGCAGAGAGACTGACTGTGCTTTCAGAATTATTCCATGATGTACTTGGATCATGTAATAGAAAGAAAAGGTGCCTACAGATACTGAGTGGCCTAAAGATTACTCTTTGTAAAGATAACAAAATATGGAAACCTTTCCCTGTTAATTAAAAGTTTCTCTTTTATATTTCTGTGTGCACGTGTGTGTTAAGTTGCTTCAGTCGTGTTCAACTCTTTGCGACCCCATGGACGCCAGGCTCCTCTATGCATGGGATTGTCCAGGCAAGAATACTGGAGTGGGTTGCCCTGCCCTCCTCCAGAGGATCTCCCCAACCCAGGGATCAAACCTGTGTCTCTTATGTCTCCCGCATTGGCAGGCAGGTTCTTTATCAGTAGCGACACATGGGAATCAGAGTATATTTACATATATATATGTAAATATATATGTATTACATACATATATATGTAAATATAAGTAGTATATAAATATGTATATATAAATGAATGATTAACATCAACATTTTGCTTTTCTGTCATGTTTATAGAATAACTTTAAAATGCTGCTGTCTTTGAGTTCAGACTTACACGTATTTCACAGATTTAAGAAGCCACAAAAGAATAAAAAAATTCAGCTAATGTCATGCTTCTCCTTTGGATATTAGTGGGGGCAGCATCCATCTTCTACTATTTTAAAATTACCATTGAAGAAGAAGCCATGTCTTTTCCTGTGTCTTTCATTATTCACATGACCCTACTAGAAAGAAACCAAATGTGGATGGAATCAGGAGCTAGACCACTGGTCTGTGTTACACACAGTTACAAACAGTAAATGTCTGAGACACTTGCCAGATTCTGGGACCCCAAACTGAGTACACAACAGGCATTTAGCCAAGTTGCTCTCTTCCCCAAATTATCTCATGGCCTCATGTTTTTAACACTGCAATGTGTGAGCACACAGCAGCCTTCCTGATGTGATACCATATTAATATTTACACATTTAACTCTGAGTTTCACTCACTAACCAGTAAAATCTGGAGAGCAGGGACTGTGTTTTATTCATTTTTGAATCTTTTTCTCACAAAAAGTCGAATGTCTTTCAAAAAATAAAAGCTAAAGAAATCTATGTTGAATTATATTGCAGATACATGAACAATATTTAAAATTTTTATTGCCAGTCTCAATAGAGACGAGCATTTCTGGAAAACAATTAAAAGTTTATACTAAATTCTGTCCCTTTGTGCTATTTTAAAATCATTAATATTCCAACCAGCATCATCAAAATCAATATGTAACAAACAAAAAGAAAAAAGTTTCTATCATTCTGAATTAAAAATGATCATATAAATTGCTTTGAAACTGAACTGGCTTTGAAGGAACTGACTATACACAAAATGTCAAAATTATAAGAACAAATCCTTTATTCTGAATAGTGTATATTTAAAGAGTAACTTCCAGGATGCATTTTCTGGATAAGTTTTTGTCTCCAAGTGGGTAGAATTCATATGTATGAATAATATATATATTAGAGCCAGGATATATACTTGTAAGACTTCCAATAGCATGCAGTCAGATGGAGTCCTAGATTCCAGATGGTCTAGAACAGAACGTTCAGAATTATCAGCGTTAACACTCCCATTCTCAGATGACTGCGTTCGTGTCATCACCTCCAAAGCATATATGTATTTTCTGCACTAAACTTTGAGAAATAAACATAACGTAAAATCCCTCTCAGACATTTAAGAAGAGAATAGAGCCAGGCTCCACATCTCTACCTCTGATGGGTTCCACAGGAGCACAAAGAATGTGTTATAGTCTCTCTTTTTTCCCAATCTGTGATGGGGACAGAATTGAAATCACTGTTTGCTGCTTTACACAATACTCCAGATAAGCAAACCTGCTTCAGTTCCAGAAACAGGAAAAGTCAAGCAAATGACTTGACGAGCTGCTTGTTCTTAAGAAATAAGAAAAATGAGGAATTATTTTTTTGAGGCACAAAAAGAAAGCACCAAGCACTGTAGAAGATTTACTTTGTTTTCAAACTTGGGGAAAAAAAGTCTCTTTCAGGACTCTATAAAATAGAAACATAAAAGCATTTAAGGGATAATTCTCCTATGTACCTAGGTGGCTAAAAGATGCCTGTTTCATTCTACAGGAAATAAGACTGGTGCCACTGGAGACATGGCACTCACACAGTGAACTGCTGTTCAGTCAGCCATGGAAAGCATATTCTTACGGAGAATATCCCAGACAATGTATCTATTTCAGAGCTGCCTGTACCTCTTTATTGTTTTTATTGCTTTTGTTTTGCTTTTCAATCCAAAATTTAGAACTGTAATGACTTAGCATTTTTACTTCCCCCATCAGCAAAAATTTAATCAGCTCAGATCAAATCAGTCGCTTAGTCATGTCCGACTCTTTGCGACCCCATGAATCGCAGCATGCCAGGCCTCCCTGTCCATCACCAACTCCCGCAGTTCACTGAGACTCACGTCCATCGAGTCAGTGATGCCATCCAGCCATCTCATCCTCTGTCATCCCCTTCTCCTCTTGCCCCTAATCCCTCCCAGCATCAGAGTCTTTTCCAGTGAGTCAACTCTTTGCATGAGGTGGCCAAAGTACTGGAGTTTCAGCTTTAGCATCATTCCTTCCAAAGAAATCCCAGGGCTGATCTCCTTCAGAATGGACTGGTTGGATCTCCTTGCAGTCCAAGGGACTCTCAAGAGTCTTCTCCAACACCACAGTTCAAAAGCATCAATTCTTTGGTGCTCAGCCTTCTTCACAGTCCAACTCTCACATCCATACATGACCACAGGAAAAACCATAGCCTTAACTAGACGAAACTTTGTTGGCAAAGTAACGTCTTTGCTTTTGAATATGCTATCTAGGTTGGTCATAACTTTCCTTCCAAGGAGTAAGCGTCTTTTAATTTCATGGCTGCAGTCACCATCTGTAGTGATTTTGGAGCCCAGAAAAATAAAGTCTGACACTGTTTCCACTGTTTCCCCATCTATTTCCCATGAAGTGATCCCGTGTCCTAAGTCTTTTTGGTTTGCTTCAAAGAATCTAAACTAAAAGATGATGAGATCAATTATAGTCTTTAAAGTGATGGGGAGCATTTTATAAAGTGTGTACTTGGGATATAGTCAGGCATAAGTTTGACTAAGTAACCACTAAGAAATTGCAGTATTATGAAAAATATCCTCATAATCAAATCTTAGCTTTGGTTAAAGTAACCGGTTCATCTCATTATTTTTGTCAAGTGTCTATTTTAAATACTTAGGCAATTGATCATTCACTTATCTGAACATCCATCACAATATGAATAAATCATAGTTCATTCATCACTTGAAATATTATACACCACTGTAAACCTGAGCCATAACTACTGGTGTGAAGCATTACTCACCATGACATGTAATTTAGTGAAATACCAAATAGGATGCTTTTATGTCTGAACAGCAGGGCTTCCCTCATAGCTCAGTTGGTAAAGAATCCACGTGCAATGCAGGAGACCCCGATTTGATTCCTGTGTTGGGAAGATCCCCTGGAGCAGGGAAAGGCTACCCACTCCAGTATTCTTGGGCTTCCCTGTGGCTCAGCTGGTAAAGAATCTGCCTGCATTGCAGGAGATCTGGGTTCAATTCCTGGGTTAGGAAGATGCCCTGGAGAAGGGAAAGGCTACCCACTCCAGTATTCTGGCCTGGATAATTCCATGGACTGTATAGTCCATGGGGTTGCAAAGAGTTGGACACGACTTAATGACCTTCACTTCACTCACTTAAAAACATGTGTGCATGTGGGAAAGTACACATGTGTTTGTTGCTTAAGCATGAAGAAAACTGAAGAGACTATCAGGAGAGTACGTTCAGAAAAGGATGAGGCAGAATTTTTCTTTGTGCTGTTTGATTTGTATCTATAAGCACATATTTTATAATCAGAATATTATGAAGAAAGTATCAGTGGAACTTTAAAAACTTAATCTTGTTGGATTTGTTCTAATTTTTTAAAAATCTATTACCAATCTACTATGGATTCTATTGCCATCATTAGTAAATGCTCAATGCTGATAAATTTATTTACTTTTTTACATTTAGTATCCTAATAAGTACAAAAGGAATAATAACAATACCAATTTCACAGAAGTGGTTGTGATAATTGCATTAATATATGTAAGGCACACAGAAGAGTGGTCTGTATTAAATGATTAACATCTTCTTCTAATAAAAGTGGTGGTACATCTGGGGCCATTTGTAAAGAAATAATTTGCTAGGGTTTCTGAATAACTCTACTGGTTTTGCGACCAAAGCATATTCTATGTAGTTGTCTGTTTTTGCCTCAGAACTCTGGTTTTCCTCATTTAAATATTGATGGAAGGAGGGCAAGAAGAACTGCAAGTTTTTCTCATTATTAAATGAAGTGTCAAATTGGTCAAAAGGGAGACATCTGCTGAAACATGTTAATTCTTATATAGGAAATTTCAACCCCTAAAGTATTACTATAATTCAGGCAAACACCTATATATTTTTAATTATGTTTCCAGATAATTTGGTTTTCTTGCTTCCCAGATGCAAATTTGTGGTCAACTTTATCAAACCAGGTGGCAAAGTGCTAATTAAATAACCTGGTTAAATAACTCAAGTTTCAAAAATCATGTTTTTTCCCACCTACCCCATCTGTAAACTCCATATCAGAAGAAAAAAACAGCTTTAATTATGTAAAGTAATATAATATGATATTTGAATGACGTTAAAAAATACTAATTCTGTAGTCCACATTGTACTTAAACAAAGAAAACGAAAACATAGCCTTATAGATATAAAAGGGATTAGTAAATAAAGAGAGTTTATTTCTTGGGGTGAAAGATGAGTTTCTATACCTTTGCTATGTCAGATGCTCTAAAAAATCACACAGACATCTACCATTGCCCATAAACAACTGAAAACCGAACTACCCAACAGATACATTATGTTGCTAGAACAATACCACTGCTAGTTTAAAATACAAAGTGCTTGAGAAACTATCATTCTAAGAAAAACACCATTTTTTCATGACTCATTTTCTCAAGTAATTATTTTAGAATGATTTAAATAATGTATCAAGCTAAATACAACATACTAAAATGGAGACCAAAATGTCTGATTATCTCCCCATATCGCTTAATAACGTTTCAGTTCAGTTCAGTTCAGTCGCTCAGTCGTGTCGTGTAACCCATCCATAAGAGGTGCTAGTCAATGATAGGGAGTGCTGGGGTGAAATTAGGAAAAATACCGTTAAAAAATTACAAAGCACCATGGCTTTGAAAGGGATCAGAAGTAATGGATACAGCAAACCAAGCATGTCGGAGGGTTTTCCCTTTCTTTAATACCTATGCCTTTGGCTGCCTGCCTTGTTCATGGTCCCATTTTGCCAGGAAACAAATGGCAACAGAAATCCATCTGTTTGGTTTCATAAACACAAAGATTTGATTTTCCAGTTGCACAGAAATCAGAGATCTATTTGTTAATGGAAGTAGGAAACGCTTTTTTCATAAAAACAGAGGAAGTAACAACAGATGGAGCTGGTAGATCCCACCTACCCTGGGCTGTTTTTGTCCTTCGTCATTTCTGTGCGGGCGAGCAGGCAACCTTAGAGCTGAGTGGGAGCCCCGGCGGATCTGATGGGCATTGTGTTACCTGTGAGCCTGGTACTTGGTGTCTCGCAAGCTCCGCCCACACCTCCACCAGGGGGCCGGCTGTCGGGGGGGAGGGGCCCGCGTGCAGAAAAACATCCGAGGAAAAAGGAGACCCTAAATTCCATACAGCAAGCTGTCATCTGCTAAAGAACACGCCATTCAGTGAGTACGAAGAAGGCGGGTGTTATAAACGCAATTGCTCTTCGATTATGTATGTGAGAAATATGTTTCCATAAGTGTATTTTTCTTTATGGCATATCATTTAAAGTACACAGTAAGATGTGTTAGTAAATGGTAGGTAGTACTCAGGTGAAATTTCCTTGTAGCACACGGACAAGCATTTTAGAGACAGTGTCCATATCAGACTTTTAAAGTCTTCAGAAAACGCAGTAATATTGAGGCAGACACAGCTCTCACTAGAATTCAGTTGTGTTCTTACCACGTGCTAGGCATTGTGGGACGTATTGTTTTGCCACACAGTGGTGCCTCTGAAGTATTATCACTCACTCTCACAGTGGTGCCCAGGAAGTAGCTACTATTCATATTTCCACTAAACAGATGAAAGAATGGGAAATTGAAAAAGTTGTGGAATTTGCTCAAGGGCAAATAGCTAGTTAATGGCAGACATAGGATTAGAACTCTGTCCTTTAAGACTCCAAACACTGACCTATTGACCACTTTATCCCCTTTCCTTTACTTTATTACATAACTTTAGGTAAAGTCCTCCATACCACCAGAATATTCTTCCTAAGTACTAAGAAAGAAATACTTAGATAAGGTAGATTTTGTAACTTAGTGTGCAGCATTACCGGAGATAAGCCTCAGTTACTGACAAATTAATACCCTCAAAAAGTTTTAAATGCCTTCAAAGAAACATTTAACTTTTAATTTATTTTCAAAATCTGGGATGATGATGAGAAGATATTAAAAACCTGTAAACACAGTCCTTAGGTGTAAATTACCTAGCATCCTAATAAACAGAAGGAGCAGAAAGAGTCAAACATATGTCATTTAAAGGATATGTTGGGGATGGGATAAAAGCTTAGACTGCTTCTACCAGAGATCACTGTAAAAATTCAATTTCTAAATGGATAAGCTCCCTGTGGATTCAGAGAAGCCAGGAAATAAGAAAGCCCCAGGGCATTGCCACACCTTGATTTGTGAAGAGAAGCAGAAATGTGTTATACCAGCTTCCTCAGATGACAAAGCAATCTGTTAAGGAGCTGCATTTGGATACACGAAGGCGTCCGCCTTGCCAATTTCTAGAGGGAAACAGTGACGGGGAGGTGAGCCACACCTTACACTCTCATCACATTCACACTTTTTTCCACTCGTATCCACCTGCTTGGGCTAGAGAAGAAGACTGTCACAAAGTCAACCTCCATATCATAGCCGAGAAAGAAAAGGCTCTGCCTGCTTCCCTCTGCACACAGTAGGGTTTAAAAATGTGCTAAGACTGTGGTCTTGTCAATCCCTCTGTTCCGTAGCACTCATGCCCCAGGAGAAATTAAGGCCAACTTGCTTTTAAGGTAGAACTAAACCAGGCCCAATGACAATAAAATCTGTTTTTGCTACTTTTCTTCAAGAGGAGCTAGATTTTTGTTGCACTTTTAGAGAAATAGTCCGATATGACTTGCCATGGGTAGAAATTCCTTCCCAGCCTTTGCAATCTGAATAGTGCTAAGCTGTGAACTAATGAGTGTGTGTATCTTTTCTTTCTGTCCCTAATATTTTACTCAGGTAAGATCTGATTAAGTGGACATGCAGAGTAAACTTAAAAGGCAAAGTCTAAGAAAGGCAACACATGATGGATATGGACAGAAATGAAAGTGGATGTCCCACACTGTGGCATAAAACGGGAAGGGCATGAAGGGCCCAGGCATGGCAATAAGGCTGGTCCTTTAGCATAAACTGGACATGGTGCCATCTGGCGGTCTGAAACATGACCCGTTAACAATGCGCAGTTTCCAAGCTATGGGTAGCAGGCTTCTAGGTGCAGTATTGTGCTGATGGATTTGCCTGGCCCTATGAACATGCTCATGTTTAGGCCAACTCATAATTCAGCAGTTAGGCCTCACTGTATTTTTTACTTCTTTATTGTTATTATATCTTATAATGGGCTTCCCAGGTGGCGCTAGTGGTAAAGAACCCACCTGCCGATGCAGGAGACTGTAAGAGAACTGAGTTCCATCCCTGGGTTGGGAAGATCCCCTGGAGGAGGGCATGGCAACCCACTCCACTATTCTTGACTGGAGAATCCCACGGACAGAGGAGCCTGGCGGGCTACAGTCCATAGGGTCGCAGAGAGTCAGACACGACTGAAGCAACTTAGCATGCATGTCTTATAATGAATGACTCAGGGTTCCCCTACTTGGGTATTTAGTATCTAAATAAGCCTCTTAAGTAACTACACACTTGTCAGCAGCCCATGACATTATACTAGAAATAAAATAGGTGAGATTAGAGTGTTTGTCTACTCCATTGCGCTGCAAGTCTCTTTAATAACAGGAAAGCGGGTGGATATTATCAGGACTGCTTTAGTGGTTTCCATTTAATTCCCTATAAATAAAGGGCTCTGTTGGTAGACTCATTAAGACAAAGGATTTAGAAACACCAGAAAAAGAACTCTCCTTGAATTCTTAATGCCTATTGCCCAAGGTCAAGTCTAAAGTATTTTATATTTGTTTTAAAATACTATGATTTATTGGGTTTGCCCAAAAGTTTGTTTGAGTTTTTCTGTAAGCTCTTAAGGAAAAACCTGAATGAACTTTTGGGCCAACTCAATATCTTGCATTGTCCTAATTCTAATATCTGTTTGATATATGTAGGTGGTGTGTATATATATACATATATAAATTTTCTAGGATAATTTTGGAACTACAGTTACAGATGACACTTTTTTAAAAAAATTCAAACAAGGAATTTTTGTTTGAAAATTTTGTTTGTATTTGGAAAATTTTGTTCGTATTTGGCAGATGTTTATGAGTCCCATTTCAGCTATAAAAATAAACAATAGTTGACAGTCATACTGGGAAATGTTATGAATGGGAGAGTACTAACAATTTCTATACATTAACCTGCGAATATGAGTTGGTGAAAAAATCCTGATCATCTAGGTTAACATGCTGTACTTGATATTTTAATTTCAATTTGGCACTGCTTTCTATTTTACTGTGTTTATCCAAGAAGAAATATACACTCTGATTTTATTACATTATTTATTTCTATCATTATTATTTAAAAATTCCAACTGCCAGATATTCTATGTTATTTTTCAATCTGCCTCTATCCAAAGATGTAATAACTAATAAACCAAATCCTGTGCCTCTTTGGAAGGAAACAAATGAGAGTAGACACTGTGGATAGTCTGTAATCTACTCATCAGTGGCCTGATATTTTTTAGATACATGCCTCAAAACTTAACAATCAAATTTTAATGAGTTGGAAGTTATTCTATCACCCCAACCTAGAAAAGAATAAAAGTCTCTTTCACACTTACCTACCATATTGAAATCATTATTGAAATCAGCAGTGCTTTCAGCATGTACAGAAAAAAAACCCCATAATTTGGGGTTGTGTCGATTGTGACATTCATTAGTATTAAGGACAAACTGTAGGGCTTCATAGGGCATCCCTGAGCAACAGCTGTCCAGGCAATGATGCACTCCTGTCTTCACAGCAGAGCCTATTCAACCAGCTTTTGGAGAGTGAGGGTATAAGAATAAATCAAAGAGTTATAAACCTATAATAATCTAGACAACACACTGAAGTTTCTAAAACTGTTGTCCAATCTGAAAATGACCAGTGCAGTCCCACTGACAAGGGGCACCACTATGAATCCCCTCTGTGTCTGAGACAGACGATCTTTCCTCCATCTTACTGAAAATGAAATAAAAAGGTCAAGTAAGTGCAGTTTTATTCATGCCCCCAAACAGTCTCAGCCCCAATAAATCTCACTTAACCAGTGACTTCAGTTATCCAGAATACAGTCAATGATTTACATATTTTCAAAGACCTTCTTCATAGAAGAAGTCTACGTGCAGAACCTAATTAGAACTCTATCTAAATCTTTATTTTTATTATTAATCTAATAGGCATAGCTACCTGATTTCTCATTGATTAGACAAATTTATTGAATACCTAGTTTGTGGGTGGAATTTTGCTAGGTTCTAAGGATTCAGTGTTGGGAAAAAAAGTGATTTTTTTTTCTTTTGCCAGTGGGATTGCATGATAAAACCCACACTGTTTGGGCGGCAGGTAAAAAGCTGGTTGAAGTGGGGAGGGCAGTGGCTACTAAAAGCCAGCACATGTATAGCACTAGCTCTTTGGGAAGAGTCTAAAAGGAATAAATTCAGAAAGCCAGTGGTTTAGTACCCCTAAATTTAAAGGCAAATATCAGGAAATAGAATAAAAACAAAAAGCTAAAAGAATAAATAAATATATACATATAAATACATTTTGGAAAAACAAATGTCTTCTGAGTATTAACAGTAAAAGCAACAACGCAACTATCATTGGTACACTATTTTGCTCCAGGTAGAGTTCTAAGCAACTTTCACGTATTATCTCATTTAATCATCCCAGTGACAATGGGGATGGGATTCCTATTAAACCCAATTCATATGTCAGTGGGGACTGAGGCACAGAGATGTGACTGGCCCAAGGTCACATGGCTGGTAAGTTAAGGGCACCAGAGTAGTGCTCTAATTCTATACCCAGCAGATAAGCAGTAGGGCTGAATCAACGTGCTTATCCCTGGCCCTTTGTCTTAAACATGCTACTATCATTCTGGGAACTAAGTACTTAGTTAATATAATTTGATTTAACATTTAGAACAGCATTACTCTCATGCCCACTTTTTATAGATGACAAAACAGAATCTTAGAGTAGTTAAATAATTTGCCCAGCTACAAAACAGCAGACCCAGGCTTAGAAGCCAAGGTTGGTGACTCCAAAGCCCTTATGCTTTGTCCCTGTAAATACCTTGATGTAAATATGTAAATACTGTGTTGACTTCCTGACACTCTACTACTCAGGCAGCACTGGTTCAGACAATGTAGTATCTAGACAGGGATCTATTTTGCAATGAGTACATCCTGAGTTTGATTCTGTTTGTGCTCTATGGACCCAGGACTAGTTACTTAATCTGAATGAGCTTCCTTTGAAGTGAGGATAAAAAAAATCCAACTTTATATGGCAGCCCCCAAAAGAGCAGGTGCTCAATAAGTATGTGTTTTCTCACCCAATTCCCCAACATTTTGAAATTAGTGACCAGGCTTTAGAATAAAGATATCTAGAGCTTCCTTACAACTTGGAATTGAGAACTGGTGAAAAACAGGATTCATAATCCCAGTTCCTATCTGGTCAATTTAAATAGTGCTGTTAAATAGCCATATAACATAAGCTATAGAAGCCACATCAAAATAACTAATTTTAATAATGTTTTATTTTACCCAGTGTACCCAAAATGTCATCATATAATTTTGGCAGGTGGTCTGTATAAAAATTATTGATGTATTTTGCATTCTGGTTTTACACATTGAATCAATGTGTATTTTTCATTTAAAACACATGTTGATATGTACTAGTGGCTCCTATATGGACAACATTTTAATATGTGACTGTTATGGTCATTTCTCTGTTTGTGAAAGATCTTTTCCAATCTTTTCTTTCCTTATTTAGTCCACTCTGGATTTAGATATAATTGCTCAACAATATGGTCCTTGTATACCTCCCTTGACCTCCTACATTTACCTTTATGGTGATATTCATGGAATTAATTAGATTTACCCATCGTACAAGGTGTGTGTTGACAGTCCCTAACTTCTGAACTGCTCATCAGAAGTTAAATGCCTTAAGTACGTGTCCTGTTCACGTGACACATTGTATATGCTGCTTTGCATATTTGTCTCTCTGACCGTATCTCTCCAGGTAGGACTATAAGCCCCTTAGAGCTTTTCTAGATATCTTTACAGTCCCCTGTTCTAGCACTGTTTCATGTACCTATTAGACAATGCATTTTAGGGACTGACGACAGATTCCCTTGAAGAACTATCTTCTGGGTTTCACCATATCTGCCACAGCACGTTGCCACAGACTCTCAATTCATTTTTGTCTGAGTGAATGAATTTTGATTCACTGGCTAATTTGAAAAGCTCTACTGTCCCCAGTGTGAAAACACAGCCAATAATGAGATTATCTAAGAGGCTTGTAGGAGGATCATCTTAAAAAGTTAGGAACTAATTTGCTATCCTTCAGTCACAGAGAGGTATTATCATACTGGGATCATCACCCTGGCTTCCTGATTCCTCATTCTGTACTCTTTCCACTGGGTTACATTATTTATTTCTGTGCACCTTTTTCTACTTAATTTCTCCCAAGGGGAGAGTATTGTCCTCAAAGTGAGAGGTCAAAAACACTGAAATAAAGATTGCTGAAATGCTGATAAAGACTGTGTGTGGGGGAAAGATAGAAAATAGCAGTGCATTCTTGAAAGGTGAGGAAAAAGTCCATTCTATGCCAAATATCCTTTATTTTCAAGGTGTAAACAGGGACATTTTATTTAATGCAAAATTCTGCTATGAAATTAGATACTAAATCATTGCATTTTTAAACCTTGACTTTAGAGAATCTCTAGCTTCTAGAAATAGTATTTCTCTGTATATTGACAGACTTAAGAGATATATCACAAGCAGGCTGATGCTTCTAAAGGTCATTTCCTTAACAAAATGGCATTTTTTCACAAAAGTACAGGAGATTTTGAAATTATCTCACAATAGAGTTTTAAAGACAATTATCCAGAGATGAAGATCAGTGTAAAGGGTAAGAGAGAGTGCTTTGAAGCCTTATAGATCTGAATTTGAGACCTGGCTATGCCCCTTACTGCTTCTGGATGGACAGATGTTATTTTGTTGTTTGCTTTACTCACTCCATGGTCATCTCCCCTTTTTTGGGGGTGAAGGAACAGTGGACTACTTCTCTTCTCTTCATGGGCTTTGTGTTGTGTTGAGCCCACTTCCCTGCTGGGGGTTCAGATTCAGCCAAACAAGGAAAATGATATTCAGTTCCAGAAATGTGCAGGAAGTTCAGGGAAAGAGGCATGGCTGGCCTGCTAAGGACTGGTAAGCAGACAGGATGTAAGCCTTCGGCGGTTGGCAGACAGTCAGCCCCCTCAACAGGAAAGGCTGCGTGTGCAAGTAGCTGACAGAGAGGAAGCACAACCAAGACACGGAGAGAGGGAGGTGACATACTTTGAGCTCTGGCATCATGGAAGCCAGTCCTGCCCCTTGACTTTACATGAATTATCAACAACTAGGTTTTCTCGCTCTTGAAATCGTTAAGCACGTGATGAAACAGTAAGTTATGGAACACTTCTCAACCTCTTATTTTTTAGTCATAAAACAGATACAAAATAGCCATTTTATTAGTCTTGGGGAGGAGCCAATTGAGATTACATTCATGCAGTTCCTGAAATACAGTGGGATGCAAACCGTCAATGGTGCTCTTTCTATTTTAAAAGGGGTGGAGAGTGAGGTGGCTGAGAACGTGAGCTCTTGAGCCAAAGAGATTATGTTTGAAAGCTGGACGTGCTGCTCACCTGCAGGGCAAATTTCAGCAAGACTACAGGACTTCTCAGTTCCAGTTTCCAAATTTATCAAGTGGGAATAATAATATGTATTTGAGAGAAACACCATACCATTTAGAAATAGCATATGTGAGGGCCTAGCTAAATGCCTGGCACACGACCAGCCGCCATGAAATGGTGGCTACTTGTTTTGTTATTACCAATTTCAGTGATTGCTAACTCTAATATATTTTATGTCAAAAGCATTCTAAATAGTATCTGTTTTAGTTTTTAGCCAGAAAAGTCATGATTATTTTTAATCTTTCCTTGGAGAGAAAAAGAAACTATGTCATGTGCATTTCAAAAAAGTGAATGTGATCGTAAACAGTGAAAATGAATGTAGCATCCAGAATAAACAAAGGAAAGCATCCATCTGACTGCTTTTGAAGCTTGTTTAGGTGTCCACAGGATGTGGCTGGTCACATAGATACATGTAATGGCATCCTATACCGCAGTCAGGAATCAGAGCCCTGAAGGTGAGAAAATGCATCACATGGAAAGTGGCTGTCATATCTGGGGCTGCTGAGGGTAGGGAAATCTGAGGGGATTGGATGGGGGCACATATCTCAATGGCTAAGAAAAGATGGTTCCTGGGGACCAGGCAGCAAAGTGAAAGCACAGGGAGATAGCTTCCATTATTTGGAGTCAAAATGTTTCCACTTTCCATAGCTTTATGATCACCCCTGAGTCCTCCACATGCTACCTATAGACACAGTACTAGCTTTCCATCTGGGACATCAAGTCATACCCACAAGTCCCCAAAGTGCTTGCAGTCACACAAACATACATGAATAATTCAGGACTTTATAAATGATTAAGCAGATGTACTGATATTTATCAGCAGCAGGTACTTTCCTTTCACAGTATCACAAATCCTCATGATTGAGGGTAATTAGGGAGAGGCCCTGACTGAATAACTGACAAGCCCAGATTAGTAAGTCATTTCATAGTTTTCTACATTTAAGTAGACTCTGTAAATAGCAATAAAGTCAGCAAGTAAGATGTCCTTGTCAAAAGAAGCCCTTCAGGTTCTGCATAGTAAACTGTAGATAAATATCATTTGCAATGAGACTATTATTTACAGGCAAATGGGAAGTCATACACTAGAACCATTGTCTTTTTTCCTGAACTTTCTAGATCCAATCAGTCATTTATGCTCTACTGCCAAATATATATTAAATACGGATGGTGTTCCCCATCTCCAATACTATCCCCTTCTCAGTAGTTCTCAACTGGGGTCATTCTCCATGCAGTAGCCAGAAAATCTACTAAAATATAGAAATTTATGGCATAAACATATATAAAGATACGGCATGTACATATCATGCTTAGTCACTCAGTTGTGTCCAACTCTTTGCAACTCATGGACTGTAGCCCACTAGGCTCCTTTGTCCATGGAACTCCGGGCAGCAATACTGGAGTGGTTAGACATTCCCTTTTCCAGATCTTCCTGACTCAGAGGTTGAACCCAGGTCTTCTGCATTGCAGGCAGATTCTTTAATATCTGAGCCACCAGGGAAACCCAGCATATAAACATATATGTATACAATAAGTGCTATATATAATATTGCACTATTATTAATCATATTGAGGGGTGGCAGATTGGGCGACCCCTAGGTATGTCACATGAGTATGGGAATGGTTTTGGACAGAAAGGCACTTTAGAGAGAGCCTATGCAGGAAGGAGATGGAGAACATGGAGAAGATGGAGAAGCTCTATACAGTCAGCAAAAACAAGACTGGAGCTGACTGTGGCTCAGATCATGAACTCCTTATTGCCAAATTCAGACTTAAACTGAAGAAAGTAGGGAAAACCACTAGACCATTCAGGTATGACCTAAATCAAATTCCTTATGATTATCCAGTGGACTTTAGAAATAGATTTAAGGGACTAGATCTGATAGACAGAATGCCTGATGAACTATGGATGGAGGTTCATGACATTGTATAGGAGACAGGGATTAAGACCATCCCCATGGAAAAGAAATGCAAAAAAGCAAAATGGTGGTCTGAGGAGGCCATATGAATAGCTGTGAAAAGAAGAGAAGGGAAAAGCAAAGGAGAAAAGGAAAGATATACCCATTTGAATGCAGAGTTCCAAAGAATGGCAAGGAGAGATAAGAAAGCTTTCCTCAGTGATCACTGCAAAGAAATAGAGAAAAACAATAGAATGAGAAAGACTAGAGATCTCTTCAAGAGAATTAGAGATACCAAGGGAATATTTCATGCAAAGATGGGCTCAATAAAGGACAGAAATGGTATGGACCTAACAGAAGCAGAAGATACTAAGAAGAGGTGGCAAGAATACACAGAAGACCTGTACAAAAAAGATCTTCATGACCCACAATGGATCTTCATGAATCCAATGGTGTGATCACTCAGCTAGAGGCAGACATCTTGGAATGTGAAGTCAAGTGGGCCTCAGGAAGCATCACTACAAACAAAGCTAGTGGAGGTGATGGAATTCCAGTTGAGCTATTTCAAATTTTCAAAGATGATGTTGTGAAAGTGCTACACTCAATATGTCAGCGAATTTGGAAAACTCAGCAGTGGCCACAGGACTGGAAAAGGTCAGTTTTCATTCCAATCCCAAAGAAAGGCAATGCCAAAGAGTGCTCAAACTACCGCACAATTGCACTCATCTCACATGCTAGTAAAGTAATGCCCAAAATTCTCCAAGCCAGGCTTCAGCAATACATGAACCGTGAACTTCCTGATGTTCAAGCTGGTTTTAGAAAAGGCAGAGGAACCAGAGATCAAATTGCCAACATCTGCTGGATCATTGAAACAGCAAAAGAGTCCCAGAAAAAAACATCTATTTCTGCTTTATTGACTATGCCAAAGCCTTTGACTGTGTGGATCACAATAAACTGTGGAAAATTCTGAAAGAGATGGGAATACCAGACCACCTGATGTGCCTCTTGAGAAGCCTCAGGAAGTAACAGAACTGGACATGGAACAACAGACTGGTTCCAAATAGGAAAAGGAGTGTACATCAAGGCTGTATATTGTTACCCTCCTTATTTAATTTGTATGCAGAGTACATCATGAAAAACCCTGGGTTGAAAGAAGCACAAGCTGGAATCAAGACTGGCGGGAGAAATATCAATAACCTCCGATATGCAGATGACACCAACCTTATGGCAGAAAGTGAAGAAGAACTAAAGAGCCTCTTGATGAAAGTGAAAGAGGAGAGTGAAAAAGTTGGCTTAAAACTCAACATTCAGAAATCTAAGGCCAAGGTATCCGGTCCCATCACTTCATGGCAAATAGATGGGGAAACAGTGGAAACAGTGATAGACTTTATTTCTGGGCTCCAAAATCACTGCAGATGGTGATTGCAGTCATGAAATTAAAAGATGCTCCTTGGAAGGAAAGTTATGAACAACCTAGACAGCATATTAAAAAGCAGATACATTACTTTGCCAACAAAGGTCCGTCTAGTCAAGGCTAAGGTTTTTCCAGTAGTCATGTATGGATGTGAGAGTTGGACTATAAAGAAAGCTGAGCACTGAAGAATTGATGCTTTTGAACTGTGGTGTTGGAGAAGGTTCTCAAGAGTCACTTGGACTGCAAGGAGATCCAACCAGTCCATCCTAAAGGAGATCAGTCCTGGGTGTTCATTGGAAGGACTGATGTTGAAGCTGAAACTCCAATACTTTGGCCACCTGATGCAAAGAGCTGACTCATTTGAAAAGACCCTGATGCTGGGAAAGATTAAGGGTAGGAGGAGAAGGGGACGACAGAGGATGAGATGGTTGGATGGCATCACCGACTCAATGGACATGAGTTTGAGTGAACTCCGGGAGTTGGTGATGGACAGGGAGGCCTGGCGTGCTGCGGTTCATGGGGTCTCAAAGAGTCGGACACGACTGAGTGACTGAACTAAACTGACGCAGGAAGCATATTCCAATCCCTTTTCTTCCCCAAAACAAGATATATAGATTCCCTCCCTGTACGAAGGAAGAAAAGAAACATTCTTCACCAGGAGTCAGAGCAGAGCAAATTCTGTACAAACACACCTTGTAAACGTCATCCTTATCTTCCCTTGGCCTCCCTGTATATTTTAAGTGCTTTCTCACAATTGCCTCTCTTTGTTCAACCTGGCATAAAGCATTTAAGTTTTGCCACTTTTTGGGTCTCCATTTCCTCACGAGGGCTCTTATGTCAGGTAAAACTTATAGGCTTTTCTCTAATCTATCTGTTTTCAGTTTATTTATTAGACCAAGCTGAAAAACCCTAAGAGGAGAGAGGTAAAATGGCACCTTTCTTGCACTATAATAATACAATTTAAGTATATTAATAACTAGCCTAACACACACACACATAAATCTGCCATACCGCTCCCCTGCTAAATCTTTTCAGTGGCGTTCCAGAATACCTCGGAATTCCTAGCTTAAAATCCAGCTCCTACCCCAAGGTTCCTAGCTGTTCCACCTCCTCCATCTTCCGCCCCTCTCTCCCTCACGTTCTCAGCCACACAGACCTCGGCAGTCTTCGCACACAGCAAACTTGTTCTCACCCTTATTCTCACCTACGGCTCCTTTGACTGCAGAATCTTTCACTAGATGTCAGCATGGCCGATACCTCATGCAGCTCTTAGCTCAACTGTTACCTCTCAGAGGTGGCCCCAGGATCCCACAGCTAAGGCAGATCTGACCCGCTCTGTCCCCAGACACACTCACTTTCAATCACACTGCCCTGTGTTATGGACTTCATGGCACAAGTCAGGTCATGTTGTGGCATCACCTCATTTAAGTGTGAATTTCCTTGTTTATTATCTCACCTACTACTGTTATAGTAAGCTCAAATGGAGTAAAGACCTCAAGTATTTTATATATAATTGTGTCCTGAGTCTCTGGAATAGCACCTGACTCTTGGTAGGCCCTCAATAAGTAACTGCTAAATGAATAAATTATATTTCCTGAATCCAACTTCTTCCAGGTTCACTGAGGTATAACTGCCATTTGACTTTAACAGCAGTTACTTCTAATTTTTCTTAGCATAGATAAACTTTTTAAAATGTTGACATTTAGATTAACTTCTATCCAAATTGTTACAAATTACAAATGAAGTAAATTGAACTCAGCTGTTTTTTTTCTTTCCAAATCATTTAACAGTGAGCAAGTCAAAATGATCAACCCCAAAAGCAATTTTTTCTTATTTGTTTTAGTGGCATTCATAGCTTCATAGTCAAGATGTATGATATCACCAATAAAATATGCTATTTCAAAGCACATTGAAAGCTCCAAGTTTTTGGAAAATTGTCTATATCTTAGAATTACAGCTTGAATGAGTTTTTCAATGTATTTTTTCTCATCCTCTTCAGTTAACAAAGATCACAACTTTGTAATAAAGTTGGCCCTTTTTAAACTGTAGCAAGCAAAATGCAAAATTCTCTGAATAGATCCTCTATGATTTATTGGAATATTACTGTTGCTTAAACCATTGAGAATACAGTAATTCAAATGATCATATTGCTATGCACACCCATACAAACATGCATGCACACAACATCAAAATGAAATAATTTAATCAGAAGTAACATTACATTCTAGTTTTAATGGCAGAACGTATACACCACTAAGGCATGATGTCAGAAAAGTATGAGATTTAAGAGATAAATAGAATATTAAACTTGTCCTTTAAAAATGTTTTGTAATGTTGTTTTTCTCCCCACTCCCAAAACACCTTTTAGGTTTGCACAGGGACATTTCATGGATGATAGATTAATCCTGTAAGCCAAAAACTCATTTCAGTACAATTACTTTTCTAGATAAATTTAAATGCTAGGTGAGAAAACTCAGAAATTTAATTCTGTTATACACCTACAAGGAAAAACAAACAAGAAAAGTATATTTTTAAAAATGTGGCTTTTGTGGGAGGAGGGATAAATTAGGAGATTGGGTTGACATATACATGCTGCTGCTGCTACTGCTGCTAAGTCGCTTCAGTTGTGTCTGACTCTGTGCGACCCCAGAGACGGCAGCCCACCAGGCTCCCCTGTCCCTGGGATTCTCAAGGCCAGAACACTGGAGTGGGTTGCCATTTCCTTCTCCAATATACATGCTACTATATATAAAGTAGATAACTAATAAGGGCCTACTGTATAGCACGAGGAACTCTAGTCAATACTCTGTAATGACCTGTATGGGAAAAGAATCTAAAAGAGAGTGGGTATATGTATACCTGATTCATAAAGCAGAAACCAACACAACATTATAAATCAACTACAATAACATTTTTTCTAAAAATTTCTTTCAGCAATGTTTAGAGAAGTGAAATTCCAAAAGTAACTACAGGGCTTCCGGGTGGTCCAGTGGTTAAGAATCTGCCTTGCAAATGCAAGGGTAACCGATTCAATCCCTGGTCCGGGAAGATTCCACATGCCTCGGAGCAACTGAGCCCCTGCATCACAACTTCTGAGGCCAGGCTCTACAGTCCACATGCCTCGAGCCTGTGCTAAGCCACCCCACTGAGAAGCCCACACATAGCATGAAGAACAGCACCCACTCTCCACAACTAGAGAAAGCCTGTGCACAGCAACAAAGGCCAGGACAGCCAAAAACAAATAAATGAATAAATCTTTAAAAAAGTAACTACAATCTAAAAATAGGGGGGTGGATAAATAAAATGTATGGAATAATATAGGACTAAATATCTAAACATATAGATAAAACATGGACACAGTGGAGGAAGGAGGAGGTGAGATGAACTGAGATTAGCATTGACATATATATACTGCCGTGTCTAAAACAGATAGCTGGTGGGAAGCGACTGCATAACACAGGGAGCTTAGCTTGGTGCTGTGTGATGACTAGAGGGATGGGATGGGAAGGGAGAGAGGGGGGATCAAGAGGGAGGGGATATATGTATATTTATACCTGATTCATGTTGTTGTACAGCAGAAACTCACACAACATTGTAAAGCAATTATCCTCCAATTAAAAATAAAACTATAAAAAAACATGAACATATTTCCAAAACAATGTTGATTGAGTAAAGCAAGTTGCCACAAGATACAAACACATATGATGTAATTTATATACACAGAATACTATATTCCTATATTCTTCATTCAACACATATTTTGGGGGTACCTACTTTATGTCAGTTATTATTTGAGACACAAAAAAAGATGTAATCAAAGAAGGTACCTGACCTAACAAATAATCTAGTGAAGGAACAGACAGCAAAAATAGATAAATGCATGTATATATACATGCATACATGAGCACATTCTGTCAGGCAGTACTACATTTTATGGAGAAAAATAAAGCCTGAAAAGGGATCATGAGGACTTTTCAACTGTAGACTGAATGGCTTCCCCACCCCACTGGGAAGTGACTTTTGAACAAAACCCAAATGCAGGCAGTGATCTGATGGAACCACAGAAGACAGGTCTGTGGAACAGTCATCTGGGGGAAGGACAAGCAAGAGATAAAGCTCAGAGATGGAAATGTGCTTGGTGTGCTTCCTAAACAGCAAGGAGGCCAGTGCTCCTGTAGCTCAGGGGGCAAGGCAGAGAGTGGAAGGCTTGGAGGTTGGACGGTGGAACATACAGGGCCTTGGTGAACATGGCAAGGATTCTGGATTTTATTCCAATTGCAGTGGCGCCCCCATGGGCTAGGATGATGGAAGTTATTAATACATGATCTTAATGGATGCTTTTAATGATCAATCTAGCTGCTGCGTGGAGAAGAGATGGAATATGTTGAAATGATTCTATGAGAGAGAAATCAAAGAGCAGCTCAGAAGATGTGGCAGTACACCTGATAAAAGATGCCATGAGAGAGACTAGGGAAGAAGCAAGAGCAGGGAAACAGGGCTTGGGACTATAATATACTTTCACTTGAAGGCAGAGCCGAGCAGATATATTGTTCATGCATAAAATGATACATAGTAAAAACACAGAATTTGCATGTTGAATACTGATAGTATTGCCTCTAGGAGAGGGGAAAGGGGAATAGGAAAATCTAGGCAGATTCAACTCTCTCCAATATTTTATTTCCTTTAGGAAAAAAAAAAAAAACAAAACTCTGATGCAAACATGGTATAATCTGAACATCTGTTAATTCCTGGTTTGGGATACCCAGATATTTGATATATTATCTTTCTAATATCCTGGTTTTCATATTTTCCCATAGGAATTACATTCTGTACAGAAAAGAGTAATGTCTATTTTTTTTTCTACTGTGAATCATGATTCATCCATTTATTCAACAAATATTCCTTGAGCCAGACTCTGGTTGCAGGTGCTTTGGAAGCTATACAAAGCAACACAAAGTCCTCATGGAGTTTATATTCTGTGGAAAAAGGCAGACAATTGAAGTAACAGATTTTATATATATATATAAGGCCATTTTGGATAATGGAATGTGAAGAAAAATAAAACAAGATGGCAGAGATATTTCAAATTGGTTCTATTTGTTTTCTTATAAGACAAATCTATTCAGTTTTATTCCTGTGGGAAGATGGTAAAAAATAATTTATCATCAACATCACCTTATTATTATTATATCTCATGAATTTTTTGGGTCAGGGATTTGGTCCGGGTCGGGTGTGGAAGGTTTATCTGTGTTTCATGATATTGGGATTTCAGCAGGGATGTTTCAGAAGTTTGGAAACTGGAACAACTGTAGGCTATATTAGCATATCTTGGGCTTCCTTTTAACTTGGTGGCCCCAGTTGGACTTGTATGTCTGCTCAGGACTCCAAGAACAACTGTCGTTGGAGTTGCAGGCAGAAGCTGCAAAGTTTCTGTGACCTAGCCTCAGAAGTCCTCGAACATCACTTGTGTCACATACTGTTGGTGAACCAAGCCACCGAAGACAGCTTATACTAAAAAGAAAGGAAGTAAGCTCCACCTCTCAATGGGAGGAGTTGTTTAGTTGCTAACGTGTGTCCCAGTCTTTGCAACTCCATGGACTGCAGCACACCAGGCCTCCCTGTCCTTCACTATTGCCCAGAGTTTGCTCAAACTCATGTCCATTGAGTCGATGATGCCACCAACCACCTCATCCTCTGTTGCCCTCTTCTCCTTCCCTCAGTCTTTCCCAACATCAGGGTCTTTTCCATGAGTCGGCTCTTTGAATCAGGTGGCCAAACTCTTGGAGCTTCAGCTTCAGCATCAGTCCTTCCAGTGAATATTCAGGGTAGATTTCCTTTAGGATTGACTGATTTGATCTCCTTGCTATCCAAGGGATTCTTGAGAATCTTCCCAAACACCACAGTTCAAAAAGCACTAATTCTTCTGGGCTTGGTCTTCTTTTTGGTCCAACTCTCATATCTGTACATGATTACTGGAAAAACCACAGTTTTGACTATATGGGCCTTTGTCGGCCAAATGATGTCTCTGCTTTTTAATATGTTGTCTAGGTTGGGCTAGCTTTTCTTCCAAGGAGCAAGCTTCTTTAACTTCATGGCTGCAGTCACCATCCACAGTGGATTTGGAGTCCAAGAAAATAAAATCTGCCACTGTTTGCATTTTTTCACCATCTATTTGCCATGAAATGATGGAACCAGATGCCATGATCTCGGATTTTGAATACTGAGCTTTAAGCCAGCTTTTCACTCTTCTCTTTCACCTTCATCAAGAGGCTCTTTAGTTCCTCTTCACTTTCTGCCATTAGGGTGGTATCATATGCATATATGATGTTATTGATATTTCTCCCAGAAATCTTGATCCCAGCTTGTGGTCACCTACTCTGGCATTTCATATGATGTACTCTGCAAATAACTTAAATAAGCAGGGTGACAATATACAGCCTTGACGTACTTCTTTCCCAATTTGGAACCAGTCCATTGTTCTATGTTCAGTTCTAACCGTTGCTTCTTGTCCTACATATAGGTTATTCAGGAGACAGGTAAGGTCTCTCTTTCATTACCTTTAAGAATTTTCTAGTTTGTTGTGATCCACACAGTCAAAAGCTTTACTATAGTCAATGAAGCAGAAGTAGATGTTTTTTTCTGGAATTCTTTTGCTTTTTCTATGAGGAGTAGCAGGAATTTAATCTACCACAGAGAATTACTTTATTTAGAGATGCATGAACTAAAATTCATTAATTAAGTCTATAAAATGGAGCAATAATGTCTGCCTCAGAGCACTGTAAGGATAGCAAATAATGTATAGAAACTATCTGTAACAAAGCAGGGTTTAGGGGCCAGACACCAAGTCTCTGTGCAGTCAAAAATTTGTTTATAACTTATAGTCTCCCTCTGTATCCATAGTTTCCCCATATCTACAGCTCTACATGCATGAATTCAACCAACCACCTGTATAGTATAGCACTACAGTACTGACTATTGAAAAGAATCTTTATATAACTGAACTCATGCAGTTTTAACCTGTGTCATTCAAGGGGTTAAGTGAGTACCTGAGAGGACCACTAAAATGGATCTGCCCCTATAGACTTAGAAAAGAAACAAGACTCAAAACCCTTTTCCTCTGAGATGAGGAGGGTCAAGGAAATCCTTGAAATCCACTAGGACTGGAAGAGTGGCACAGTCCTAATAAGGCTCGATTATTTTCTCTAGTACTTGGAAGACCATGATAGGAAGGTAAGCTAAAATACCACATCTAAGATACTCCAAACTCTGCATCTGTCTTAGTTCCCAAAGCTTTATGACTTCTGTAAAGTAGGTAGCCACTTTGTTTTGGTAAAGGTAGAGAGTATAATTTTATACTCAGCAGGTTTTAGACATGGAAGGAGATAGGCAAGTGAATTCTTGATTCTTAGGATTATAAAATCAATAAACTTTTCTTCTTGAGGCAGCTGTTAAAATCAAGGTATTTTGAAAACAGAAATAAATGTTCCTTTACTTAGCTCTGAAAGGAAGTCAAATAGGTAAAGAGCTCAATCTACATTTGAAGAAAGTATGAGATAAACATAACTTTCATCCCCATTGTGCTGTATACAATTGTATCTTTTAAATGCTAACTAACTTCATTCCATCAGTTCTCTTTTAAGATTAAGCAAACTAAATCGGTCCATTGGTTTTTATAACACGTAAAGTTCCTTTCAATTCATTGAATGGGCCTTTGGATGTTTGGAAAATGCATTCATTTTATAAGGGATTATTACTTAAGGAAAAATGCTTAAAGAAAACAAAAGATACGAACCTATTATGTAAATGAAATCACTAAAATTCTATCTGCACACAAATAATAGGCTACAGAAATCCTTCTAGCCTTAGTTTCCATCTTAAGGAAATATAAATCGCTGTAACCATCAATTCAAAGAGAGATATTAATACAGAAATCATTGGAAAAACATTTACACTGAACATACATAAGCTTTAAATATACTGAATAAAATACTGGAAGACATTCACAAATTTACCTATGTTTCACAATCTTATTTTCTTAGCAAAACTGAGAAATCCAAAGCAGTCTAAAAAAAACTCAACTACACAGGAAAAAATGTATATAGAATCTTATAGTCCTCTAAAAATAGGAGATGTATTGATCTCTATAATAGCTCGTTTGATAAATCAATTGTTTCTTAAGCCTCTACTATGTGTCAGATGCTGTACTAAGATCAAAAGATATTTAGAAGAAATTCTTAACTCTTGAGGAGCTCACAGTCTTGAGCTGGTAGCCTTCTCTCCACCCTTGAGGAACTGAGGGTGGACAGTGAAGTACATGCGTGCATGCTCAGTCGCTTCAGGCGTGTCTGACTCTGTGTGATCCTATAGACTCCAGCCTGCCAGGCTCCTCTGTCATTGGGATTCTCTAGGCAAGAATACTGAAGTGGGTTGCCATGCCCACCTCCAGGGGATCTTCCCATCCCAGGGATTGAACTCGCATCTCTTATACCTAACCTGCATTGGCAGGCGGGCTCTTCACCACTAGGACCACTTGGGAAAGACAGTGAAGTACCAGGGGCCGATTTTATCTAAAAGGGCAGCCACTGCTAATGAATTTTCAGCAGGAAACAAATGTGAACAGAAACGGATCTTAGATAGATCACACAGTAAGTGAGGAAACCAGATTGTGAGCTCAGGGCGCTGAGTACTGACAGCTCTCACTTTATCCTTTTGTGGACAACTTTGGATTGTTGCCAACAGAGACTGATCTGAATCCTCTGCAACACAGTGGTTATGAAGCTGTAGACAACACCTTAATTGCTCCAAGCCTCAGGTTCCGATTTTGTAAAAGAAGGGTTTAAATATCTGTTCGTGGCTGAGAGGATAAGTATTCATCTTGTGGTGTGTGTGTGGGGGGCGGGGGGTCCTTCCAGGGTGACCCATTGGTACATATGGCACCAGACCATGCCTCCCACACATCCTGTAACTGGGATGCCTACATATGTTGACATTTGAATTTCTAACTCAAATATCTTTATTCCTTTAGTAATATGCTAAGTTGTTTTTAATACTTCAAAAATCACTTAATACTAGTCAGTTTTCATTAAATGCAATACTCTGTACCTATCATCACTCCAATACATCAAAGCCCTATACTCTATAGTTCTATACTGTAAACAGTTGTGAAGCTGAAGTCTAGTGTCATCTACAGTCTTTCACTTAGATTTTTGAGAAAGATATTAACTACTCCATGCCCCTAATTGTGGTATTCCACAGGATATGGAATCTCTTAGGACTACCAGCTAAATGTCTGCTGTGGCAACACTGTAAACCAGTATACTCCATACGCTTCCAATCTTCTCTTCTTTTTGCTTTCTCTACAATATAAAGTGCTAAGAAAAATACACGAACTCCCATTCTGTCTTGCAGGCAGGCGTGGTCATGTGACAAGACAAGGTCTAGCCAACGAGTGGTGAGTGAAAGTTCCAGGAGTAACACAGAAGGGCCTTCTAGAGAGAAGCCTTAACTTTCCACCCAACCTCCTTCTTTCTATGTTGAATACAGATGACATGCCTCGGGGTATAGACATCTCAAGACCTTGAGGATGAATGGGCTGCAAATCTTAGGCCTGCTGAGAAACAATACTGAAGGAGCTCCTTTCCTTAGTAACACCTTTAAGTACCCACGTTACTCCTACACTTCTTAGTTCCAGATTTCTTTTATGAAAAATAAAACTAGTATTTACTTATCTATAGATGTTCTCTTCAATATGGTAGCCACTGGTCACATATGCTTTAAAATTTTAATTAAATCACAAATTTGGTTCCACAATATTGAACAGTGCCATTGTAGAACATTTCCATAATCTCAGACGTTTCTATTTAAACTGCACAGAATAAAATGTTGTTTGCAGCCAAATATACTGTAATGCTACTGATGTTAATATTTTTATCACTAAGCCAAGGGCAGAAACATTTCAGTCCCCATCTCTCAGCTAAGCCATATGCCTCCAGGTACTTGATTGTTTGTTTCATGTTGAAATAGCATACTCTGATTTATCACTAGCCTTTCATCCAAGAGATTTCTCACACTTTCTTAGAGGATTAGATTAGTCTGTCAGAACATATTCTTCACATAGCTCCAAATAATCAAGTACTCTCCCTAGAGATAATGGCAGAATTAAGAAAATTAATATTCCTATGCTAATATTTCAGGAAGAAAGGAAAGGCAGCCACAATCATGTCACAATCACAACATTGCCAAGTTGAAGCAACTGACCTCAGTATATGACAATCTCTCCAGTAGTAGCTCTCAGTCCTTTCAGAATATACCAGTCTCTTTTATTCTCTTAAAAATTATTCCAGGATGAGAGCTGAACTGAGACCCACATTATCCACAGCTGCAAGCCTGGCTGTTTGAAGCTCTGTCCTGCAGACTTTGATTAGGCTTCAATAAATATAGTCACGAATCAGCCTACCAAACATAGAGGCATATCACAGAATTCAAATCAATTGAAAGAATATCTGATGAAGCAATTTCTTACTATTTAAACTTAGTTATAGCAAAAGAGGAACAGATGATGAAAATTTCAAGAACATTTATGACAAATTTCCTAAGGTAGCAATTCTAATTTCAGCTTATTTATTTATTTTTAAGTCACAAAACACTCTTATAAGTGATTATAAGAGTATCTAATATTTATTGAGCATTTATTATGATCCAAGAAGCATTGCAAGCAATGTTAATAAACTTTTTTTAATCCCTGCAAATGTACTCTGAGATAATTATGGTTGTTATCCTAATATTATACATAAAGAGATTAAGGCACAAAGAGTTTTAAAAATTTGCCCCATGAGTAAATGGTGAAACTCAAATTCAGATGCTCAAAGATCTGTCTCCAGGGTCTTCCTCTTAGTCACTATATTCTTACAAATGGATCATGTCTCTACAGAAATGTCAAGAATTATTCATTGACTTCATGCAGATAATATCACTTTCATCCAGGTACCCCCAGAAGTCTCAGGTCACACCGACACTTTGTTCTCCATCACTTATACCAGTAGGGCTTCCCTTGTGGTTCAGACAGTAATCTGCCTGCAATGCAGGAGACCTGGGTTTGATCCTTGGGTCGGGAAGATCCCCTGGCAATGGGAATGGCAACCCACTCCAGCATTCTTTGCTTGTAGAATTCCATGGACAGAGGAGCCTGGTGGTCTACAGTCCATGGGACTGCAAAGATTCAGACACGATTGAGAGACTAACACTTTCATAGCCCCAGAAGTCTTAGACCACACCAACACTTTTCTCCATCACTTATACTCCTACTTCTTAACAGAAAATAGCAATTATGAAAATGAGTATTTTCTGAGATATAAAGTTATTTTAGATTTAGGCATGATCCTCAATTATTTAAAAGAGTGAATAAAAAACAAATAAAAGAAGAAAAGTATAGCAGATATGCCAGAAATTAGAGGTCTGTAGAATCTGGGTAGCAATTCATAAAAATAATAATGTCAAACAGTTACTGAACACTTAAAGTGCCAGACCTTATTCTGAGCATCACATTTTACCCTCACAACATCCTAGTGAGGGAAGTACTGTTATCCCATATAAGAGATGAAAGCAGCTGTCACAGAGATGATCAGGCGGATAGTAGATGGTGCTCCCAGGTATCTGGCTCCACAGCTGACCTTTCACACTTTCTGTGATCTGGCCCTTGACCTCTTCGCTACCTCAGCTCCCACTCCTTTCCCCGTTGTTCACTCTGTTTCAGCCTCCTTGTGTTCCTTTCATGCTCCCTCTTCAAGAAGCTTAGAGTAATTTCCTCTTTTATCAGAGAGGCCTTCCCTGACTTCCCAAAATGACAATCCATGGCCCCAACTGCAGTACCTAGCAGATATTTATTGAATGAATAAAGAAACAGACCTGTGTCAAGTCTGCTCCCTCAGGGAGGCACAGTGATGTTTGATACCAAGAAGACACTTCTGCATAGGTGTTCTGGATTGGCTTTCCTTTCCTCAGTAGTCTTTGTTCAGCCAATTCTTTGGGGGGTGGGGTAGGAGTCAAAGATTCTAAAATAAAAGATTAACTTTAGGAAATAAAACGTATTTCAGAGAGAAACTGGTTCATACAATCCTATGACTATAGATGGTATACCCTTTTACCATCCTAGAGGATAAAAGCAATAAGATCAATAAGGATGGGGACTTACTGATCCCTTAGTTGTTATCACTGTTGTCATTCAGTGGTAAAGCTTACACTTTCACAAAATATATTATGCAATGTATAAGATTGTATCAGAGTAAAATGTAATATTATAAATGAAATCATCTAAAGTAAAAAAATATACCAAATAGCAACAAAATTTGAGTGAACTGCAATTTCCAGTTTTCATAGGTTAACTCCAAATTATCCAAATTATTTTTTTAGTCTATTTACATTAAATAACTCAATTCTTGGCGATGGTTAAAAGAAACACCTATATTTCAAAAGGAAAAAAAATGTAAATACTAAAATGCATAAGAAAAATTAATCCTCACTGGTAATAAAAGAAAACTGAATAAAATAGGGCATCATTAAAAAATTTATGCAATGGAGAAAAATTAAATTATAGAAACCAATGATAGAGCCCAAGGAAATTAGAATCTCATAAAACTGTTGGCCAGGGTAAGACTTTGAAAGAGGGCAATTCAAAAACTTCATTAAAGACTTCTAATTTTAAACTCATATTGGTCCATCACTTACATCATTACAAATTTTCCCCAAGAAAGTCATTTTGAACGTTGGAAGATTTGTCAGATGAATGCCCGTCATAGTGGTATCCGAAGAGTGAAAGACCAAGAAACAATCACAGTGTAACAAAGGGACCTGGTTAAATACATAACGGAATATTTAATAGAATTTTACCCCCATTTACTAGTCATTACTGTTATTCAAGAATATTTAATGACATGGAAATATTTATGTGTATTTTACTAGGAAAAGGAGACAACCAATTATGACAGAGTGAACCCATTGAAATGTACAGAAAAATTCCAGAAAAGTACACACAAAAAGTTAAAGGACTTGGATGACTGAATTTTAGATAATAGTGATTTCCTCCCTTTCATTTCATGTATTTTCTAATTTTCCTAAAAACGACAAAAGACATGTTGTTTTTTTTCCACTTAGAAAGAAATGATTATTATAATTTTTTAAAAACTGTTTGATAAAGGGGGAGAAGGGATTTCACCTTTTCCCAGTATTTTATGTAAGGTGATAATGATGAAATTAGAGGCTACAATTTCTCTCTCAGAGAATGAAGAACAACCTTTTTGGACATGTACAGCTTTTCATTATATCCTCATCTTCTGTGGTTAAAAATGCTGCCTACATACACAGACCAACACTACCCAATTTTCCTCTCCTTTTTAAATATAGTTTTGCCTTACCAAAAGTTTAAATAATGGTAGAAACCCACTAGCTAAATAATCATTCAGGTTCAATAAGTTGCATAACAGAGGCTTAGCAAGTAAACTTAATATAGATGCCATCTTGAGAATAACTAATTTATCTACCAGAATTTAGGCAATTTATTCTATAAAACTGGCTTTCAGAGTATATTCTAGCCATAGTTTCAGAAATATAGAAATAACTCCTTAAATAAAGCCCAATCACTTAATTTGAATGACAGTTCCAAAACGTCACACCTGAAATTGCTTTACCAATAAAGTAAAGCATGGTCAGAGTGACAAATAGATTCAGGGGATTAGATTTGATAGAGTGCCTGAAGAACTATGGACAGAGGTTTGTAATATTGGACAGGAGGTGGTGATTAAAACCATCCCCAAGAACAAGAAATGCAAAAAGGCAAAATGGTTGTCTGAGGAGGCCTCACAAATAGCTGAGAAGAGAAGAGAAGTGAGTAGCAAAGGAAAAAAGGAAAGATAGACCATCTGAATGCAAAGGATAGCAAGTCCCAAAGGATAGCAAGGAGAGATATGAAAGCCTTCCTAACTGAACAATGCAAAGAAATAGAGGAAAACAACAGAATGGGAAACACTAGAGACCTCTTCAGAAAAATTAAAGATACCAAGAGAACATCTCATGCAAAGATGGGCTCAATAAAGCACAGAAACAGTATGGACCTAACAGAAACAGAAGATATTAAGAAGACGTAGCAAGAATACACAGAAGAACGATACAAAAAAGATCTTTAAAACCCAGATAACCACAATAGTGTGATCATTCACCTAGAGCCAGACATCCTGGAATGTGAAGTCAAGAGGGCCTTAACAAGCATTACTAAATGGATTAAAGATCTAAACGTAAGACCAGAAACTATAAAACTCCCAGAGGAGAACATAGGCAAAACACTCTCCAACATAAATCACTGCAGGATCCTCTATGACTCACCTCCCAGAATATTGGAAATAAAAGCAAAAATAAACAAATGGGACCTAATTAAAATTTAAAACTTCTGCATAACAAAGGAAACTAAAAGCAAGGTGAAAAGACAGTCTTCAGAATGGGAGAAAATAATAGCAAATGAAGCAACTGACAAAGAATTAATCTCAAAAATATACAAGCAACTCCTGCAGCTCAATTCCAGAAAAATAAACGATCCAATCAAAAAATGGGCCAAAGAACTAAACAGACATTTCTCCAAAGAAGACATATAGATGGCTAACAAACACATGAAAAGATGCTCAACATCACTCATTATCAGAGAAATGCAAATCAAAACCACAATGAGGTACCATTTCATGCCAGTCAGAATGGCTGTGATCCAAAAGTCTATAAGCAATAAATGCTGGAGAGGGTGTGGAGAAAAGGGAACCCTCTTACACTGTTGGTGGGAATGCAAACTAGTACAGCCACTATGGAGAACAGTGTGGAGATTCCTTAAAAGACTGGAAATAGAACTGCCTTATGATCCAGCAATCCCACTGCTGGGCATACACACTGAGGAAACCAGAAGGGAAAGAGACACGTGTACCCCAATGTTCATCGCAGCACTGTTTATAATAGCCAGGACATGGAAGCAACCTAGATGCCCATCAGCAGATGAATGGATAAGAAAGCTGTGGTACATATACACAATGGAGTATTACTCAGCCATTAAAAAGAATACATTTGAATCAGTTCTAATGAGGTGGATGAAACTGGAGCCTATTATACAGAGTGAAGCAAGCCAGGAAGAAAAACACCAATACAGTATCAGATCAGATCAGTCGCTCAGTCGTGTCCGACTCTTTGCAACCCCATGAATCACAGCACGCCAGGCCTCCCTGTCCATCACCAACTCCCAATACAGTATACTAACACATATATATGGAATTTAGAAAGATGGTAATGATAACCCTATATGTGAGACAGCAAAAGAGACACAGATGTATAGAACAGTCTTTTGGACTCTGTGGGAGAGGGTGAGGGTGGGATGGTTTGAGAGAATGGCATTGAAACATGTATAAAATCATATGTGAAACGAATCGCCAGTCCAGGTTCTATGCACGATACAGGATGCTCAGGGCTGGTGCACTGGGATGACCCAGAGGGATGGTATGGGGAGGGAAGAGGGAGGGGGGTTCAGGATGGGGAACACGTGTACACCCGTGGCGGATTCATGTTGATGTATGGCAAAACCAATACAGTATTGTAAAGTAATTAGCCTCCAATTAAAATAAATAAATTTATATTTTAAAAAAAAGCATTACTAAAAACAAGGCTACTAGAGGTGATGGAATTCCAGTTGAGCTATTTCAAATCCTAAAGATGATGCTCTTAAAGTGCTGCACTCGATGTGCCACCAAATTTGGAAAGCTCAGCAGTGCCACAGGATTGGAAAAGGTCAGGTTTCATTCCAATCCCAAAGAACGTTCAAACTACTGCACGATTGCATTCATTTCACATGCTAGCAAGGTAATGCTCAAAATCCTTCCAGCTAGGCTTCATCAGTATGTGAACCAATAACTTCCAGATGTACAAGATGACTTTAGAAAAGGCAGAGCAACTAGAGATCAAATTGCCAACATCCATTGGATCACAGAAAAAGCAAGGGGATTCCAGAAAAACATCTGTTTCATTGACTATGTTAAAGCTTTTGACTGTGTGGATCACAACAAACTATGGAAAATTCTTAAGAGAGATGGGAATACTAGACCACCCTACCTGCCTCCTGAGAACCTGTATGCAGGTCAAGAAGCAAGAGTTAGAACTGGACATGGAACAACAGACTGGTTCAAAATTGGGAAAGGAGTTTGTCAAGGCTGTATAATGTCACCCTGCTTATTTAACTTATATGCACAGTACATCATGTGAAATGCTAGGCTGGATGAAGCACAAGCTGGAATCAAGACTGCCAGGAGAAATATCAATAACTTCAGATATGCAGATGACACCACCCTTATGGCAGAAAGTGAAGAGAAATTAAAGAGTCTCTTGATGAAGGTGAAATAGGAGAGTGAAAAAACTGGCTTAAAACTCAACATTCAAAAAATGAAGATCATGGCATCTGGTCCCATCACTTCATGACAAATAGATGGGAAAACACTGGAAACAGTGACAGATTTTATTTTCTTGGGCTCCAAAGTCACTGTGGATGGTGACTGCAGCCATGAAATTAAAAGACGCTTACTCCTTGAAAGAAAAACTATGACAAACCTAGACAGCATACTAAAAACCAGAAGCATCACTTTGCTGATAAAGGTCCATATAGTCAAAGATATAGTTTTTCTAGTCGTCATGTACAGGTGTGAGAGTTGGACAATAAAAATGTTTGAATGCCAAAGAATTGATGCCTTCTAACTGTGGTGCTGGAGAAGACTCTTGAGAGTCCCTTGGACTCCAAGGAGGTCAAACCTGTCAATCCTAAAGGAAATAAATCCTGAATATTCTTTGGAAGGACTGATGATGAAGCTCCAATACTTCAGCCACCTGATGTGAAGAGCTGACACTGGAAAAGACCCTGATGCTGGGAAAGATTGAAGGCAGGAGGAGAAGGGGGCGACAGAAGGTGAGATAATTGGATGAAATCACCGACTCAATGGACGTGAGTTTGGGCCAACTCCGAGAGATGGTGAAGGACAGGGAAGTCTGGCATGCTGCAGTCCATGGGATCGCAATGAGTCGGACATGACTGAGTGACTGACCACCACCACCAACGTTCTAGGATGGACTTTAAATCTGAGGGTTCTCTTCAGGTGCATTTTGAGAGTGACATATATCATTTTGAAAGACTGAGTCTGCAGCAATAAAAAGACATGGTCTGTCTTGAAATGTTTTGCTTTGTAAATTTTTATTTGACTAGATGCTAATTTAATCAGTTATAATAAGAAATCACACTCCCACAGGACCAGACTACTTATTAATTCCTCAAATGGGGAAATAACAGTGAAACCATGAAGACACAATGAGGACAAGGTCAAAAATATGACTATTGGTTTTAAGCTCTGAAAGTCAGAGGTTTCTAGCGCCCTAGGGAAATGCTGGATGTTTATGCTAAGCAGCCAGAGAGAATCTCTCTCCTGGGCAACACCAAAGGCCATTCTGACTCCTCTGTAGGCACCATTCAGATCATTCACCTCTTAAATGGTCTCTATAATGTTAAAAACCCATGTAATATTAAGTGCTTTACAGAGTAATGATTGAGAATAAAATTAAAAATATAGACCATAGGATTTGGTGTTGGAAAAAAATGATTTCAAGTTCTGATTCTTATGACTGATTGATTATGACCTTGGGCAAGTTACTTAACCTTTCTAAATCTTTTTTAATCTATAAAACTGGGGTAATAAACATAGTTACCTCATTGAGTTGTGAGCACTAAATGAATGCCCTAATATGGCACAAAATAGTGTTCCAACAATGGTAGTTATCACCATAAGGGTGAATACACACTCTGAGAAGCCATTTAGCTCTTTGTTCGAAATCACACCTGTGGGAAACATACAGAAAATAACAAAATGTGACTTAAAATGATGATATTATTACTATTAACCTTTTTACTATTTTATAATGCTTTAAATGACAGTTACAAAATCCAGGACATTTATCAGTTACCTCAAAAATAGATACAACCTTATCATTCAGAATTAACTTACTTTTTTTCATTTTTAAAGAGACGTATTATTTATTCCCACTTTGGGGTACTTGTTCTTTAAATAATGTTTGTGTGTAATATATGCTACAGGATACAGAAGATCAATTTTTTGCAGAATTATCAATTTCTAACTTAAACAATAGAATTTTACCATATTTCCTCTTTAGTTTTAGACCAATGCTTCCCCGGTGGCTCAGTGGTAAAGAATCTGCCTGCAATGCAGGAGACACGGGTTTGATCCCTGGGTCAGGAAGATCCCCTGGAGGAGAGCATGGCAATCCACTCCACTATTCTTGCCTGTAAAATCTCATGGACAGTGGAACCTGGTATGTTACAGTCCACAGGGTCACAAAGAGTCCAACATGACTGAAGCCACTGAGCACTCATGCACACAACGCTTCATGAAAAGCGGCTCACTTTTCACATGTGAAACATGTGAATACATAATTATACACAATTAAAATAGTCACAATTTCACTTTTCCTGCTTCCTTAGAACTGAGACTAAACCAGTGATGACAAAACCCTTTGGAAATACAATCTTAAAATTTAACTTAAACATCCAATGAGCTGAATTACAAAGATGAAACATCTATCTATGGTCAGGAAACTACCCTAAACACAGAAATAATCAGAACACTGAGGTACATCTGGCACTGATTACTCTTAAAGCTATCTAGCAATCATCAGTCCATTTGCATATATTTAACAGAAAAGATACTGCACTAATGCTATGGATTGCTTGCATTAATGGCCCCACCTCTCATACTCAAGCATTTTATCTTATAGTTCTGTACTGTTTTCCCAATCTGATGTTGAGCCCCATCGAGTGACTTGCTTTACTTTAGCCGGTGAGATAGAAGTGAAACTGATGGAAGCAGAGGCTTGAAAGAGCGTTTGGTTATTTGCTTCCAATCTTGCATGATCTCAGAGAATGAGATCATGGTGAGAACACAATCAGTCTCGCCTTCTGAAGGAATATAATAGACAAGCATGTGGAAGGAAGCCCCAGTTATCCCAGCCCTTAGCTAGCCACAGGAGAGAACCCAGCCAAGATCAGCAAACCACCTCCACACTCTACAACTAACCACAGACATAGTGAGCCCCCTGAGCCCAGAAGAACCATCCAGCTGACCTACAGACATGGGAATTTTGATAAATGCTTATTTTAAATTACTATGATTGGAGGCAGGTTGCTACATGGTTTTATTTTGGTGATAAGATAACTGATGTACTTGTATACCAGAATTTTCCAATTTTAGTTTCCTATTACACAACTTGGAATTATTTCAAGAGGTCTAAGAAAGAGCAGAATTCTATACGAATAGTATTCTTGAATACGAATATTCAAAGTGTGTATGTATGAGTAGCGGGGAGTGGCCTGTATCCAGGTGTTATAAAGAATCATCTATTTGGGAAGGGTACAAAATGTGTTAAAATTCCTATTTATGTAAAGAACTCCATTTTGGGAATACGTTTTATCATGTACAGAGTATATTATCATAGCTGATGTATAATTTATTACTAAATATATGCACATGTATTGGAGGCACATATTTTATTGATAGGTACACACCCTGAACAAAGTTCAGAGGGCACTGATCTTGACTGTTTACATTTGGTAATTTTCTTATCTAGCATGGGCTTTCATGGTGGGTCATCTCTTCAGGAACTAAATGAAGACAAATTCATTGGCTAGGTGTCACTATTCTCTTCTGAATATGATGCAATTTTAAATATTTTAAAAAATTATTAGTATTCTATTAAAGTAAAATGAAAAATAAGGGTAGTGATGTACAGTGTTTTCTTTTTTAAATATATTGTCTACATATAGAACATTTGCAGGGGAAAATGCTGCACAGTCTCTTTAACATGAGACCATGTAACATGGTCCTCAAGCAGTAACATCTTAGTTTGCCACATCAATTTAGACTGATATCTTATTAAAATTTGGGATAGAAAATATTTTAGATGGAAAATTTAGACATATATTAGTTTTCCTACAAAATATTTACCAAAAGACACCTTTATTTTAATGAGTTTATACTCATTATATCTTTATAGATTTAGCAGTTCTGATTTTGTAAGAGATTGCACAGATTAATGGTTTACAGTGATTTTAAAATACAGCTAATTTAGTTAATCACATAAACCCCCAAATAACTCCTTTACTGGAACTAAAATTACAAATATATATATTAGTAAACTAATAAGGAGTGAGGTATTTTTCAGATTAAGGACGTGTATAAGAAAGACATATTCTTCATGACTTCAGAGAGTAAAGATAAATGTTAGAACATAAATTCTACAAATTAACAAATAAAGATGCACAACCTTCAATTCATGACCAGTTTTACAATGTGCTATGTCTTTAAAAGGAGAGTAATTTCAAAATGTCAACTTTGCTTCAGCATGGTCTTCTTCTATATCAAATTCTCATAATGCTGCCACATGCTTTCTTTTTCTTTTCCTCTTAGATCATTCTGCCAAATTCATACACATTATATTTAAAGGTATTTTTAAAACACAAGTAATTTTCCTCCTCTTCACATAAAAATGCTTTCCTTCTTTTCAGTCCCAGAGAGCTACATATTCTGGTCTACTGATTTTCCAGAAAGCTCAGTTTTAACCCTTTGAAAAAAGGTTGGAATTATATATATATATATATATACACATATACATATATATATATACACATATATATATATAAACATATATATATATGTTTATCCAGGTTGAACTGTATTCTTCAAAAAAAAAAGTTTAAAATATGATGTGCATATTGATTTCATAGTGTTTTGAGTTATATCTAATTCCATAAAATGAAACAAATTTGTCACTTTATACTACTGCAGTCTAACTGGCAAATAAAAGGTCCAAGTTATTTTAAAAATCCATTGAATTTTTGCCCATATTAAGGAACAAAGAACCTGAGGGGCGGCTAAGAGGTTGTCCCCAAGGATGCAGCAATCCAGACATGCAGAGCTGAGGGATGCAGTGCACCAGCCTGTCCTGAAGGGGGAGCCTCTGCAGCCCTACCAAGGAGGGAGACACTGTGCAGCAGAAAGTCTTGCAGACTCCATGGATTTCAGCTCCCCGTGCCTCTAGCCAGATAACGAGCTCATCCGTCATCTCTTTAGCTTTTGAGCCAACAGGCTATTGACTGGATCCAGGCTCTAGGGACTGGGATGTTCTTGGAAGAGCTACTGATACTCACCATGTGACCTCCGTCAAGCCAATCAATATGCCACTCAGCTCTTCCATGTTCCCTTTCTGCAAGTGGAGGATAAGAAACAGCCTGCAACCTATCTAAGTGTGTGCTATTTTACAAAAGGCTTTTCCCCCCGTCTTGTTGTGGATATCTATTCTCCCATAAATGAACAGATTAATAGCACAATTTTCAATGGCTGCTGCGTTGTGCTCCACGGCAAGGATACACTGTTTTTTTCTGAAAAACAAACCGTCAACAAACAACAGAAGGGACGTTTAGCACCATTTCAAAAGAACAGACATTCTGTTATGAACAAAGGATCAGGAGATGACAGAGACATTACAGAAGAGAGAAGGACGTGAAATACACAGAAAGATGGCATGAAGAGATGAACATGTTAGTATATTTTCAAATGAATCTTGTGATATATATATATATACACACACACACATATATATATATATATGTATGTATACACACACACACCAAGTAGTTCATTTACAAAATGAAATAAACAGTAAAGATTACAAAATCCCAAATCTGTAATCACAGCCCCAAAGGAACCTCCCCCCACTCATTGGTTTACTGTCTTTTCTTTTTAATTTTGTTGTAATCACATTCTGTAAGCTGCTATTGTCAAAAGTTAAAATTTAAGATGTCCTTTACCAAGCTGACCACTTGATACTGAGTGGACAGCCAGACGCCCCAGAGATGGCCTCAGCTAAAGTGATTCAGCCCGATCCACAAAGCCCTCTGTCTCATCCATCCCTGGTCACCTCATGTCTAGGAGTGGTCCAGCCCCCTCTCACCACCACTGTCCCTCATCCTTGGAGGTTACCATGCTTTTCCTATGGCCCCCCTACATTCTGGTTACCCTTTGTAAATCATCCCTTTTTAAACTGAAGTCTCCTTAAATTACATACTCTGAGTGTGCCACTGTTTCTGGTTGGGTCCCTGACTAAACTATACCTATTCCATAGGTATCAGTTCAGTTCAGTTCAGCCGCTCAGTCGTGTCCGACTCTTTGCGACCCCATGAATCGCAGCACGCCAGGCCTCCCTGTCCATCACCAACTCCCGGAGTTCACCCAGACTCACGTCCATCGAGTCAGTGATGCCATCCAGCCATCTCATCTTCTGTCGTCCCCTTTTCCTCCTGCCCCCAATCCCTCCCAGCATCAGAGTCTTTTCCAACGAGTCAACTCTTCGCATGAGGTGGCCAAAGTACTGGAGTTTCAGCTTTAGCATCATTCCTTCCAAAGAAATCCCAGGGCTGATCTCCTTCAGAATGGACTGGTTGGATCTCCTTGCAGTCCAAGGGACTCTCAAGAGTCTTCTCCAACACCACAGTTCAAAGGCATCAATTCTTCGGCGCTCAGCCTTCTTCACAGTCCAACTCTCACATCCATACATGACCACAGGAAAAACCATAGCCTTGACTAGACACTATGATAGTACTATGAACTACGTAGGGTTTAGTCAGTACACAGCAGGGGAAGGAGAGGGTGGGACAAATTGAGAGAGTGGTGCTGAAACATACACATTAGCACGTGTAAAACTGAGAGCTAGTGGGAAGCTGCTGTGTAACACGGGAGCTCAGCCCAGTGCGCTGTGATGATCTAGAAGAGTGAGATGCAGCTGGGGTGGGAGAGAGGTTCAAGAGGGAAGGGACATGTGTATACCTATGGCTGATCCATGTTTTTGTATGGAAAAAACCAACACACCTGTAAAGCAGTTATCCTCCAATTAAAAATAAATTTTAAAAAGTAATACTGATGCTATATAGTAATAGTTGGAAATCCTAGTGGTTCCTGTTTACCTCACAAAATTTGGTTGACATGGAAACAACTTTTTTTTCTGTCAACAGTGATAGATTTTGTAGATAGCAGTGCTATGATTATATTAGGAACAAAAAATTTGATAAATGAGTTCACTGGCCTCAAAAGCACATTTGAGGACCTAATAAGACTATTAGGTGTTTTCTGATTATGTTTTAAACAATGAATTTCCTCCATCTCACGGAGTGCAGTGAGAAAGAATTAGTTCCTGAGAGTAAAGACTATATAAAATGTACTGTAGTAACCCTTACTGAGATCTGAGTGATAAATCCACATTCTCTTATTTTCACAAATTGTCTTATTTACACTATCATCTCATATTTGTATACTAGCAGAGTTTCAATATTGAACTTTGTTGGAATATTTACTATCTGACAGCCATCATGTTAGGTACATTATATAAATTATTGCACAATTCTCCAATAATCTTATGACATCTGTATTCTTCTTATTTTGTTTTTCAGATAAGGACATGCAGCTAGAAGTGAAGCCTGACAGCTTTAAACGCTGTGTTAAGTGTGTGTGTGTGTGTGCTCAGTTGCTTCAGTCGTGTCTAATTCTTTGCAGCCCTATGAACTATAGCCCACCAGGCTCCTCTGTCCAAGGGATTCTCCAGGCAAGAATACTGGAGTGGGCTGCCATGCCCTCCTCCAGGGGATCTTCTTGACCCACAGATCCAGCCCATGTCTTTTACACCTCCTGCATTGGCAGGTGAGTTCTTTACCACTAGCGCCACATGAGACATCCTATGTAAGTGTAAGACACCAAATACGATTCATTGGGCACACAGAAATACATTTGATGCACAATATGCCTTTAAGTCTCTTTATAACACCCTTCCTGTGCATCAATCTTGTTTCTCTGTAATGCTAATCAACATTCTAAGTTAAGAGAAAATTGGATAAACCCTAAGGCCCCTTCCAAGTCTTACCACCTACAGACAACTAAGCCACCCAATAAAATAAAATCTTCAAAAGCTATAACTTTCAGTTTAAATCTGGAGATAAGAAATGGCTAATTAAGTAACCATTCACAACCCTTCAAGTCGTTCTCAGGAATGCAAGACAGAAATAGTTCATAATACACACCAGTAATACATACTGAATTCTTATATTTGCCATGTACTCACTTTTTTTGCATTATCTCATTGAAAGTTCACAGTGACCTTAAAAGTAGGTACAAATATTATCCTACTTAAGTAGTAATTAGAATCCTAATTCCTTATGTATTCTAAATGTGCCTCATTGTTCAGTCACTCAGTCTTGTCTACTCTCTGTATTTCCTGGAATTTGCTCTAACTCTTGTCCATTGAGTCAGTGATGCCATCCAACCAACTCATCTTCTCTTGCCCCCTTCTCCTCCTTTCCTCAATCATTCCCAGCATCAAGGTCTTTTCCAAAAAGCCAACTGTTCACATCAGGTGGCCAAAGCATTGGAGCTTCAGCTTCAGCATCAGTCCTTCCAATGAATATTCAGAGTTGATTTCCTTTAGGATGGACTGGTTGGATTTCCTTGCAGTACAAGGGATTCTCAAGAGTCTTCTCCAACACCACAGTTCAAAAGCATCAATTCTTCGGCACTCAGCCTTCTCTATGGTCAAACTGTCACGGCTACTGGAAAAGCCATAGCTTTGACTAGATGGATCTTTGTTGGCAATGTAATGTCTGTGTTTTAATATGCTGTCTAGGTTTGTCATAGCTTTCCTTCCAAGAAGCAAGTGTCTTTTAATTTCATGCCTGCAGTCACTGTCCACAGTGATTTTGGAGCCCAAGAAAATAAAATCTGTCACTGCTTCCACTTTTTCCCCATCTATTTGCCATGAAGTGATGGGACCAGATGCCATGGTCTTAGTTTTCTGAATGTTGTGTTTTTAGCCAGTTTTTTCACTGTCCTCTTTCACCTTCATCAACAGGCTCTTAAGTTCTTCTTCGCTTTCTGCCATTAGGGTAGTATCATCTGTGTATCTGAGGTTATTGATATTTCTCCTGGCAATCTTGATTCCAGCTTGTCCTTCATCCAGCCCAGCATTTTGTATGATGTACTCTGCATATAAGTTAAATAAGCAGAGTGACAATATACAACCTTGATGTATTCCTGTACCGATTTGAAATCAGTCTGTTGTTCCATATCCAGTTCTAACTGTTGCTTCTTGACCTGCATACAGATTTCTCAGGAGGCAGGTAAGGTGTTATAATATTCCCATCTCTTGGAGAATTTTCCACAGTTTGTTGTGATCCACACAGTCAAAGGCTTTAACATAGACAATGAAGCAGAAGTAGATGTTTTTCCTAGAATTCTCTTGCTTTCTCTATGATCCAATGGATGTTGGCAATCTGATCTCTGGTTCCTCTGCCTTTTCTAAATCCAGTTCTACATCTGGAGTTTTCTGTCCACATATTTTTGAAGCCTAGCTGGAAGGATTTTGAGCATTACCTTGCTAGCATGTGAAATGAGCACAACTCTGTGGTAATTTGAACATTCTTTTGCATTGCCCTTCTTTGAGATCGGAATGAACACTGACCTTTTCCAATCCTGTGGCCACTGCTGAGTTTTCCAAATTTGCTGGCATATTGAGTGCAGCACTATAACAGCATTATCTTTTAGGATGTGAAATAGCTCAACTGGAATTTCACCACCTCCACTAGTTTTGTTTGTAATGATGCTTCCTAAGGCCCACTTGACGTCACACTCCAGGATGTCTGGCTCTAGGTGAGTGATCACACCATCGTGGATATCTGGGTCATTAAGACTATTTTTAAAATGACTAAACTATGCCATTTTAAGCCAAACAACTTTTTTATTCTTTCAAAGAAATGACAATGGGTAGCCATGGTAATTGACTTAGAAGCATCCAGTTAATTTTAAATTGTAGCTTCAAATTACAACATAGAAATCGTAGTGCCTGAGTGACCTGATTTTGTGTGCTGTCAATACCTTCAGGATCTGGCTTCAGGTTTTCTGATGACTTCTCCTCCCGAAGTCAAACTATGTTTGCAGGAATGTCATCCCACCATTCAGTCTTATACTCAGGCCCATGTATGTTCTAATTCTCTTCTGCTTTCTCATCTTCATGCCTTCATTTCTCAATTATATTAAAACTCAGATAAAAGGTTATGGCCTCCAGTAAGTCACTCTTACCCCAGGGGTGTTTCTACACTGTACTTAAAACAATCACAACACTTATAGATTATATTGTAATTAACTGATTGTTTGTCTACAAGCTTTTTAAGAGAGGAGCCTGTATTCTGTCTACCTGGCAAAGTACTTGAGAGTTTCTCAGAATCTGTTGAGTGAGTGAAAGCCCAGGCAAGACTGTCCTAAGAGGACAGCATCAACAGGACGGAAAACTATCTGAAGATATACTGTGAGCCGGGTGCCAGGCTCTGTATAAATATGTATCCTCCAGAGACACACAATCTAGTTAGGTGAAAAAAAGGCAGAAAAACAGTCCATAATATATAAAATTACATAAGTTCAAAATAATATTGGCTTGCTGACAAAAGAGCAAAAAATTCTTACTATTAAGGGTGATAGTAATCACCATAATATATCAAAGAAAGTGTTTTATAAAAAAACTTAATTATGCAACTTTTTTATTTCCCAGGAATTATCCCCCAGAAGGAAGCAATGTGATAAACATCTAGTTCTTTCTCTACATATGCATATTCTCACTCTCACCTTCTTGCTTTCACATGCATGCGAGCATGGCACAAAAACACACATGTATGCACACAAACACATATATACACAACACATGTATACACATAAACACACACTAAAAAACATTACAACCTTTTAAAGTAACCAGAAGATAAAGGAAACTTTATCTTACATAAGGATTCTTACGTAGCCTACTCCCTAAATTAAAAAAAGAAATTATCTTGGTTGCTAGAACTGAAATTCGAATATTGTCTTCTAGTCAACATCAGCTGTTAATTCAGACTACGGATAACATAATGCTGCTTTCCCTTTTGGCAAAGCAGATTAATACTGATAAAAGATGGCAAAGCATTATTATAAGTAATAAGACAGATGGCAATAGATTTTAGGCCTGCAGAAAAGCCATAAAAATACACTGAATATTGACAAGGAAGAGAGGTTTCAAAAATGGTGACATGTAAGTCATGGCTCCGTTAAGACACTTTCACAGGGCGCCACCGTGGTGTCAAGTGAAGGCAGCAGACTCTGAAGACACGTCCCCTGTCACTTCAGATATTTGTTGACAATTCTAGGAGTTTATACTCCATTATGAAGGATGACTCAGATTAAATTCAGGCCGTCATGCCTACAGTAATTAGTCTGCTAATTCTGCAGCACAGCTTTTTGCTTCTGCTCAGCAGTTGGCCTAGGGTTATAAACTGGACTGTTTATTAAGCCTTATTAAGACTGCTGTCAGCTGTAATCATATTGCTCCTCCACACAAAACCTTCAGTGGCTCCCTGCTGCCTTCCTCATTAAGTCTATACTCCGTATCTTGACATTTCAAAGTCCTTTACCATATGTTGCTAACCTTGCCTTCCAGTCTGTATTTTCACCACTCCAAGGGTTGTTCTGGTCTGGTCCAACTAAACTTCTTCTCCTTTCTCAAACACCCTTTCTGATGTCTTCTTCACTCATGAGATTCTGACTGGATTGCTCTTTCTGCTTCCCATCATTAACATCCCATGCTGACCCATCCCTCTATATGACCACAGTTTTCAAGCTTTCCTAATGTATCTCAATAAGTTCGTCTGTTAAAGAAATGTAAGTGATAAAAATGGAAAAAGTAGCAAGTTTAAATGAGATAGATTTGATTCTGAATTCTAATTTTTTCTACTTGCTGATAAGCTTAAGCAGGTTAAATGAGATCTCACATATAATGATTCTGTTACAGTGTCTGACACATGATAGAAAATCTATATACACTGACTTTCCTTTCCCTGATTTCTCCAATTCAACATAGTCCCTCCCCACCTTGCATTACATGACAGAAAACACTCCAACTGTGTTACCTGGTAGTAGTTCATGATCTCTTAGCACTTGTCACATAGGAAATACGTGCCTTGTCATCAGTGACTAATCACTGATGGCACATTTACAAATGAAAACCCATCAATCCCAGAGAACAAAGTTCCAAATATCATAAATCAGTTTATCAAACTCAGAAATTTAACATAGCCCCTTAACTCCTTATTTAGAAAAAAAAATATTATTAGTTAAGAGAAAAGCACTCTGCAATTCTAATGATAAAATAATTACAAGATATTGAACCAAAAGTAGATCCAGAATTAGCTATATTTTCATTCTACTTTGTTATTTACAATCAAACCACTGTGTGTGCAGTGAGAACTGAATTTGCTTTGAAAACTGGAAAACATCTAATTAAGAATATTTTTTAGATAGCATGAAGCTATGTAATAAAATAAAAATAAAATCTAATTGTTGACCCTTAACCAACCTGTTAAAAATCTTTTCAGTGTTACTGAAAATTTGTCTTATCTCTTATTCAATTTAACAGTTTCTAATAATCCTTAACTGTGTCTAGGAGACCTGAAATATTTTAAGAGATAAGAGCCTTAACCAAAAGGTCAGTAGACAGTGATGTCTTTCTACAATTATTAGTCCATACATTAATAAATCCCAATGAGTACTGGAAGGACGTTTAATTCTGAGACAAGTGCAGCAGTATTTCTGGGATCAGGTACCTGCATGTACAGTGAATACATGTTTTGGTGTAATATTAAATGGCTTTGTATTCAAAAGCAGTTTAGATCAAAGTCAAAGCTAAAGCCAAAAATTATCATAGGATGAAAATACTAAAAACAGGCTTCAAGTATGATGAATATGACGGATCAGTAACAGCCCTTGAAAAATAAGGTATATATTTTTTAAAAATGAAGGCAAAGCTAAGCCTTGTGTAAAACAAATTTTTTCTTTAGCTCTCTGTCAAAAAGTGTTCTAAGTCAGTTGTAGACAACCAAATGGATCCCCTGGCAAGCAGTGAAAACTCATGTTATTTATCAAGATTTGCTTTCAGAATAATGCAAATTACCATCTATCATCTATAACACATTGAGCATGAGTGTTCCCTTTATAGGACAATAAAAACAAATAAGATTTGAAAACAAATGAAAGATATACACATCATCATTCTGTACTGAAATATATACCTTTTTTAAAGAAAATGATTTATCCGATAATATAAATAATACACAGTATAAAACTTTTAGAAAATTTAGGAAAATACTAAAATAAAAGAAAATCACCCCATTACATATAAGTTCAATCTGCCAGTTAACCAATAAAAACAGAGGCTCACATTGCCTGACTTGATCATTAACAATTCTATTTCAGGACAGAGTTGTAGGTCTAAAACCTCCTGACTCCTTGTTTACTTCACCTTGAAAATGATAATACAGGTTCAGGAACTTTCTGTGCCAGAATAAATTAGGTTATGGACATTGATAATAATACTTATGTAGGAGAAGGAAATGGCAATCCACTCCAGTATTCTTGCCTGGAAAATCCCATGGACGGAGGAGCCTGGCAGGCTACAGTCCGTGGGGTTGCAAAGAGTCGGACATGACTGAGCAACTTCACAACAAGGAATGGTTCACCGGAGAAGGCAATGGCACCCCACTCCAGTACTCTTGCCTGGAAAATCCCATGGGCAGAGGAGCCTGGTGGGCTGCAGTCCATGGGGTCGCTAGGAGTCGGACACAATTGAGCGACTTCACTTTCACTTTTCACTTTCATGCATTGGAGAAGGAAATGGCAACCCACTCCAGTGTTCTTGCCTGGAGAATCCCAGGGGCGGGCTGCCTGGTGGGATCTGCCTGGTGGGCTGCCATCTACGGGGTCGCACAGAGTCGGACACGACTGAAGTGACTTAGCAGCAGCAGCACACTGTTATGTATGGTGACAGTTTTAAAGAAGTCTGGAAACTGTTTCCAACAGTGGGCCTTAAATTGCTTTCATATTTACAGCTTGGTTTGAGAGGTGAGTTTGTAGCTCCCTTTTGGTCTCAGAAACACCTTTCCTCCATCCAAGCATTTGAAGGATAGGTTGCTTTTTGGGATGCCGGGGAGTGATTTGTATGCTATTGGAGATGGCGGAGGAAATTTCCCGAGAGATACCCAACGCCTGGTGTCAACAGCCTGATACAGTCAAGAGTGAAAGTTGTTAAAAAAAAAAAAACAGCAACTAGGTTCAAATGCTAGAGTTACTAGTATTTCAGAGGAACTGCAAGAATGATATAAAAACAATAATTTTAAAAATGGAACATTTTTGAGGGTTTGATATTAATATATATTGAGAGTATACTAAGAAATTTATACAAATTTTTAGTCAATCTTCACAATAATCCTATGAAGTAGGTTCTGCCTCTTTCTCCATTTTACTACTGGGAAATTGAGGACAAGAAAATTAAAATATCACAGTGTTAATGAGCAGCAGTCACCACCAGATCCAAAGTGTTCAAACCTATACTCTTAGAGTAATAGGTAGAATGCAGGGCCTTTTGCAGCCCAGCACTTCTCCTGTTCTGAACAAAATACAGGTCCTTGGGTGATACTCCACAGTATCTAAGATGATATAGTTTAATCTAAAGGATCAAAGGCAGGCATAGCCTGAAGCCTTAAACCCTCGAGATGCCAGAAGCCAATGTTCTAAGACTCAAAGGGTTGTTCAAAAATCAGGGACCTTGGATAAGCATTCTTATCATTGCACTATGGGTATTTATAAAAAATTATTCCATCAATATATATTTACTACTGAGAACAAATCTATTGCATTAGGGACACAGGATAAAATAAAAAATAAGAGACTGTCTCCCAGAAACTTCACTGGGAGAAGAAGCATCATCCATATGTCTCCCTCATGACACTGAAGGGTTCTTGAATGAACCAACTATGACTTCCATACTTTCATATCCTTCATTGTGCCAATCATGTACCATAATGTGCCTATTATGTGGCAGTTGTATACTACACTCTGTCTTCTTGGTGTAGGACATGATGGGTACCCAATGGACAAAAGCCAGCATGTTTAACCTGGTCCAAAGTGCCGTGCATGCTCTGGCCTTGTCTCATGTCATCTCACTCTCTTCCCTCACTTCTTATCATTCTTGAAGACATGAATATTTTCCCAGCCCAGGAAGCCTGTCCACAGCAGCTTTCAGCTTAAGTTTAACTTTCATAGAGAAATCTTCTGCACACTAGGTCAGGTCAAAATTCCCTATAAATCAATCTCATCCCATAAGATAATTTTCCTTTTCAACACTTACCTTGATGTAAATAAACACTTATTTATGTAATTAATTTTAAGGACATAAACACTGTAAGTCTTATTTGCTGCTATAATCTCAGCACCTACCATAGAATCTGATAACTGGTAGGTCCTTAGTATTGAGTTATTCAAATGAATAAATGAATTAGTAAGTGGATGAATAAGAATTTCTGAATAAATGACTCCTTTCTGGATCATACATATAATCATTTAACCATTTCTGGCAGACCACAGATGCATTAAAATTGAGAAATACTGAGAAGCTTAGAATTTAGTACAAAATAAAGTTATTATTCATTGTAAGAACTGATGCTAAAGCTGAAGCTACAATACTTTGGTCACCTGATGCAAATAGCCGACTCCTTGGAAAAGAACCTGATGCTGGGAAAAATTGAGGGCAGGAGGAGAAGGGGACAACAAAGATGAGATGGTTGGATGGCATCATAGCCTCAGTGGACATGAGGTGAGCAAGCTCTGGGAGATGATGAAGGTCAGGGAAGCCTGGCGTGCTGCAGTCCATGGGGTCGCAAGGAGTCAGACAGGACTAAGAGACTGAACAGCAACAGGAACAATGGAGTTATTAGAAATGATTGCTCTTTTCTCTGAGACACTCAGGTAGAGCTGGTTGTTGTACACATCCCATTGCCTTCTTTTGCTTGTATTACCAATCAGTCATCCATGCAATGCTTTTATATTTTTTGAGTCATGTCCCATATCACATTATCCACATCTTAGGTTTCAAGTCAGAATTTTGATAACCCCTTTGCTATATCTGTAAACATTTGCATCTCGTCTTGGCTCAGCACCAATTTGCAGGAATTACCTTGGAATTAATTAAATGTTCTAAGAGGCCAAGTCTCCTTCTGAAGGTACAGGGCTCGTTTTCAAAGAAGGTTCTGGGTTGATTTTGTACTAATGAATTGATTTACTGAATAAAAAGTCATACCTTTCTTCTAAGGATATCAGTAAGATCCAACATCTACCATTATTCCAAACCAGCATCACTGGTCTCCACCCACTAAATACTAGTAGCAAACTCAAGTAATGCCAGTCAGAAATGTCTCCAGACAATTGCCCTGCATCGCCAGAGAGGTAAAACCATCCCTTGCTTGAGAACCACTACTCTAACTGATATATTGCATAATCATGGATGGTGGGGTCATGGTCAACGGTACCTGGGGATGTTAGTGAAAGCTTCCCAAACAATATGATGTGATGCTCCAGTTGAGGTTTCAAGGGTCAGCAAGAATATGTTAAGAAAGCCAAAATGAACCCTTTGACCGTGAGTAAATTTAACTGGAGATCTCAAAACTGGGAACATTCAAGGTCAGTACTAACCATCCCTGGGCCAGTCAGTTTTCCAAATTGCACATGAACACCGCTCTCTCATGCTTTCCCTTCTCTACCATAACATGCTTTGGACACTCTGCACTTCTGAAAGACATATAACTTGCTAAATAATGGTACAGATTCAATCACTAGCTATGTGATCTTGGGAAGTCACTAAACTTTTGGGAGTTACAGTGCCCATGTCTTATAAAGTGAAGCTGTTCGATTAGTGTTTGACCTCCAGAGCCTCTTCAAATTAAATTCTTTGATAAATATTTGTTGTTTTTTACAGAAGTCTCTCTGCTCATTAAAATGGATACCCTTCATGTTATATTGATTTGCAGTGGGCACTAATCAAACAACAGTTCTAGTAAGTTAGGTACTGAAAACTGATTAGAAATATATCCCCACTTTTCACACCCCTCTGGGGAACATATTCAGATTCAAAGGAGAAATCATTCACCCTTAAGACAAACAGCAGCATTATTGCATTGACAGTGAATTAAACTGCTCGGGACAGCATCAATTTCAAAGAGTTATAATCTTGTCATGTCACAGATGTATGCATATTCATATTTATATGTACACATTTTTTTTTCAAAAATACTGAATGTTTCCACAAAGAGAGAGAAGGAAGAATTGAGTTCAATACATAAACCATGTTCTTTTTTTTTTAAACAGATTTTTTTTTAGAGCAGTTTCAGGTTCATAGCAAAACTGACTGGGAAGTACAGAGAATTCCCATATACTCCTTGGCCCCACAGATGCACAGACTCTTTCACTATCAACATGCCCCACCAAAGTGGTATACTGGTTCCAGCTGATGAGCCTACAGTGACAATCATTATTATCCAAAGTCCATAGCTTGCCCTAAAAATTCTATGTGCTCTGTATATTCATCCTTTCCTTCTTCCTAACCCCTACCAACCCACTGACATTTTTTTTTTTTATTGACACCAATAGTTTTGCTTTTTCCAGGATGTCACAGTTAGAACCACACAGTAATGTAGCCATTTCAGGTTGGCTTCTTTCATTGAGTGATTTCCATTTAACTTTCCTCCATGATTTTCCGTGATGTGATAACTTATTTCTTTTAGTGCTGCATAATATTCCACTGGTTAGATGTATCCCTGTTTCCCTGTTCACCTATTGAATACATTTTGGCAAGTTATGTCTTTACAAGCTTTGGCAATTATGAATAAAGCTGCTAAAAACATCCACGTGCAGATTTTGTATGAACATAGTCAAACAATTGTTAAAGTGTGGATTTATTAACACTACTGCATACCAAATCACGCTGAAAGGTAATAGCTAAAAGCAACCACCCATTTAACTCATGATTCTCTGGATAAGCCATCTTGACTGGACTCATCTGGCTGGTTCTTTTTTCTCAACTGCCCTCCTTCACTTCTGCCGTCAGGGCAACTTGGCATTGCTGATCTGTTTTGTACTCTCTCACATCTCTGTGACCATGACTGGGTCAAGGGGCTGACTTAGCTCCACACTACGTTCTCTCACCTGCCAGCAGGTGAGCATCTAACTGCACACATGACGTCTGGGTGGGCTTCCTAGAGAGTGGAAGCACGCAGGGGGCTCTTGCAGGCCAGGCTCTGAATGTGCAGAGTGTCGATTCTGCGGGATTCTGCTGGCTGAAGTAAGTCACAAGGCCTACTCAGATTCAAAGGAAGGGGAAATGAACCTCACTTCTTGATGGAAAAAGCCGAAAAGCCACTTGGTACAGGGCACAAATACAGGAAAATGTGAAGAATTATGCCATTGTTTTGCAATCCGCTACATCTGGGTTATTAGACTAGCAGGACAACATCATGGTTTAAATTTTGAACTCTGGGAGTCAGCCACTGAAACTCAGAACTTTCTTTGTCATTCACTAGCTGAACAGTAACGACCTCTTTAACCTGAAATCATCTTACTTGTAAAGTTGGGATAATGATGGCAACTGCCTTATAGTGATGGCTTTCCATGGCTGCTGTTCTACTGTCACTGAGGGGACTTCGTGCTGGTGCTTAGTCACTCAGTCGTGTCTGACTCCTTGCGATCCCATGGGCTGTTTCCTGCAAACTCCTCTGTCCATGGGATTCTCCAGGCAAAAATATTGGAGTGGGTTGCCATTTCCTTCTCCTGAGTTTACCTAACTATTAAAAAAAAAAAAAAATATATATATATATATATATTGCCCAGTTTGAGAAAATGAGATAAACTCCCCTTCTTCCTCAAATCATTCATTGTCAAGTCACTTCTTTAAATCACGTTTCTGAGGATACAGAAAGATCATGGAGCTATTTTTGGTTAGTTTTTACTTTTGTGCTAATTGATGGCCTTTTTCCTATCTTTCTCGACAAGAATAGAAGTAATCATCAAAATTTTCATTTGCTGGATAGTTTCAACTAAAACAACTTTTAAAACTTAACTTGCCATCTGTCTTTAATTGTTCATTTTCTTAAATGTACTATTCACCTGAGTACATGGTAACACGTTGAAAGTTTTGAGTAGTAGCTACTAAGCCATGTAAATTGAATTATAAAGTAAAAAGGATCATTTAAACCCCCAAAATATATACCTACTTGTATATATCTGTCATTTGTCCATTCAGCAGGATCATACCTTTGAGCATGTTTTATTTACATATCAAAATTAGATATTCTATCTCTAAGTGTGCTTCATAGTAGAACCTTGTTATGAAGACATTTTTGTTACAGACATTTGCTTTTGTGATGCAACAAATTTAAAACCTGTTTATTTTCCTAATCCAAATTGGATTTTATAACTCAGTATTTCAGTCACTCAAGTAATCTACCAACTCTGGCTATAAAATTATAAGATCAATTTATGTTAATTTTTAAAAGGTTTTAAAAACTCTGTTTAATATATTACTATTCTGGGAAAAAGAAGAAACTGATTTGAAAGGAATATTTTTGTTAATGTTGAAAAAATACTGGGATTTTTTTCAGTCCAAAATGCTCATGCTATGTCATTTTTTCTTTTGTTTAAAAATTTATGGTGTTATTCAAAGTATAACTTATCTATACAAGTGTTTTAAAAATATAACAGTATATAGAATATCAAAATGATGCTGAGTTAGAATATAATATAATCAAGAATTCAAGACTAAGGAAAACTGAAGCATACCCTCTTCTGAGGGTATCTTTAAGAAGGCAGCCATAAAACCACAAGAATAAAACCCAGAATTGAAACAGATACTCTGGTATACATATACAGAAAGCACTGTTATTCAATAGGAACATGATTTCCAGTTATTCAAATGAAACTTCCTTTACAACAAGAAGATTTGGCATTTAAGTAGTTAAGAGCATCTTAACTAACATCTAGACACCCCACTCCAGTACTCTTGCCTGGAAAATCCCACGGACAGAGGAACCTGGAAGGCTGCAGTCCATGGGGTCGCTGAGGGTTGGACACGACTGAGTGGCTTCACTTTCACTTTTCACTTTCATGCATTGGAGAAGGAAATGGCAACCCACTCCAGTGTTCTTGCCTGGAGAATCCCAGGGATGAAGGAGCCTGGTGGGCTGCTGTCTATGGGGTTGCACAGAGTCGGACATGACTGAAGTGACTTAGCAGCAGCAGCAGCACGCACACTTTGGTGGTGAAACAAAGGAAAAGTAGGTAATATTCCTGACTTAAGAATGTTGGAATATGCTTGAGAATATAAGGCATATGGATATTAATGATGTAAGAATATATACAGAGAGCACACATTTGAATGATCATTAAAATAGTGAAAGATATGTAACTGCTAAAAGACAGTTTTTTAAATCAAAGTAGTCAGAAAGCTAGTAATCAAGAATTTATTTTGGAAAAAACAGTGGGTCTTAAAAGGGCAAAATATAGAATAGGAGAAAAACTAAGTAAGTTAGGGAAGTTGACAAAAATAGAACTGCATGAAGACAACTCCTATTATTGCTTTATATAGCTGTCTGGTGATGAATTTTCTTACCAGACACAAGGAGACTTGAAATAAGGAAAAATACACTAAGAACCCGATGGAACCCTATTTTATTGCTGAGGCAGCAAAGCACAGGAATTAAGAGCTTGCACTGTCTGGATCTAAACCTGATTCTGTCACTCATGGGCCAGGTGGCCTTGGGCAAGCTCCTTGGCTATGTGCCCCAGTCTCCTCATTTGTAAAACGAGGAAAAACAGCTCCTGCTGGTATGTTGGATTGTACCACAGCCACTAGGTCAGGGTAGGAATTGCATTTCCCAGAACCCCTCCCTTTGTATGTTTCTGGGTTATTCTTATCAAAAGAAAACTTGCAGGAGATATGTAGAGTGGAAAGGAAGTAGTGATCATTTAATCTCTGAATGGCTCGTGGTCAGCTGTGATGATGGACAGATGCAGAGATACCTGATGATTTTCAGCCTGTCCTCTTTCTCCCACTGCCCCGTTGGCAGGTCTTCCTTATTTGTCATGCTGCTGACCAAGAACAGGACTCAGGGCTGCCAGCAGACACTTGACTGAGGACCCACAGAAGCAGAAGTTACCAAAAACACCAAGCTTCTCTGTCTGAGCTCCCCTTCATGTTGTCATTTCAGTGTCTGGACGTATCTGGATTCTCAGATTGATCGGCATGCAATTAGTAAACCATGTGTAAAGGAAATTAACTCCCATGCTTACAATTGTCATAGTTGGAAAGTGGGTCTAATTCATTCTCTCCCCACTAGTTTCTGTCTTAATAAATTCTATTACAAATTGTACTGTGGCCTGATGATCTCATATCTTACTAGAGATTCTGAGAGGTTCTGTTCTGCAGAACACCATTGTTACTGCTCGTTGTTCAGATTTCATGGGCAAGAGAAGCTACAAGTGACATGAAAAAAGTAACATTTTGACACAGTGGAAAAATTCTGGGGTTTTGGTAACTAGAAAAATCTGTATGTGACCCCTGACTTTCTGCCCTACTGTGTGACTTTGAGCAAAGGTCTTAACATGCCTGATCCTAATTTGCCTCAAAAATAAAATGGAAATAATACCACCCTCAAAGAACTTTCATAGAGGCTTATGAAATAAGACAATAATATTTGGACAATGGCTGGCATATTATTAAACACTTAGTATATGTTTGACCAATACTATTATCTATTTTCTAGATCTCAAGGCCTACTAAATAAAAAATACGCAAAAAGAAAATTTTAAACTCTCTGAATTTGTCTTTGTGAAAAATAATACCAGTGTTCTATGATTCCCATACATAAGACTTGTTGATTTCCTACTTACTCATGAAATAAGTTAATGTATTGTAAAGTTGGTGAATATATTATTTGAAGTGAAGTGCCTATTTTTCATATTATTTTGAAAATTAGGGGAAAATGTACATTTCCCAGCATGTTGAGAGAAAACACACAGATGGCATGCCAGGTCATTAAACTAGCAGACATGTTTGACCAGAGAAATTTTAGCATATCTGAAAATTCTGACAATGAACATATTAGAAAAAAAGAATAGAAAGTTAAGTAATGAAGGTTCTGGTTGTATTTCCACTTCAAAGTTAGGTATACACTTAATATAAAAAACTACTCTGACTCTTTTAGTCATGAATGCCTAGGAAAGTGAAAGTGTTAGTTGCTTGTTCATGTCCCAACTCTTTGTGAGCTCATGGACTGCAGCTCACCAGGCTTCTCTGCCCATGGAATTTTCCAGGCAAGAATACCAGAGAAGGTTACCATTTCCTCCTGCAGGGGATCTTCCTGACCCCAAGATCTATCCTGCATTGGCAGGTGGATTCTTTACTACTAGCACCCCCGGGGTACATATAATATAAATATGTTAAAATCTATCTCTTATTTCACAGCAGGGTAACACTCAACCTTTCCTGAACTAACATAAAATCAAAACAGGCATGTCCTACCTGGGATAAAGAAAATTATAAGTAACTTCAAGAACTACAAAGAGGATCATGATTCATTAATTTTATTATTTCTCTCTGCTGTATTACACAGGGGGTTGGCAATTACCCCACACGCTAGCAAAATAATGCTCAAAATTCTCCAAGACAGGTTTCAATAGTATGTGAACGGTGAACTTCCAGATGTTCAAACTGGCTTTAGAAAAAGCAGAGGAACCAGAGATCAAATTGTCATTATCCATTGGATCATCAAAAAAGCAAGACAGTTCCAGAAAAACATCTATTTCTGCTTTATTGACTATGCTAAAGCCTTTGACTGTGTGGATCACAATGAACTGTGGAAAATTCTTCAAGAGATGGGAATACCAGACCACCTGACCTGCTTCCTGAGAAATCTGTATGCAGGTCGAGAAGCGACAGTTAGAACTGGACATGGAACAAAAGACTGGCTCCAAATTGGGAAAGGAGTATGTCAAGGCTGTATTTTGTCACTCTGCTTATTTAACTTATATGCAGAGCACATCATGAGAAATGCTGGACTGGATGAAGGACAAGCTGGAATCAAGATTGCCGGGAGAAATATCAATAACCTTAGATATGCAGATGACACCACACATTTGGCAGAAAGCAAAGAAGAACTAAAGAGCCTCTTGATGAAAGTGAAAGAGGAGAGTGAAAAAGTTGGCTCAAAACTCAACATTCAGAAAACTAAGATCATGGCATCTGGTCCCATCACTTCATAGCAAATAGATGGGGAAACAATAGAAACAGTGAGACTTTATTTTTTGGGGCTCCAAAATCACTGCAGATGGTGACTGCAGTCATGAAATTAAGACACTTGCTCCTTGGAAGAAAAGTTATGACCAACCTAGACAGCATATTAAAAAGGAGGAGGGGGGATGGAGGAGGGAGGAGGGTTCAGGATGGGGAACACATGTATGCCTGTGGCGGATTCATTTTGATATTTGGCAAAACTAATACAATTATGTAAAGTTTAAAAATAAAATAAAATTAAAAAAAAAAACATTAAAAAATGGGATTAAAATCAAAAAATAAATTAAAAAAAAAAAAAAAAAAGCAGAGACATTACTTTGCCAACAAAGGTCCATCTAGTCAAAGCTATGGTTTTTCCAGTAGTCAGGTATGAATGTGAGAGTTGGACTATAAAGAAAGTTGAGCACCAAAGAATTGATGCTTTTGAACTGTGGTATTGGAGAAGACTCTTGACAATCCTTTGGACAGCAAGGAGATCCAACCAGTCCATCCTAAAGGAAATCAATCCTGAATATTCATTGGAAGGACTGATGCAGAAGGTAAAACTCTAATACTTTGGCCATCTGATGCGAAGAATTGTCTCATTTGAAAAGACCATGACGCTGGGAACCCCCGTCCATAGTTCATCAGGCACTCTATCTATCAGATCTTGTCCCTTAAATATATTTCTCACTTACACTGTATAGTCATAAGGGATTCTGATCTGATCTGATACCTGAATGGTCTAGTGGTTTTCTCCACTTTCTTCAATTTCAGTCTGAATTTGGCAATAAGGAGTTCATGATCTGAGCCACAGTCAGCTCCTGGTCTTGTTTTTGCTGACTGTATAGAGCTTCTCTATCTTTGGCTGCAAAGAATATAATCAATCTGATTTCAATGTCGCCTATCTGGGAAGGACTGATGGTGAAGCTGAAACTCCAATACTTTGGCCACCTGATGCAAAGAGCTGACTCATTTGAAAAGACCCTGATGCTGGGAAAGATTAAGGGTAGGAGGAGAAGGGGACGACAGAGGATGAGATGGTTGGATGGCATCACCGATTCAATGGACATGGGTTTGGGTGGACTCCCGGAGTTGGTGATGGACAGGGAGGCCTAGCTTGCTGCGGTTCATGGGGTCGCAAAGAGTCAGACACAACTGAGTGACTGAACTGAACTGAACTGATGCTGGGAATGATTGAAAGCAGGAGGAGAAGGGGACAACAGAGGATGAGATGGTTGGATGGCATCACTGACTCAATGGACATGAGTTTGAGTAAGCTCCAGGAGTTGGTGATGAACAAGGAAGCCTGTCATGCTGCAGTCCATGGGGTCACAAAGAGTCAGACACGACTGAATGACTGAACTGAGCTGAACTGGCAATTACCCACTCATATCACTATATACGCAGTTTCACTGTTTAGTGTTTCATACCTAAATTATGTAAAACACTGTATATATTTTTACTCCTAAGAAGAAATTGTATTATTTCACATTTATTCCATTTTAATTGGGTTATTTTCCTTCTTCCTGAATCCAGTGAAATACTAGCATGAGAAGAAAAGTAGGGCTTCGAATCTGGGTGTCTGAGTACAAGCCTCAGAAAGGCTTCTTTTGGGACATTTAAATGTTAATTTAAATAATGCTTTTTAATTAATCACAGCTATGGCTATACACTCTTTTTTGAATTATGAGTTTAAAGAATAATATACTGGATAGGGTAGATAGCATCAGATTATAAAGCCCAAGAAGGGTTATAACAGCTCATTTTCATTCCATTTCTTCCCAGAGGGTAAAGAGCTGAGAGTTAGATGAAATAATGATGATAAAATGCTATAATTTCTATTTTTGCAGCTGTATCCCTGAACAGAATAAAACTATAGAGCTAGGGTATTTTATATACCAAGCCCTTTTTATTATCTTTATTCATTTAATTTACACAAAAACAGAATGATGCACTTACATAATTATGAAATTAGCTTATCCATGTCAGAAATGGGGAAACTGACTCAGAATTATTTAGGAGGCTTAAAATCTAATTGGCAGTCACTTCTACTTACATTTCAAAACATTTTAGTACTTTCAAGTGGTCTTTGGGGCATCAAAATCATTATGGCAGGTGAAAATAAACAATGACAATAGAGACATAAGTTAAATATTCAGTATTCCAATTTGGATGAGACTAGTTAATGGTGGTGGGGGAAGGTTAAATTGAAATTTTAAAGAAAATGAGAAAAAAAACTCTGGATGTGCATGTACGAGGAATATTTTTAGAGAACAATAAAAACAAGTAAGGTAGGGATGTATCAATGGCATCCCACTCCAGTACTCTTGCCTGGAAAATCCCATGGGTGGAGGAACCTGGTGGGCTGCAGTCCATGGGGTCGCTAAGAGTCAGACGTGACTGAACGACTTCCCTTTCACTTTTCACTTTCATGCATTGGAGAAGGAAATGGCAACCCACTCCAGTGTTCTTGCCTGGAGAATCCCAGGGACAGGGGAGCCTGGTGGGCTTCCGTCTATGGGGTCGCACAGAGTCGGACACGACTGAAGCGACTTAGCAGCAGGGATGTATCAGCAAAGAAATGAAGCTACGCTCACACTCATATCTATATTACAACTCAATAACAACAACAAAAATTTATTTAAAAATAGGCAGAGGAATGAAATAGACATCACCTCCCCACTCCCCCCCAAAAAAGACATCCAAACAGCCAACAAGTACATGAAAAGGTACTCGGCATCACTAATTATCAGGGAAATGCAGATCAAAACCAAACTGAGATATCATTTCAGACCTGTGAGAATGGCAATCATCAAGAAGACAAGAGATAAGGAAGTGTTGCTGAGGATGTGGAGAAAAGGGAACACGTCTGTCCAGCTGATGGTACTGTAAACTGGTTCAGCCACTATGGGGAACAAACAGTAGGATTGTTCCTCAAAAAATTAAAAACAGAATTACCTTATAATCCAGCAATCCATTATCCAAAGGAAGTGAAAACAGGCTTCTAAGGAGACATATGCCCCCTCTTGCTTATTTATAATTTATTTTTCTGATAGTGATAAAGCTGACTCTAGTTATCTGCAATTTACATATATATGTACACATATAAAGTAATTTCAGAATTGCTACTGAGTACTCCTGAGAGAAACAAACTTGCCAATTAGAATATAATGTTCATGCACAGTTCTTTTTTTGTCTTCAGCTTTATAGTTTCTGGTCAAAATGTATTTTCTAATTATTTTAGATAAACTATTTTTTCCCCACTATGATGACTAATTAAGGTTATGTCATACATCTGCAACATTTGTAAGTTAGATTTGTTTTTCCAGTCTACATTCTATGCCCTAGAGTCACCCAACATCATGGTTGATCTTTTAAAAAATGTATTTACATACACTGAATTTCACATTTGTGATACATTTCTATGGATTATGATTAATGTATAGTGTCCTGTATCTATCACCGGATTAGTACACAGAACAGTTTCATCAGAATTTCCCTGTGTACCCTCTTTTATTCAACCACTGTCCCTTCCTCAAAATCCTCATCTGTTCTCCAACTATACATTTCCTATAATCCCAAACAAATGGAATCACACTATATGTAGCTTCTTCAGTCTAAGCTTCTTTAACTTAACAAACTAATTACAATGTATCCATGGTGTTGCTAATATCAATAGTTACTTCCTTTTTACTGCTAAATAGTAGTATTCCATTGTATGACTAGATGACATTGGCTTGTCTGTGATGCATACTCAAGTTGTTTCCAATTTTAGGTGATTATGAATCAAGTTATAAAAATCTTCATACAGGTGTCTCTGTAAATATTAGTTTTAATTACGTTTGAGTAATTATCTAGGAGTGGGGTTGTTGGGTCCTATATCAAGTATGTGATTAATTTCTATAAGAAACTGTTTTATTTTATATCTTATTTTTTGCATTCCAGAAAGTATGTAGCAGTAAACATATTCTTTAAGAATGTCCTCTAATTTTAAACATTTCATTTTCAAAGTGAGCAACATGTCATGATATATGGGTGGCTGTATGTCAATTGCTTAGAAATACGTCTCTTCCACTCTCAACTCTCAGAATAAAATATTGTGTCTCAAATGCCCAGTCAGTGGTTATTTAATCATCTAATGGATTGTAAATCTTTAGAATAATACGGTCTGCTTTTTTAGATAGAGATTCCATTAAAAAGTCACTCTCATTCATGACTGGGCCTGGGTCTCTACTGTTATTCCTGAGATCTCACTTGGTAAAGAGCACGATGAGGGCCCACCGCCATCGATGAGTGATGCACATGGCGAGCAGCCGTTGCCCTTCGTTGTTTTCAAGGTCCTTCAGTTCTGCTGCTAGTGTGCCATGCTTGGGTAAGGAAATCCGTGGTGAGCCTGGCAACACGTAGCCATTCCTGCTGATGCCACCCTACCTCTGGGGAGGTGCTAAGGGGGCATGGGACAAAGGGGCCCTTACTCTCAATCTTTGAGCACTGTTTCTGGATTACAGATTTTCAGGTGACATTTTCCTTCTCTAACATTTTCTATCTTTAAAATTTTTCTCTTTTGTAAATGTGTTGATTCAGCCATCACATCAGCCATCAAATGTGCTGAAATAAATCAGCATTTGGAAGAACACTAAAAAAGAAACAAAATAACCAGGGATGTTAAAATTTTGAGTTTGTAGATCTCAAAAAAATACACAAATACATTTCTGCTTCATAAGAAATTAGACTATGGTAAAGAATATTTGTTGTGATATATGAAAATCTCAAGTGACATAGACTTGAAATTTCATTTCAAATACATCACATGTTTTTATTTGTTACATCTCAGGATTCATTACTCAAAAGATATTTTAAAGAAGGAACATATTTTCCCTTATGACTCAAGTCTTGGTCATGGAACACTGGCATCATTTTAGTGAAAATAGTTTATTATTTATTTGTACTACCATATGCATAGCACCATCTATGTAAACTCTCGCTAATGCATACTCTAAATTTCACTTTGGATATAACCTCAGAAAAATAAGATATAGAGTAAAATGTTATGACATTTTTTCATCAAATATATAATATTTGTATCTTTAAAAACTTTTCTTAGGGAAATTTCAAATATATACAAGAATAGGATATAATGTAACTTACTTACAATTCAACAATTTTCAGCTCCTTACATATCTTCTAGTTATCAACTCATGCCAATCTTCCTTTTCTTGTACCTCCATTCATTTTCTTCAACTCCAATTATTTTGAAACAAATCTCAGAGTTTATAACATTTAAATTTCTACATTGTTTTCAAAGGCAAACCCAATAAGAGATTAATGGCAAACATAAGCAAAGTGTTTCCTTCAGTTTAATGACACTTATTAAAAAAAAAATCATGGGTACAAACTTGGCGGTCTCCTACAAAGCATACTTTTAGGAGCTCCAAGAGGTCAAATGACCATGAAACTGACCATTTAGTCCTACCGACTGCTTGGTAGTGACTTAGAGGCATCCCCTAGCATTAACACATTCTCTCCAGCTCTTGACAAAAATACACATCAGTTGCCCTGAACGGGAAGTATATGAGGCTGTCCATTAACCGATCAGTTTTTGAGCTAGATAGATGATAAGTACCCTCAATGAGATAAAGCAAAAATGGGAAATAACCATCATGAGACAAAGATAAAAGGGAATACTGTAGGTTCTCTAAGAAGGAGGAAACAAGAGAGGCAGAGGGTACCAGTAGGAAAGTCAAATATATAAAAAACCACTTTTGCTGACTTTACAATTTTTTCTATGTTCCTCTTGATTTTCAGTCAACAAGGAAGAGAATAATCATGAAGAATCTCAATGAGTCACTCTTAGGTGGAGCTACTAAATCTGGACTTTGAAGAGGATAGTCATAGAAATTTCTTGAATGATTCACTTAAGACCAAACTGTATTGGAGAGTTTAGTGTATGATTCTATTGGGACAGTCAATACATACTGATTTACAGAAGATTTGGGAATTCTGCAAAAGAAACTAAAAGCAATTTTATTCCTATTATCAGTAGCAAATTAACCATTTGTTTTTCAAAGGTAAACTCTTCTGCTGAATTATTTATTCTGCATATAATTCTAAATGATAAAAAATTTCTGTAGAAGAGAAACATCAATATACAGCATATGCAATGATTATGAGCTACACAACTGGAGCCAGACTTGTTCATTCGCTCAGTTGTGCCCAACTGTTTGTGACTCCATGGACTGCAGCATGCCAGGCTTCCCTGTCCTTCACCATCTCCCAGAGTTTGCTCAAACTCGTGTCCATTGAGTACATGATGCCATCCAACCATCTCATCCCCTGTCACCCCCTTCTCCTCTTGCCTTCAATCTTTCCCAGAATTAAGGTCTTTCCCAATGAATCAGCTTTTCGCATCAGGTGGCCAAAATATTTGAGCTTCAGCTTCAGCATTAGTCCAAACTGCCTGGGTATAAAGACCTGCCCTGACATTAACTTGCAGTGTGACCTTGGAAAAACTGCTTAACTTTTCTATATCTCAGTACCTTCATGTACAAGAAGGGGAATAATAACAGATCTTATCTCTTGGGGCTGTTATGAGGGATTAACTGAATTAATATACGGAAAATGTTATAACAGTGCTTAAGTGGAAGTTGCTCAGTTGTGTCCAACTCTTTGCAACCCCATGGACTGTCACCCACCAGGCTCTTCTGTCCATGGAATTCTCCAGGCAAGAATACTGGAGTTGGTAGCTGTTCCCTTCTCCAGGCAATCTTCCCGACCCAGGGATTGAACCCAGGTCTCCAGCACTGCAGGCAGATCTGAGCCACCAGGGCACCTAGTAAACACTATGTAAGTGTGACTGCTCCCTACCCCACTCCCCACCCCTAGGATATAAGTTCCAGGAAGGCTAGTATTTTTTTGTTCATCAGTGTATCCACAGTGCTTAGTGCCTAGTACTAACACAAAACAGGCACTAATTAACATTTGTTGAATATATAAGTACATAAAACTTTAGTTATCTTCTTATGGGGGAAATTTTAAACATGAATGTGTATTACTTACTATGACATTAGAGAATAAATAATCCTACTAAAGTAAAAACTCTAATTAACTAATAATCATGAAGGAAAAAATTACAGATTCTGTGACTACTACTTCTATTCATGATGGATAAATTTGAACACCAAGACAAATGAAACTAATCCATATCCAAAAGGCAGTGATGTCTCAGAGATTTGTTCTACTTAATATCTGAAGGCATATATCAACAACAGTATTAGTCTTTTTGAGGCTGAAATTTTATTTCTTTTCATGAGATACAATCAATTTTGATATGTGGACTACATTAGAAAGATAACTGGGAAATGGGAATTAGCCTCTCACAAAGCATATGGATCATTCAATGAATTACTCAACAATAATTAAAAAATATCAGTTAAAAATGTATCTAGGCTCCATAGACATAGGCATCCCAGAACTGTTAAGGAGATAATATTTAGTTAACTGCTTTGCTTTATTATGAGAAAATACAGCAAATATGCAGATGCTTTACACTGGCATTATATGGAATGCTTCACAGAATCGAACTTTTCAAAAACCTAAACTTACTGCTCTTATACAGGGGTTTCCCTGGGGTAAAGAATCTACCTGCAATGCAGGAGACATGGTTCAGTCCCTTGGTGGGGAAGATCCCTTGGAGAAGGAAATGGCAACCCACTCCAGTATTCTTGCCTGGGAAACCCCATGGACAGAGGAGGCTATTGGGCTACAGTTGACGGGGTCACAAAACAGTCAGACACTACTTAATGACTAAACAACAACAACCCCTCTAATATAGTGTTCAAATATTTTCATGAGCATTTCCCAAAATCATTCTAATTCTTTCTTGCTTTTTTGCCCAGAACAGGCATTGTTTGATTAATTTTTATGATGGATAATTTAACATTTTTGTAATGACTTAGGGTTATCATTACCAAAATGAATTATTGCTCTGTGTTGTACATAGAGTTTTTGAGGTTTGGAAAACTGTCTTGTGAAAGGCTCTGGACTGCTACGATTCTTCATTTCTTATTAAAAGGGTGAGAGTAAAGACGGGGTCTACAGTGAACATTCACTTTGCCACTGAATTCTGATTTTTGATCAAGGCCATTAAATAATCACTCTCATCCCTCTGGAGCTTCAAGGGGACCCCAGGAAGAAATTCTGAAGTGAGAGAGAACAGAAGGGTTTTGCTGGGCAAAATAACTTCTACTGCATCCTAAGGAATTTTACACTATCAATTTTCCAGCTTAGTTCACTGGTCTAAGCTACCAAACTACTGTTAAAGTAATTAAACAAGGAGGGCATGAGACTGAGGTGGTTCTAATGCCTTGGTAGCCTATGTAAGTAAACCAAAATCTTTTGTTCATTGTTGTTTTTTAGTCACTAAGTCATGACCAACTCTTTTGTGACCCCGTGGACTGTAGCCCACCAGGCTCCTCTGTCCATGAAATTTCCCAGGCAAGCATACTGGAGTGGGTTGCCAATTCCTTCTCCAGGGGATCTTCCCAACCCAGGGATCAAACCTGAGTCTCCTACATTGGAAAGGCAGATTCTTTACCACTGAGCCACCAGGGAAGCCCTAAGCCAAAGTTAATGTACTAGAATTCAAGAAAGTACAACTTAAAAACAACTGTTAACAATCACCAATAACCAACTAGGCTTTCTCCAGTGGAAGGGAAAGTCGCTCAGTCGTGTATGATTCTTTGCAACCCCACAGACTATACAGTCCATGGAATTAAACGAGGAGGGCATGAGACTGGAAGGGTCAGGCTCCTCTGTCCATGGAATTTCCCAGGCCAGAATACTGGAGTGGGTAGCCTTTCCTTTCTCCAGGGGATCTTCCCAACCCAGGGATCAAATCCAGGTCTCCCGCAATGCAGGTGAATTCTTTACCAGCTGAGCCACCAGGGAAGCCCAAGAATACTGGAGTGGGTAGCCTATCCCTTCCCCAGCAGATCTTCCCGACCAGGAATTGAACTGGGGTCTCCTGTATTGCAGGTGGATCCTTTCCCAACTAAGCTATCAGGGAAGCCCTTCCCCTGGTAAGGCAAGTGTTTAAATAGCTGCTGCCAATCATGGCTTTGCTTTTGCATCTTCTCTAAAATCCTTGCCCGTAGCTCCTGTTGGTGGAATGCTCCCTACCACTTTTCTGCACGGCACTGTGCCATCGTGATACACTGTATGCGCAAACTCTTGAAAAAAAGTTACATGTGCCGCAGTTTACCTTCTAACAATAGGCACCGAAGAACCTTAAGGTGCAGACAAGTAAAATGGTAGAATTTCTTCGATGCTGTATTCCTTTTATGTTCAACTTAAGAGAGTTTAAACATTTATGGTAATAGGTGGCATAATGGCAGTATTAGGCCAAGAGCAAGGGCTGCGTGTTTTTGAGGACTGATCCAATGACACAGGCCTGAGATGGGGACATCATTATTCCATCACTTGCTCAGGGTTAGCCGCATATTTTATTTATATCTGGGCCTTTGAGTAGCTTTTCCTGAGAATGGGGAAATAAGGATGATATTTATCTTCAACCCCTCGTAAAATGAAACTCCTCGTCGTTACTTGAAGAATTCACTGGATGTGCCACTGTCACCTCGGCCTCCCCCTTGCAGTTTGTTGTTTCTAATTTGTTATGGTCTGGGAAGCCATAATCTAAACTTCCTAAAATTAAATCTATAATAGAAGTCATATTTGCCTGAGGGCTTTACCCGTGGCGAGCACTTGGCGACAGACAATGCTGCATCTATTTTAGGACTTTTAAACTTTATTTTAAACTTTATTCCTCGTTCTTAATGTGTTCTAGGATGGCTAAGATTCCCAAATAAATTACCTTGAGATAAATAAGACATTATTATAAACGGATTGAGAGCTCCTAAAGTCACCAACTTGGTACTGACCTGATGCATAGCACTTAAGTGTCTCAACACAATGAACATTTTCTGAGCAATCTCATTACCTGGAAAATAAGTGTACCTATATGACTTGCCTATAGTACGTGCCCTACAATAATCTAACTGAAATAAAGTTCTAGAAGAGATGCAACTCTGGGCTTAAAATACTTTTTTTAGCTTTAAAATTTTCCACGTGGGAAAGAAAAAGCTATTTTGAGTTCCACTTATGACCCCTGGGTTTTCCATTATCTGCTAAGTATTCCAATGCCTTTATAGTGTTGTTTTTAAAGACAGTTAACAAGTTAAATTAAAACAGAAGGAAAGTTAGATCAATAACATCAGAGAAACTACCAATCGGAAAAATCTCAAAAGGATATCTTCCTTTCCTAGGCCCATGAGAACAATAGCATGGAGCTCCTCTTAGCTCACATTGGAAAACATAATCACGTCTAGATGGAGAAAGAGAGTTGCTACGGAATTTCCAGTAACCTCAGGCATTCAGTGCTGGTCACACCTCTGTTGCCAGCTTCCACTGACAAACAACCAGGAAGAATGACTGGTCTGTGTGCAGCTGCAGCTCCTGCTGTTTGTCATCTGTTTTTTAAAACTGTATTTGAAATTATGCCTCAAGGGTAGTTAATGGCTAAGTTCAATAGTTTTGTGTATTTTTATTCTTATTTAGATCATGGAGGCATGGCATTGATGGCCATTCTCATTTTTTTAAAGCTCTCTCTCTCTCTTTTTTTTTTTTTTTTAAACTCAGCTGCACAACAATTTCATAACTTGGACCAGTACCCTTTTACTAATCCTGAACTTTCCATTTCTAGCTTTGCATTTCAGATGTTTGTTCCTGAAGTAGATTCACAGCTACTCTTCTGTCTGTCTCTTTCCTACCTTCAATCATCCATTTTACCAACCTCATATTACTTTTCTTAAAAGAGCGTTTTAAAAATAGAGCTATCATATGATCCAGCAGTCCCACTCCTGGGTCTGTATCTGGAGAAAGCCGTGGTTCGATACATGCACCCCGATGTTCACAGCACCACTATTCACCAAGCCAACACATGGAAGCAACCTAAATGCCCATCAATAGAGGAGTGGATAAAGGAGATGTGGAACATGCATACAAGGAACTATTACTCAGTCATTAAAAAATAAATAATGCCATTTGCACCAATATGGATAGACCTGGAGAAAATCATACAAAGTGAAAGAAGTGAGATAGAGAAAGACAAGTATCATATGATACTGCTTACATGCAGAAACCAAATAAAGATACAAATGAACTTAAACATATTCACAAAACAGAAACAGACTTACTTATGGTTACCAAAGGGGAAGAGCTGGGAGGAAGGATAAACTGAGATTTGGGATTGACAAATACACAATACTACATTTAAACTGGGGCTCTGTGACAACCAAGAAGGGTGGGGTGGGGTGGGAGGGAGGTGCAAGAAGGAGGGGACATATGTATGCCTATAGCTGATTCCTGTTGATGTATGGCAGAAGCCAATGCAACATTGTAAAGCAATTATCCTTCAATTAAAAAGAAATAAAAACAAACAAGGACCTACTACAGCACAGAGAAGTCTTGATCAAAATTCTGTAACAATCTAAATGGGAAAAGGATTTGAAAAAGAATAGATACATGTGTATGCATGTATGTGTGTGAGTGTGCAGGCGTGTGTGTGTGTACATATATATATATATAAACTGAATCACTTTTCTGTATACCTGAAACACAATATTGTTAATCAACTATAAAAATTTTTTAAAAATCTGCTAAAAATACCAGGCAATCCACATAATAGACTATCTCCTTAGTTCTAAGCTCTTCTCTCCAATCTTAGCTTCTCCTATTTCTCTGCCCTTCCTGTCACCTCAGTTAAGCTTGCAGACTCATGTCTCAACGTCACCCAACTCTTACTAGTGGATGTCCAGCTCCAGGGATGCCTTTAGTACTGTCCTATTCAACCTCCTTTAGGACAAAGTACAATTCCCCACTTTGCGTTGACTTGGTGGGGAGGTTCGGAGAAGAAAAAGGCAAGAGAGAGATGAGAACAATCTCCATGATTGCTCCTCCACAGCCGAGAGTATTCATATAACAAGCAATGCTTTAGGGGAGAGGGAAGGGCTTCTTAATTATGGAGGTTTACCAGGTGGCCCAGTGGTAAAGACTCTGCCTGCCAATGCAGGAGATGCAGGTTTGATCCCTGGGTCAAGAAGATACCCTGGAGAAGGAAATGGCAACCTGCTCCAGTATTCTTGCCTGGGAAATCCCATGGACAGAGGAACCTGGTGGGGTACAGTCCATGGGGTGCAAAGAGTCAGACAGGACTGAGCACACAATAACAATTATTCCTCAAGATAGTGTCCGTTACTTTTTTGTTGGACACATTATATCCCAGAAATGCAGTGCTTTTTTGTGAGATAACTAACTCAGCAAAGAAAGATAAACTCTACTGAAAAATTGGCTTAAGCAAATGTAGGAAGTATTTCCTCTCAGCCCCATTCTGGTCCTTAATCTCAAAAATTACCAAATTTTAAACTTGAGGTGGGCTTTCTTGTCCACCTTTCTAACACTGGTGGAATCTACTGCCTCTAGTCAACTTTCCAGTACTGGAGGGCCACCAAGAGTCAGAGGGATGCCTGGATAATATCCACGTATAGACTTGAAGCCTTTTGCATTAATCAGGGTTCTTGTTCATGGGGAAGGTAGTCGAACATGCTTAAGTAGAAAGTATTTTATTGCAGGGTAATAAGTAGTTATGAAGTTCCAACCACATGACAAGAATTTCATACAGGAATTCTTGCTGGTGTTGCCAACTCCCTGCTCAACAGCTATGATGTCAAAGATCAGACCAGTAACTACAGAAGAACAAATGCCTTTGTTGCCTTGTCTGCACCTCACTTACACACACCCCAAGTCTCAGTCAACAGAATCTGCTTGGCAGAGCCCAGAGCACGAGGAAAGCTCTAGTTGCCAGGGAGTCTTGCAAAGGTATTGTTTGAGTGTCCAGGCTCCAGCCCAGGAAGATATGCTAGGAGGGGAGCAGTGCGTGTGTGCATGATAAGTCATTTGAGTAATATCTGACTCCTTGTGACCCCATGGTCTATAGCGCCAGGATCCATTGTCCTTGGGGTTCTCCAGGCAAGAATACTGCAGTGGGTTGCCATGCCCTCCTCCAAGGGATCTTCCCCACCCAGCAGTGATCTAACCCATATCTCTTAGGCATCCAGTATTGGCAAGCGGGTTCTTTACTACTAGTGCCATGTGGGAAGCCCAGAGGGGGAGTAGAGTGGATATCAAATGAGCCAGCCTGCAGCATCTGCTCCATGCACTTATCATACAATGAACAGCTTGCTTATCTCATGGATAGCAAACTGGATAATGAGGCCCTGCAAAGACTTGATTAAGAGAGTAGGCCCTGGACTGAGACTGCTAAGGCTCAAATCACATGTCAGACAGCACCTATGTGATCTTCGGCTGCTGCTGCTGCTGCTGCTAAGTCGCTTCAGTCGTGTCCAACTCTGTGCGACCCCATAGACGGCAGCCCACCAGGCTCCCCCGTCCCTGGGATTCTCCAGGCAAGAACACTGGAATGGGTTGTCATTTCCTTTTCCAATGCATGAAAGTGAAAAGTGAAAGTGAAGTCGCTCAGTTGTGTCCGACTCTTCGCTACCCCATGGACTGGAGCCTACCAGGCTCCTCAATCCATGGGATTTTCCAGGCAAGAGTACTGGAGTGGAGTGCCATCGCCTTCTCCGGTGATCTTCGGCAGTCACATGTTATTTCTATCCATTTATTTTGTCTACAAAGGAGATATCTGTAATTCTTCACTCTCCTGATTAGTGTAAGGATTGCTGCTGCCGCTAAGTCGCTTCAGTCGTGTCTGACTCTGTGCGACCCCATAGACGGCAGTCCACCAGGCTCCTCTGTCCCTGGGATTCTCCAGGCAAGAACACTGGAGTGGGTTGCCATTTCCTTCTCCAGTGTAAGGATTAAGAGCACTGAAATGTAAAATGCTTGAAACACTACCTCTTACATACTAAGTGCTCAATAAATGTTTGTTAAAACTATTTCTATGAAATTGTGACTTTTTAAAATTTATGTAAGCTGACCTAAGATCTCTGTGCATCTTTACCAGGAGACAATTTATATAAATTGCAATTAATGGAACATGGTCCCTGCAGAGTATCAATGAAAATTTTGCCACGTTTTTGTAATACTGCTGTTAAAGGATGAAAAGAAATCTGTTATTAACTTGCCTCAAATTAGGTAATTGTCAAAGCCTATGATTGCTGTTCCAGGGAAGGCAATGAAAGCTTCCAGATACCTTTCTTCTTTGAAAGAAAAAAACCTCATCCCAGAATGTTTCTAAATATGTATGCCTTTTATTTATCTTTTCTACTATATTGTCCTCTAGTATAATATTAAATAGAAGTGGTAATAGAAAAAAAAAAAAAAGAATGTTTGAATTCTGAACAGAACTCTCAATTTTCATCCCTGAAAAAAAAAATAGACTCCAGACTGGAACTAATGTGGGAAATAACACAATGTTCTTTAATGTTGTTTTGAGTCAATAATTTAAAGACAGTAAAACAGCAAAAACAAAAGCTTTTGACCACTCTTAGTATCTTAGATAACTGAAAATCTCCATCTCCATCAGGGCCAGACCATAGCAAAGAGCTGTTCTAGGTCTTGCATTTACCTACAACAGCTCCCCTGCCAGTTCTTGAGCTCCTCTGTTAATCAGAAAATTCTTTTACTCAAAAATTTGAGAATCTGTCTGCCAAATTTAACCCACTGGCCAGGTCCACACCGTAGCACTGTATAAAATATCTCTTCTCCTGAAAAGCATCGCAGTCCCAGGACAGCACTGTCCAGGATGGGCAGCTGTTCACAGGTTGTGCAGCCTGGCAATACCATGAAGGACATGGGCTCGTGTCCCTCTTCCTTACTGTGTGATCAGAGGGAGATGCATAACCCTCTCTGTACCCATTTTATTCTCTGCAAAATGGGTGGTGATATGTATGCCTACCCCACTGGACGGTGAGAACATTAAATAAGGTAATATAATAAGCATGAGTTATGAATGATACCTTCATCACCATCCTCACAGACTCTGTATTGGTCTTGGAGTTGACTAACAGTTTGTTAATGAAAACATCCTTATGAGATGCAGTTCTACCTTTAATACATGGATTCATTTTGTCAGTCTCCTCCATAATGTGGTGGTTGGAAGTATGCACTACTCTGCATGTGATTTAACTAGTAGAGCAGACAGATGAAGTCTTCTTCCTTGCCCATCTGTTTTGCTCTATGCCTTTATTGATGTCGCGTATTATAATAGGTATGGGAGCGCATCACACTCTGGTTTACATTGACTTTATAGTCCAATGAAATCCCCAGGTCTTTTCCTGAGCAGCTGCTATTACGCCAACTGTTTCTCATACTATGTTTTGTGAGTGATTTTTTTAACCAAAGTGCTGTGTGATAAAAGGATTCTGCTTAGGGACAGCTTTGACTTGGTTAGTGTGATTTATGGGTACAGACTATTTTGGTAAACAGGAATAAACAAAATGAAGATGATTCCCATGGTACTGAAAATCCAATTATCTCCTGGCTCCTCTACCAGACTATTAGCTAGATGAAGCCTAAGATTCAGTCCTGATCATCTGTTTGTTTTTTAGTCAAAAGTGTGCACTCAATATATGATGAACTGCCAACCTCTGCACAGTAACGATTGCTCCCTTTGTTCTTATCAACCATCTGCAAGATAATCCTGATAGATTTGTGAACACTGTATCAGTTTCTTCATAACACAATATTTCAAGTGATACAATGACAAGGCACACATCTGGTGTACAACCGATACTTCATTTTAATGCAATCTTGTAGTTGCCTAGAGGATGTAATACATGTCACCGATAATACATTTCCAAACTAATACAGCACGGCTTATTACAGGTACTGAAGATAAATTTAGATGTACAGACACCAATGTTGTTAACTACGTAAAATGTATTGGAGTTTTACATAGAGAAACTTAAAAATACATTTTATGCTATCATCTAATTAAAACACTGATCAGTAGCGCTCTTGCCTCATTACACAAGCAACTCAAGGAATGACAACTGCTTTTATGAGCATTTATTATTAACAATGGGAAAGCATGATTTCCATTAAAATAGACACTTTGAAATGAAATGAGCATGCTCCCCTGAGGTATGTTTATCATTCTTTCCTTCCCCATATACTTAGTCTCTCTCCTCCCCACTCTTTGAGGCATCCAGGACAAAAAAAGTGAAAAGAGCATTAACGTTCTTCCTTCTAGGTAGGCCCAATAGTCTTCTATCCCATGATTATTCTAGATGTACAAAAGTAGAGTAGCAAAGAACAAAAACTCTGTATGTAAGCTGTCAGAGGTTCCAACAACCTCCCTCTACTTACTTGGATAAGTTCTTTAACCTGAATTACCCTTAGTTTCCTCATACATAAACTGGCGATGACCCAATTTCCAGAAGATGTATAAAATTTTACTGAGATTAAAGGGAACTCCCTGGTGGTCCAGTAAGGCTAGGACTCAGCACTTTCATTGCCGGGACCCGGGTTCGAACCCTGTTTGGGGAACTAAGATCCAAAAAGCCAAATGACAGAGCCAAAAAAATAAATTTTACTGAGATTATATGACAGCGTACCTAGCACAGTGCTTGGTATGAAAAATACATCCTCAGTCCCCTATCCACAACCCCCCAAGTAAAACAAACAAACAAATAAAAAACCTCACTGCAATTCACAGACCTGGATAGGAAAAGAAAAAATACCAGATTGCTGGGACCCTCTGGTAGGTCTGGGCTGAAGAGCAAGAGGGCAGTAAACCCAAGAGTGGTTCACATGGAGGAGAAGGTCCAGTAAGTGTGTAAGTGCTGTTCAGGAGACCTGAGACTGGGCCAGGCTGGCAAAAGGCTCTGAATCAACACTACATGAAAGGATTCAGGACAGGAAGGAAAACATCAAGATTTCTGTTTGGAGGATTTGCAATCAACTGAAAAAATCAGCAATGATAAATAAGACAGTATGCTGCATTATGGGGCTTCCCTGGTGGCTCAGTGGTAAAGAATGCACCTGCCAATATAGGAGATGCGGAAGACTCCTGTTCAATCCCTGGGTGGGAAGATCCCTTGGAGGTGGAAATGGCAACCCACTCCAGTACTCTTGCCTGGAGAATTCCATGGACAGAGGAGCCTTGCAGGCTACAGTCCACAGATTCCCAAAGAGTCAGACATGACTTAGCGACTAAGCACGCACACATGCTTGTTGCATTATACCTTTGAAACAGAATGGTGTGTGTGTGTGTGTGTTTTAACTTGGGGATCTGGATTAGGAAACAAACAGAGAAAATGAAACTCCAAATTTCACAAAATAAATCTGGGAGGCACGCGCAATTTCATTTTGACCTTGTAGTTTTACCATGAAGAAAACAAAGTATCCAGAGAAACTGTGATTTAGTCAAGGTGACAGTTACTGCAGAGGGACTTGAAGTTAGAGCTTCTGGTTTCTGGTCAATTAAAAGTCTTATTTGCATACACTTATTTGCCAGATATTGATACTACATGGATGGAAAGCTTCATATACAAACCATAAAAACAAAGAAAAAATCATCCGAAGGAACCTTGTCTTTGGAAAGAAATGTTTTGATTATTGTTTCTTAAGCATCTAACATTTAGAAATGTGTAGATTATTAATTTTGCATTGGCTAAGAGATTAAAATTAGTAAACATTCCACATATCCATGGGATTTCCCTGGTGGCTCAGGTGGTAAAGAATCTGCCAGCAATGCAGGAGACCTGGGTTCAATCCCTGGGTCAGGAAGAACCCCTGGAGAAGGGGTAACCCACTCTAGTATTCTGGCCTGGACAGAGAGAGCCAAGGACAGGAGAGCCTTTCGGGCTACAGTCCATGTGGTTGCAAAGAGTCGGACACAACTGAGTGACTAACACTTTTCACTTTCACCCTCACATACATAAGCACCTGGATTTTTAACTAGAGGTATATTTATGCCATTAAAATATTGAGTTATAAGAGATATTAGGTGAATTTTTCAATTAAAAGCTTGCCTCAAACAGAAAGTCACTGTAAAAAAACCCTCAGTAACAGAATATTCTATAATAAGGAATATTTCTTTATCAACAAATAAACCCTAATGACTTGATAGATGTTTCAGATGAATATATTATGAGAAAGGAATGTGATGAGAGTTAGACGTCTCATTCAGGAAACAGTAAATGAATGATATGAACAGAAAAGACACAGCCTGTCTGTTTGGGTCCCACGTCTGAGGATGGTTGAAGACTTTTGATAGATGGCCTGTTGGCCAATATGGAACTGCTCTCCTTATATTATCTCTTCTGCCCACTTTCTCTCCTTTATGTTTAAACAGTTGTTCACTCTCCACACACTTTCTACCCTTTACTTCAAGCATGCTCAAATCTTTCCAGTCTAAAGAACTTCCTCATTCCTGCTTCCACCTCAGGACCAGTCTCCTCTCTCCTACTCATCACATGGCAATTTAATCGAGGCACAGATTTAAATGTCACCACATCATCCTTCTCCCTTACTTCCAAGCTGAGTACACTATGCCTCTGGCCCATCATTCCAAAGTGTTCTCCTGTGTCACAAGTAACCAGGATCCTAATTTCCACAGCTTATATTTAATTCTCATTCTGCAACTCTTCATTGTTTGGCTATGCACCCCTTTTGAAAACCCTCTTGCCTGTAAAACTCTGTATTGCTTTTTTCCTCAACAAATCTGAAGCAAAACCGCTCAATTAAATATCCTAGAAAAATAACAGGTGAATCTGAAGTTGAATTATTGTAGCAGTGACCACTGCTACTTTGTTTCATGGAAAAGTCACTCTTTCAAATCTCTCGCTAATCTCCTTCCATACATAGAAATCATATCTAGTCTTTCAAGTCTTTATTTAAAAAAACTACCATGAATTATAACATCTGGCAGGGACCTGCATCTAGGACATATAAAGAATTTTTGTAATTCAATAACAAAAAGCCAAATAACCCAATTAAAATATGGACAAATGATCTGAATAGCATTTCTCCAAAGAAGTGGCCAAAAATTATATAACAAGAGTCTTAACATCAACATCAGTAATCACTGGGGAAGTACAAATCAAAGCCATGAGGTGATCTCCAAATCCACTAAGAAGCCTGGATTCAAAAGATGGACAGTAACAAGTGCTGTCAATGATACAGAGAAATCGGAACATCCATACATCCCTGCTGCTGCTGCTGCTGCTGCTGCATCGCTTCAGTCGTGTCCGACTCTGTGAGACCCCATAGACGGCAGCCCACCAGGCTCCCCCGTCCCTGGGATTCTCCAGGCAAGAACACAGGAGTGGGTTCCCGTTTCCTTCTCCAATGCATGAAAGTGAAAAGTGAAAGTGAAGTCGCTCAGTAATGTCCGACTCTTAGCGACCCCATGGACTGCAGCCCACCAGATTCCTCTGTCCATAGGATTTTCCAGGCAAGAGTACTGGAGTGGGGTGCCATTGCCTTCTCCGATACATCCATGATGGGGATGTAAAATGATGTAAGTGGCTCAGTCATGTCCAACTCTTTGCGACCCCATGGAGTGTAGCCTACCGGGCTCCTCCATCCATGGGATTTTCCAGGCAAGAATACTGGAGTGAGTTGCCATTTCCTTATCCAGAGGATCTTCCTGACCCAGGGATCGAACCTGGGTCTCCCACATTGTAGGCAGACGCTTTACCATCTGAGCCACAAGGGAAGCCGTAAAGTGATGTAACTATTTGCAAAATAGTCTAGCAGGTCCTAAAGAAATCAGACTTACCATATGACCTAGCAATTCTAGTCCTAATGATGTATTCACAATAAATGAAAATAATGTTCATACAAAAATTTGTATATCCATACAAAAAAATGAGTGTTCACAGCAGCATTATTTATTCTAAAATGTGGAAATAACTCAAGTGTCCATCAACAGGTGGATGGATAAATAAAATGCAACTTATGTATATGTAAAATATTGTCTATTCTTAGATATAAGATGTATGTATATTAATGAACCACTGTTTGCAATGATTTAGAATGATGAAAAGGACTGCATTACTGATAGATGCTATAACATAGATGAACTTTAAAATCAGTGTGCTAAGTAAGAGCAGCAAGTGATAAAAGTCCATACATGATGCCATTTATATGATAAAAACATGGCAGTAATTATGGTGATGGTTGCACAACTCTGAATATGCTAAAAGTTATTGAACTATATATTTTACATGAGTAAATTATATGACATATGAATTCTATTTCAATAAATCTGTTATATATTTTTTAAATACCATGAAAATCAGAACGGTCAGGAATGGCCTCCAGCAATACATATTCCCCTTTGAATAGTTTAAACATAAAGGAATCAGAATTACTGTTTTAATTTGTATACCAAAAATTTGGTCTCAAATTTACATCAATTGGATGCCACGGCTAATAGGAAAAGAAGCATGTCTTAGCTGCTGACAGAATTCTCCTCCTGTCAAAAAACAACTTTACAAAAAACAGCTGAAACTGTTAGTTAAATATTAACAGAAAGATCTTCTGCATATCAATTATGCCCAAAGTCATTATTTTTGGCAGTCACACAATAAATCTAGACTCCAGAGAGACAATTTATACCATCTGTTCTTAAACTTGAGCATGTACCAGGATCACCTGGAGGGCTCAATAAACTGCAGACTGCTGGATCCCAACCCCAGAATTTCTGATTCACTAGGGTTGCAGGGGGAGCCCCTAACAAGTTCCCAGGGGTTGTTAATTCTGCTAGCCCAGGGACCACACTTTAAGAACCACTCCCTATTCTATAGTAATCTATTTAGTTTACTTGTGATCTTACTTAGGACTAATTTATCTCAAAGACAGTTATTGAAAATCAAACCTGTTACACAAGCCATATGGTAGATTAGAACTGCCATAGTAGAAGAATTGCTTGACCGAGAAACCTATTGACATAAGATAGTAGTGTCCTGAATGGGCCACCACTTGAGCTTGAAATACATGATGAGATTTAAACAGTGAGAGCAGATACAGAATCAGAAAGTCACAGAGAAAGTCAGGCCTCAGTAAATTAGATGAATGCAAAAGAACTAGAAGAGAGATCAATAAAGTTTTGCTCCTTGGGGCAATGAGATGACAGTCACAAGAACATCAGTGTATCTTAACCGGCCTTCAGTTCCTGAACCACATTCTCAATTTTGTGAGGCCTAGTGCTGTATCAGTGTTCCCCTGACACTTTCTTGTGTCACTGTTTCTGCAGTACAGCAAGCTGTGTGGCTAAGATGCCTAGACTCATTATTCCAGAGTCATTCCTACAATAACCTGCCCCTATGAAGGGCAGACTTCAGTGGGAAGCTTTCCTCTGAAGTCCAAAGAACATATTTCCAAAAAGACCTAAGGATACAGGTTGATCTAAGGGCCAGCTCTAACAAGATGGTGCTTAATAGAGATGTGTGCCCATTATGGACTCAGAGCTCATATTTGATAACCACATGATAAAAACTGACAAAAATGAAGCAGGGCAAAATAAAGCAAAAATGAGCTCTTATAATTGCGCTTATAGGAATATACTCCCCAAAAAAGAAGATAGCGGTCCCACAATGCATGAAGCCAAGCCAAATCTGGTTTTGGTGTCCAGTTATTAGCCATACTTTCAACAGAAGCAACAGACAAGCTAAGGCATCACCAGGGTAGAGAAGAAGGAACTGTAAATTATGTAACTGAGTAATAGTTAAAGGAATCAACATGGTTCGTTTGTGAAAGGTCAAAGAAAGGCAGCAAAGGAGAAAAAGGTAACTTTTATCTAATGATCTTGGTGCTTCCCCTAATAACTGCAAACTACAAGAAAGAAAGAAAAAAGTCCCACAGTCTAAATTGGGGAAACTCAGATTATTGTACCTTCCTCTTAAAGATCTCCAGTATAGATCAGAATATAGAACATTGTATGCCATGTAGTGGATGCTCAATAAATAATCGTTAAATGAATTAGCCCAACAAAGAATGTGTGAAGTACTGAAATTAATCAGACCGTTTGGAACTCTTTCTTCCCCAAATAATCTGACTGTGGTTCCTCTTCCTCCTCATGATAACTGTTAACATATACCTTGGAATTAGTGTCCTTTAGAAGATATTTGGGAAAATGTTGTAACATAGCATATACGGTATTAGGTAAAATGATAAACTAGTAATTAGAGTAGTAGCCTTAGAGCCAAAATAGAGGGAAACTTGTAACAATAAGAAAAGCCCAAATTCATATGGGTAGCCCATGAGGATGGGGACTCACAGGAAGAGTGTTGAGGAAAGAGTGAATTAGGATTAGTTCAGAAATCAATTTAGGATTTCTGTTGATGGAATCCATGGCTTGGGTAGTTATCCAAACTAGGTCAGTAGTTCCCGCTCTTAGATTTATATAAACATAAATCTGAAAACTGAAATTGGACATCCACTTTTGGACTAAATACTTCTATTTTTATCAATTAGGGACAATGACTACTGTTTAATGTCACCTTTTCACAAAAGACCATTTTAATAAGAAATAATCACTTTGAATGAAAGAAAGAAATTTAGCAAAATTAGGCAATTATTTTTATTTTTCTCATATTGTAACAAAATGGTTCATTACTAACTGCCCCTTGTCCATGAACCCCAACTCTGTAACCAATGCCCTATGTGACCTCAAAACTTCCTTCTCAAAAACGTTCTATGATTTTAAACAAATGTCCCACCAAGGCCAGGCAATAATTTTTGATGATGTGAAAGGGCTCAAAGACAGAAAGGGCAGGAGATGACAGAACACAGCTCCGAGAAAACTTCTCCAAAGTGTAGAGGTTAAAAATCAGGATCACAGGATTGGAACAGAGCTGCCTTATTTTCTCAAATATTAGGATGGCTCCTGAATTAGCTCCAGTGAGCCAGAGCTTGAATTTAGAGCTGAAAATATATCCACAGAACTTCTCAGTGCCCGATGACAAGTGCCTGCACACATTACACACAAAATAGCCTTACACAGTGAAATCATTCCACCTTCTATTCCAGCACTGGCCCTTTTATAAACGAGCTCTTCCTACCAAAACTATATATGTCCTATCTATCACAGTGCCTCGGAGGGGAATAAGACTGACTACTCTGGTGAATGTTCAGCCAGTTATGAGCGCAAAGCATCTGGTGAGCACCAGGTGCCAACTAGCTGTAAGCTGACCTCATCTCTGTCCTAGCAGTTGGCTAACCAGACACACTCTAACTGAGAAGCTGAAGAGTCAGACATCTCATCATATATGCTCTGGTCACAGCTAGAGCTCCATGCTTCACCTCAATCAATCAGATTTACCCCTTGCTAAGTGGAATAAGTATTTGATATATCTGTTTTATTCTCCGAATACTTAAAATCTGAACTTGGAAAAGCTATGGAGGGATATCAAGCAAATCCTCACTTCAAGAAAATTACTTTCTCTTACTCAGTTCATGAGAACCCAGAAGTAATAAACATAATGAATGCTTTCATCATGCAGGAGAATTAATAGATGCCTTTCAAATCTTTTCACATCATCATCTTTATAGTCACTTCAAATATCTAGCTAGCTTTCCATAAAAACACTAAAGAGAATATTACAGATTGAAAAAGATCATCAAAATTTCAATGAGCCTGATTCTATGCAAATTTTGTATCTGCATATAATTTTATGACACTATAAAAACCTCAGGGAAAATGTCTAAATAAGAATGTACCCAGGGACATCACTTAGCTTGAATTTCAATTTTTTCTGTCATATTCATGAAAGCACTTTGTATCAATATTCTAAAACCAAAGAGTAGTTAACCTAATCTAATTTCTTTGTCAAATGTTGGAGTAAAACCCAATTTTCGGTTACAGCAGGAGTCCAGGAAGGTAGCGTGCATAAAGCTGAAAAGCCATCTGGAACAACAGCATCCCTCCTGTGTGAAATATACCAGTCAGAAAACATGGCGAAGTCTCAGGACTTCCACTCTGTATGGTGAGATCTCAAGCAAATGAGGGGGGCCTGGTGCGTCTGGCTCTTTAGGAATCATCTGTCAGGGGAGGTGGTTCTCTCTCTGTTACTGTGACTGTGCTGCTCTGCATCCTTAGCACAGAAGTTGTAAAATCATGCACCATTTTGCCTAAGGAGACCTAGATCAAAGGAAGATGTTCACTTGAATTCAACATGGTATCTATAATTAATAGTTTCAATTCACCAAACATCATTTATGTGACCTCTGTCAATGTGAATGTGAAAGAAGGTAACTTTACAAATAATGGGGACTCAAAACACATTCAAAAGTTCAAGTCTAGTTATTATGAAATATACATATTTACTGTTACTTGGGAGTAGCATTATTAAGTAGCGTTGACAGATGATCTAATTGACTCTGTGCATAATAGAAAAACTTTAATGTTGTTGAACCACCAATAAAAAACTTTAATGCTATCAGATAAAGAAAATTATTAAATAATTGTTAAAAGGAAAAGGAAATCCATAAATGTCAAATATGACTAAAAAATAAATAGCAGGAAAGTGGTAGTTATAACCCTGCAGAGATACCTCCTAGACATCAAATGGTACATCCAGAAAGAAGGAAGGATTAGCCACACTTCCTTATATAGGCAGAGCCTCGCATAAATCTAGCAAAAGAAGAATCCAATAGGTTGATATTATATGCTTGTAAAGCCATTTTATTCCATTTTTGGCAATAACGTCATTTTCAAGCTTTCTCAATATATTGGATGTATAACTCCATAGTGCCTAATGAAGGTGGCAGGTGTCCATGGATGATTTCTTCTATGACCTGGATCAATATACCATTGACAATTAATACTTTGCATTGGAGCCAGTTTAAAATAACTCCCAATACACCAGAAGTTACAGACTTTTTAAATTTACGGTCCAATTAAATTAAAACACACACATAAACATACAAGATAGGAGAAGAGGGTTCAACATTGTATTTTCAACTTCAATTTTGCCAAGTAAAGACATAAAAAGTAATAACCTGATTTCTATCTATAAGCAGTACCATGAAAGAATTCATACTGTACCACCAAAAGTGTAGAAAGGCCATAATCTTAAAATAAAGATGAATTTTTCCCAAGGAAAGAATGTCTAATATTTCTATGCCAACACTCTGATCAAAACACACATTAACATTTGAATAGATGTTGTGTTTGGAGAAGGCAATGGCACCCCACTCCAGTACTCTTGTCTGGAAAATCCCATGGGAGGAGCCTGGTAGGCTGCAGTCCATGGGGTCGCTGAGGGTCGGACACGGCTGAGCGACTTCACTTTCACTGTTCACTTTCATGCATTGGAGAAGGAAATGGCAACCCACTCCAGTGTTCTTGCCTGGAGAATCCCAGGGACGGGGGAGCCTGGTGGGCTGCCGTCTATGGGGTCGCACAGAGTCGGACACGACTGAAGCGACTTAGCAGCAGCAGCAGATGTTGTGTTACATCTGGTTCCTCACTAAAACCACATATATAAACAACCAGAACAGAATAGACACTTCACTGTTTAATGCACTTTTGTGTTTATATATGGAAATCAGTCTTGAAGTTTATTTTGTAGGAAGAAATTTAAAAATAAATGTAAAATGTAAGTTGGATAATTGATAATCTAGTCTCAATGTATAAATTTACAAAAAAAACATTCATTCACCTTCTGTAAGACTCTTTAATTCAAGGTAGAATATTTCTGTAGATGAAATTTCTTCTATATTATGCCTGTAATTATTCAGATGTATCAGATTTGTTGGATTTTTAAAAAATGGATGATAAGGAGAGACAGGCTATATTCCTGAAAAAGGTTTTCCATGAATCTATTTTTCTTTCATTATTACATCTCACTAATCATATCTGTTGTACATTTATATTAAAAATATGAATTGTTTCAAAAAATTTGAAGATCACAGAGATGTCCTTTTAAGAAATCCAGTTTAGACTCCGATCTCAACCGTCAGTTCTTTCTAACACTGAAATTCATACTTTATATGAACTTTTTCCTGTAATCTGATAAGTGAGGGCAAGGTTCCCCATCACATTTAGAACGTAATCCAGTTGTTCTCATGACCTACACCCCCTGCTACCCTCACCTGCTACCCTCTCCAAGTGCAGTTTTGGGGACTCTCCTTTCTATTGGATGAAAGAAAAGTGAAAGCGCTAGACGCTCAGTCGTTTCCGACTCTTTTGGATCCCAAGGACTGTAGCCCGCCAGGCTCCTCTGTCCATGTAATTCTCCAGGCAAGAACACTGGAGTGGGTTGCCATTTCCTGCTCCAGGGGATCTTCCCAACCCAGGGATCAAACACAAGTCTCCGACATTGCAGGCAGATTCTTTACCATCTGAGCCACCAGGGAAGCCTATTGTCTCCACCAGACTAGCTTCCTTGATGATTTCTCAAACACACAAGGTCCATTTTAGTCTCAGAGCCTTTGTCCTCCTGTTTCTCTGCCTAAAATGACTTTCCTCTATGAGTTGTATATCTTATTCCCTCTTGATTTAAATGCCACCTGTCCAAGAGGCTTTTCCTGACCAATTTCCCACTCCTGCTATCACTCTATGTTTTCACACTGCTTGATTATTCTTCAAAATCTTCACCACTATCTGATATTATAAATCATATTTGTTCATCTATTTACTAGTCTTCAGCACTAGAATATAATATTAATCAGAGTAGGGACTTGTTTCATTCATTATACTATCCACAGCATTGAAAACTGTACATTGTAGGCACTCAAAATACTTGCTGAATGAAGAAGTATAGATAAATATAATTGTAAAAAAATTCTAATTTACATAAAAATAGTGCAATTAAACTATACTAATTTTGTCTCTAACTGTACAGGAACTGTTTTTATATTCCTATAAATCTCATAACAACTCATATTCTTTAGAAAAGAACACAAAACCAAGTATAAATGAATAAACCTAACTCTTACTCAGCTGATTCAAAAAGTGATTTTTCTCAATTGAGATGGAATAGTTTTAAAATCAAGCTGAACTCCACTATTCACAATAGGCAAGACACGGAAACAATCTAAAACTATCTAAATTTCCACTGACATAGAATAGTTAAAGAAGATGCAGCATTAATATACATAATGGAATACTACTAAGTCATAAAAAGGAATGAAATAATGCCCTTTGCAGCCACATGGATGGACCTAGAGATTCTCATAGTAAGAAAAGTAAGCCAGAAGAAGAAAGCCACATACCCTATGATGTTGCTTGTATGTGGAGTCTAAAACATGACACAAATCAACTTACCTATGAAAGAGAAATAGACTCACGGACACAGAACATTCTAATGGTTGCCAGGGACTGGGGAATGGTAGAAAAGCAGTGGATTGGGAGTTTTGGATTAGAAGATGCAAACCATTATATATAAAATGGATAAACAACAAAGTCCTATTGCATAGCACAGGGACCATATTCAATATCCTATGATAAAAGCATAATGGAAAAAAAATACAGAAAAAAATCTATATATAAATAAAATTGAATCACTTGACTGCACAGCAGAAATGAATACATTATAAATCAACTATACTTCAGTAAAATAACATTTTTAAAAAGTCAAACTGAACTCTTCATAATTTTAAAATCAAGGAAAAAAAAACAAACAAATAAAACTCAATAAGCAAACAAACATTTAAAGTCATGAGGGATATATACCAGGATAAAAAAATTATTGAAAATTTTGTACACCAATGGCAAATGATATTTAAGATTTGACAATTTAATTGTGATCATGCTCCAAATAACATTAACTTAGCCTATATAATTATTTGACTAACAAAAGTTTTTTCATAGAACATCCACTGATCTTTACCTTAATTGCTCAAGTCCCAAAATAGTTGGTGTTAGTAACTCCAGCCTTAATGATTGGAATGGACTGCTGAGTTTTACATTAAAGCCTCTACAGTCTAAGGAAACATTTCTGTCATTATTCACTGTAGTTGTTTCACAACAGAGGAAATTATGATTCCTCTGATAATGATAAAAGACATATTTTTATGTGTATTTATAAACCTGGATGATATTCAAAAGGAAGATGATACATGTGACCCATTATCATTCCCTGAGGCATACTTGATTTTACTGTTTACATTTTTCCCCGATACTGATAGTGACTTGGTGATCAATCAACTATTTCTATGCCTTGTGACCAATGGCGAGTTTGAGGGCTGGTCAAAGTTACAGGTGTGGGCTTTGGTCATCAAAGAGTGAAACTAGTTGGCTCCTGTGGGAAAGGGACCAGCAACCCCAGACTCATTAACTCCACAGAAAAGCAATGCCTGCAAGCAGACCAAAACTTACCACACAATTATCTTCAAAATGTGATTCATGTCTAGTTGGCACTGGTTTTTAAGAATAAAAATAAAACATTCTGTTTCACTAATTATTTTCTTATTCCAAAGAGAAAGAATCTGAGGTAGATACATGGAGAAAAATATCCAGAAGGTTTCCTCTAAATTTTTAAAAAGCTATTTCTAAAGATACATAGTGCAAAGCCAAAAATGGTCAAGGATTCTAAAAATACAGTGTGTTTACTTAAAGTGTCAAGCCTGAATCAAGATAGCATTAATCATGTTAATGATGAAGGGATTTCTATTTCAAAGAGCATATTATGAACAAAAACACATACTGAAAATTTTCAGAATTCAGTAAATTGACTTTCATCCAAGTCATTGCACTGTAACATAAAGCATTGTGTAATTTGGGGGACACATTGAGTTTCCACTCTGGCTATTTTATCCTCTCTTATCTTTCTCTCCCAGGTGATTTTCTTGAATCTGCCTGCAACGCAAGAGATCAGGTTCAATCTCCGGGTCGGGAAGATCCACTAGGGAAGGGAATGGCAACCCACTCCAGGATTCTTGCCTGGAGAATGCCATGGACAGAGGAACCTGGAGGGCCACAGTCCACAGGGCCACAGAGAGTTAGACACAAGTGAGTGACTAACAGTTTCACACTTTCAAACTCAACTTACTTTTCTTCTATGTTCTGGATCTACTGCACAAGCTGAACATCCCCACGTACAAGAAGATTAAGTTTAGGCTCTCAAACCCACTCTTTCTTCCCAGTGCCTGACTATACTAGCCATTCATTCAATATGCACTTACCGTGCTGAGAAATACACACAGTAGATAACCAACTAAACTTTTCCTATCACTCAGAAGCTCTCGTCTCTTTTTCCAGTTTGAAGCATTACACATAAATATTTATGTATTAGCTTTTTATTTTTTCCTCTTCTCCAATATTAGGCTGATGACAATTGACTTTCAACCTTTACTGTAAAACTCAGGGTAAAAACGTTCCTTGCAATCTCTACCTATCCACATTTTCCCCTTGTAGGCTCTGATCCCTTCAAAAATAGAGACAATTCAAGTCTCCACTTTCTCTGCAACTGCAGATCCTGTCCCTGAGAGCCTACCATTTAACAATGTAAATAGGACAAGAAGTTTGCAGAAGAGTGGCTAAGGCAATTTTTGAGGAACGATCCTAATTATTCCCCTTCTCCCCCTGCCTTAGAATAAACAGGCTGCTCTGTCTCTCCAGAATATTTTTTCTCCTAAATGCAAGTACCAAAGAATGATATAAAATGATACATTTCTTCATTACTTATTAAAGAAAAACTGAGGTAAAAATATTATAAATAATGTCAATAACCTGACAAATCAGATTTTATATCTTTCTCAATTCTAGGATTCTAACACACTGTATCTGGATAAAGATAATCCAAACTAGTTTTAATCTCCTATTAAAGCATTATTGAACTTAACAACATTCATAATAGCATTTTATACTACAGGCATATCCAATAAAAACCATTTACCACTTCTAAATTTAGTCAATATATCAGTAACTCACACAATTCAGACTTTTGTCATATTTCCAATCTATGAGCATGCGTGATAAAACAGTTTGTTGACTTTTGATAAAATTCTACCAGTCAACTATAAGAAAATACTTCTCTGACAATTATCAGCACATTTTCAATGTTTATGAGGGACTACATCTGGTGAAAGGATTAACATATATGATGAGTCCTTTTCTAAAATAAAAAAGGAGTTGAGCTGACAAGAACTTTCTCAAAAATCTCACATTTTCTCCATAACCTTGATGTCTGTCTGCAACTCCTGCTGCTGCTGCTGCTAAGTCGCTTCAGTCGTGTCCGACTCTGTGCGACCCCATAGACGGCAGCCCACCAGGCTCCCCCGTCCCTGGGATTCTCCAGGCAAAAACACTGGAGTGGGTTGCCAGTTCCTTCTCCAATGCATGAAAGTAAAAAGTGAAAGTGAAGTTGCTCGGTCGTCTCCGACTGTTTGCGACCCCATGAACTGCAGCCTACCAGACTCCTCTGTCCATGGGAGTTTCCAGGCAAGAGTACTGGAGTGGGTCGCCATTGCCTTCTCCAGTCTGCAACTCCAGGAGCAGCAATAAGATAGAGCCTTGCCTGATTGGTGCAGTACCTCATAACCCAGTACCTTGTGATCTAGCAATATCTGATTAAATTTCATCTCAAGAGAAGTACTTACAACAGTAAAATTTAAAAAAAAATATTAAACATATGAAATTCCAACCAGCCTGGGTAAAATAAATAACACTACTGCCAAGAATCTGCCTCCAATGTGGGAGACCTGGGTTTGATCCCTGGGTTGGGAAGATCCCCTGGAGGACGGCATAGTAACCCACTCCAGTATTCTTGCCTGGAGAATCCTCATGGACTGTAGCCTACCAGGCTGCATCCATGGGGTCTCAAAGAGTCAGACATGACTGAGCAACTAAGCACAACAATGCCATACAACCTCACCAGCCTTTACATGTGATGGTGTCACTTTATATCCATCAAAGAGAGAGACGACTTCAGAAACTGTTCAGTGAAAACAGAAGATACCCAAAGATCATGCATGGTTTGAGTCCATTTTTCGAAAAAGATGTGAGTGTATGTAGGAAAGACTATATCTCAGCATTTATAACAGTGGCTTTCTAGGAATGGTAGGATTCAGTTCACTTTTAATTTCTGCTTTGTAATTTTCTATAGTGTTTGACTGTAATTAGCCTATTTCTTTATATTTACAAATAAATGCAAGAGGTGCATTTGTATTTCTGAAAACTAAGCCACTTATTTCCAAGCAGAAAAAATAAATCTCCATTTTGATTTTCAAAACACCTTGGACATCCTCTTAGAGCATGTATCACATTAAGTCAGTTATTTGATCACAGTCATCCCTCAGTATCTCTGGGGGATTGGTTCCAGGACCTGCCAAGGATACCAAAATCCAGTGCACTCAAGTCTCACAGTGGTCCGTACACCTGGAGTTTGTGCATCTGCATATATAGAAGGCCAAAATATTTAGTGAAAAAAATCTGCATATAAGTGAACCTGAGAAGTTCAACAGTACATGAACCATGAATTTCCAGATGTTCAAGCTGGATTTAGAAAAGGTAGAGGAACCAGAGATCAAATTGCCATCATCCATTGGATCACAGAAAAAGCAAGAGAGTTCCAGAAAAACGTCTGCTTCTGTTTTATTGACTATACCAAAAGCCTTTGACTGTGTGGATCACAACAAACTGTGGACAATTCTTCAAGACATAGGAATACCAGACCACCTGACCTGCCTCCTGACAAATCTGTATGCAGGTCAGGAAGCAACAGTTAGAACTGGACATGGAACAACAGACTGGTTCCAAATAAGGACAAGAGTACATCAAGGCTGTATATTGTCACCCTGCTTATTTAACTTATATGCAAAGTATATAATGAGAAATGCTGGACTGGAGGAAGCACAAGCTGGAATCAAGATTGCCGGGAAAAATATCAATAACCTTAGATATGCAGATGACACCACACTTCTGGCAGAAAGTGAAGAGGAACTAAAAAGCCTCTTGATGAAAGTGAAAGAGGAGAGTAAAAAAGCTGGCTTAAAGCTCAACATTCAGAAAACTAAGATCATGGCATCTAGTCCCATCACTTCATGACAAATAGATGGGAAAACAGTGGAAACAGTGAGAGACTTCATTTTCTTGGGCTCCAAAATCACTGCAGATGGTGGCTGCAGCCATGAAATTAAAAGACGCTTGCTCCTTGGAAGAAAAACTATGACCAACCTAGACAGGATGTTAAAAAGCAGAGACATTACTTTGCCAACAAAGGTCTGTCTAGTCAAAGCTATGGTTTTTTCAGTGGTCATGTACAGATGAGAGATAGACTATAAAAAAAAAACTGAGTGCCAAAGAATTGATGCTTTTGAACTGTGGTGTTAGAGAAGACTCTTGAGAGTCTCTTGGACTGCAAGGAGATCCAACCAGTCCATCCTAAAGGAAATCAGTCCTGAATATTCACTGGAAGGACTGATGCTGAAGCTGAAACTCAAATACCTTGGCCACCTGATGCGAAAAACCGACTCATTGGAAAAGACCCTCATGCTGGGGAAGATTGAAGGCAGGAGGAGAAGGGGACAACAGAGCATGAGATGGTTGGGTGACATCACTGCCTGATGGACATGAGTTTGATCAAGCTCTGGGAGTTGGTGGCGGACAGGGAAGCCTGGTGTGCTATAGTCCACGGGGTCGCAAAGAGTCAGACACAGCTGAGCAACTGAACTGGGCAGCTGAAACCTGAACCTGTGCTGTTCTAGGGTCAACCTCAGTTAGTTTTCCTGGCCAAACGCTAAGCTCCTCTAAGACCAGTGATTGCTTTTTACCAGCACTTCCGTGTGTTTAACACAGAGCACAGCACGTGACACATAACAGGTGCTCAGCAGATTCTGACTGCCTATATAGCTTGTCACTTTCACCCACTGCCCTCTAGCCTCCACTATCTGGCTCTAGATGAATTACCTTTACCTCTGCCAGATGTCATAAAGTCTTTAAGATAACATGGGACAAAGACTCCAATGTGTAGGCATTTACACACTTGAAACGTACTTTGGGGTAAAATAGGTGTCATTTGGCAAAGTTAGCTGAGCCACTACTGGAATCGCTCTTCTGGCCCATGTATGCACAGCAACAAGAAAATAATGGAAGCTGAGAGTGCAAGAGAGCTGGGGGAGTAGAAAGTATCAGACTTAGTAGTGGAGGGTCATTATGAGATGGACAGCTGGAGAGCCACATCAGCTGAATTATAGCAAAGGGCTGGTATCTTTCTGTTGTGCTTCTTTTGTATCCTGCTGAAAACCAGGCAATTTCTAGCCTGCTGCTGCTGCTAAGTCGCTTCAGTCGTGTCCGACTCTGTGCAACCCCAGAGACGGCAGCCCACCAGGCTCCCCCGTCCCTAGGATTCTCCAGGCAAGAACACTGGAGTGGGTTGCCATTTCCTTCTCCAAATTTCTAGCCTATAACATAACAAATAGAACTAAGGTTTACATTTAGTAGTTTAGGTAGCTAATTCTACAGAATTTTGAAAATTCAACTAAGTTTCTTCCAGCAACAACCTCCTTACCACCCCTTAGAAATTAGGGGGCTTATTCCCTGACCCCACATCGTACCTTCCAAACGACTGCTAATGCCTGCTAATGCTCCTGGTCCACACACTCCCTTCCTTCCTGGAGAGGCTCCAGGATATCTCTACAGATGAAATTAAGGGGAACATTCTGGTTGGAGATGGGGACTAGGGCACTTGGCTTGAAGCCACAAGCACAGAGCTAGGATACTCTTTTGACACTGATGGTTTTGGGTTTTACTTGGGTAGTTGAGTGGTTAGGAGCATCAAATGGCTGTCCACCTTCACTTCCTAACTTTGCTACTTAGTGACTGTATCATACTGGGCCATTTACTTAACTTTCTGCACCTCACTTTTCCATCTGTAAAAATGTAAATAGCAATATTACATTCCTAAGATGGTTGCTGGGAGGAGTATGCGGACAAAGTATTTTTTTTAAAGTGCCTAGTACATGGTAACTGCCATGTAAATGTTCATTCTTGATAATATTTACTTAGATTGCATACTGTAAACATTATATGCTTAAAAACATTACATATATGTACATAGAAAGTATTTATATATGTTATATATGTATATATATACACACACATATATCTACACATTTTTAAAAAATATTTTTGAAAGGAGGAATCCAGGATGATTATTAAAAAAAGGAAGCACTGAAAGTCCTTCCAAGCACCCCTCAGCATTGTACCATTTCCCTCTTTGTGCTACAGACATAGGGCCCTTTTTCAATTCTTCCTGCCTCCTCATGTCTCTTGCTAATTATCTCAGCTACCAGCAACCATTCTTCCCCTCAGATCATAGCTTGACACCTCTCACCTGTCCATGGATGCCTGCAATTGATTCTGTACATCCCTCTGTCTCGGTCTCAACCAGTGTCAACTCCATCATTGCCTCCCTCTGGTAATTATTTACTAAAGACAAGAAGAGGATTCATGAAACATCTGTTGTATGTCCCTGTGTGACTTGTAATCGATTCCCACCACTCTTTGACACTGCATAAAACTGAAAGTATTAGTCGCTCAGTTGTGTCCAACTCTTTGAGACCCCTGCCTATAGCTCGCCAGGCTCCTCTGTCCATGGAATTCTCCAAGCAAGAAAACTGGAGTGGGTTGCCATTTCCTTCTCCAAGGGATCTTCCCAATCCAGGGATCAAGTCTAGGTCACCTGTACTGCAGGCAGATTCTTTACTGCCTGAGTCACCAGGGAAGCCCTAACACTGCATAGTCTCTCAGAAACTTGTAACCTTCCTAGATTGTATTTCTCTTTGAGATTCTGCATGAAAGAGTCAAATTATTTTACTTTTTTTTTCAAAGATCACACACATAACTTCTAGAGAAAGTAATCATTTCAATTTTAACATGTAAAAAGATATTTTTCTTATACTTGTATTTCAAAGCTAGGAGTATTGCTTGGATATTGTAAACATGAATGTAAGTATCTTAACCTATATTTTCTAAATCCTAGGTTACATGTAGGGAACAGAATTAGGCATCCCTTCTCCCATTAATCCTCAAAGTAAAATTTTAAAATCAACACATGGTTATGGTTAGGTGTGCATAACATCTTAGTAGGCAGATCAAACTGACTGAAGGAAGTTTTGGCTATAAGCCCAGTGCTAATATTAATGAGAAAGTCAACCAAAGGAGAGTCCAGCAGACCTGGAACAGAAGAATCAGAGTGATGAACACTGACAGTGTTACTGTAACTCCTAGCCATGAAGAAGCTGCCCTGGGAAACAGATGGTGGTGTCTGGCAGACACATCCCTTAGTGTCGGGCACACCAACTCTGTTTCCTTCGAACACTGGAAGCGTGTAACTCTCCTTTCCGTGATGATGTGACCTCAGCCAAACTTCTGATTTAGGTTCCCAGATAGTTTTCTACAACAGTTAAGAGGGTGCATTCCTCAGGCCAAAGCAAGCAGTCTGCACACTTAAAAGTTATACACATATCTTATTTTCAATTAGTAGTCTTGGCATTATTTTCCAATGGCAGTCAATATTTTCATGTCTTAGTTTCTTGATTTCAAAACAGAGAGCCAGACCCTATTTCACTAAATTAATGTAGCTCTGAGAGAAATTTCCATAGAGAATTGATGAGTTACTATGCATCTATATATATTCAAATATTTATAAGATAATATTCCCCAAATTGTAGATTAGAAATGTTAGGACATACGGATGATTTACAAAGGTTAATGTGAAAAAGAAGATTAATGATTTCTAAACTGGGTGTAGGGACTTCCCTGGTGGTCTGTGCTTTCCAAGGCCAGGGGTGCAGATTTGATTCCTGGTTAGGGAACTGAGATCCCATGTGCCATGGGGTATGGCCAGCAAGAATAAATAAATAAAGAAACCGGGTACAAGTGAAATAAATCAGTGATTCGTTTTGTACATCTTAGATTTCCTTTCCATACTGCTTTCTTACCAGTATGTGAGGAGCCCAAATTCTAAGAGGCAGAATGGAAGTACCAAATTGCACATAATTGTATGAAGGGGTGACACTGGTGAAACAAGTTAAGAGTTTACTATAAGATCTAACAAGGAACACCTGTTGTAGCCGGAATTATGAGTATTTTCACATGAAAATATCCAAGAACTGTTTCTGTAAAATTTGAACTTTTAACATGGAAAGAATTCCAACAAATTTCAGACATATGAATTCTATAAGATACCCTCACAATTTTAAATGCCCTTTTCAAATAAAAACATTAATTTGCCATTGAATTACCTACTTTGCATTTTTCCCACTCATTCACATAGCATACATTTCTAGAACATCTGCTAAATTCTAAGAGCCATGCTGGACAACTGGACTGGAACCACAGGACACCATCTCCCTGTTGGTGAGGAGTTCGTTGTGTTTTGGATGGCCCCCAGTCAAAACACTAGCTCACATCAAGGCATCTGTTAACTGAGGGACAAACCAAGGACAGGCTCCAGTGTCAGTCTCCTCCTGACTCAGCGAAGAAGGCCACACCACAGCCTGTCTTGAGATAAGATAATTATATCTGTGTTTTAATCTCCCTCTCCCTTTCCTGCTTCTTGTTCATCTTCTATTTGCCCAACCTCACCTCCTTTTTCTCCCCTCCACCCCACACCTCTTACTTCTCCCCCTTCTCTGTCCCCTTCCCTTCCTCCTCCTCTTTTTCTTTGGCATTCAATTTTTGTTTTGAGGATTCAACTCCAACACACATGTCTGCCAGGTGGTATAATTCTTTTTTTTTTTTTTAATATGGATTTATTTATTGGCTCTGCTGGTCCTTGTTGCTGTGTGTGGGGTTTCTCTAATTGTAAGAAAGCTCCAGCTCTGCATGAGCTTCTTACTGCAGTGGCTTCTTTTGTTGCTGAGCATGGGCTCTAGGCACATGGGCTCAGGTTCTAGAGTGAAGGATCAGTGGGTGTGGCACATGGCTTAAGGGGTGCCCCACAACATATGGGAAATTCCTAGAACAGGGGTCAAACTGGTATCACCTGGATTACAACATGTATTCCTAAGCCTTGAAGCACCAGAGAAGCCACCGGGATGTAATTCTTTTAAAAAGATGTGTCCTTAATATCTCCTAGGGGTTTGAAGGGGTTCACAAGCTTTCCAGAAATTGTTTACTTTTTAAATTTTAATGATAATTTTATTTTCATCAGAATATAAAAGTAAACATTTTTTAGAAATAATTTACCCCTGAAATACTTTTTCATTTATTCTTACAGAATATATTTCAGCTTCAATTTTTTTTTAATTGAAATACTTAGCACCTAATAGGGATCAAAGAATACATTCTAAGGCATCCATAAAAATAAGCCCTTCAGAAACACAACTCTAAACAAATGATCCTATGCTCTGCCTAAAGAAACTGCTTACTTAACTAAAAACAAATGCACACAGTTAAACCACAGAAACTCATCTTTAATCTGAGGCTATCTATGTTGCCAGCACAAATTGAAGACAAGGATGAGATAGGCTCAAGGAAACAGAAAAGATTACCAGATTTTTCTGACATCCACATACTGAATACTGTGAATTTGTATAGTATCACTTATCCAGCTCTTAATCTACAGAAAAAACCCAAAGTTCAGTAAAATGCCATCAAATTCATCCATGCTAGTACTGCTCTTCATTGCCATAAAAGTTGTTGATTATTTGCCAGAAAAACATCTTCATGATTTTTAAAAACCACAAACAGCTTTTAAATGAAGTATAAGTCAAAGATTATTCTGAATGTCAGCTATTTAGAGACATGAATCTATTTAAAAAGTTTCTTTTTAAGTTCCATTTAGTTTAATTTGGTTAGATCTATTTAAAAGGAAGGCCTGAAGGAAAGTATTGATGAGAAAATGTCTATCCCACCCTTAGAGGCACATTTACAGCTTATGAGACCTGAATCTGGGAATATGATAGCAGAGAGGAACACTGAAAGCTGGTTTTATTCCCACCCTTCTCTTCCCCTAAGTGTGAGAGAAAGAACGGCACTGGATGTTATTGGAGTTCAGTGGCAGGCTTGAACCCTTCCCAGAGTCCCCAGATCCCCTGGTGCTGAACGTGTCAAAGTTTAATTCCAGGTTGCTTCCTTCACCCTAGTATAGGACAACAATCTCTTGAATATAGGACAACAATTTTTAAGTTCTCTCCCTCTTTGAGTTCTGACCACAGAACTTATAAAATGTTGTTTCATGATATATATATATTTGAATTTAAAGTTAGGAAGTCATTCACTTACCATGATAAATTAGTTACAGACATTGCAGCAATTTCTGGAGGAGTCTTGTGGCACAGTCTTCTCTTGGTTTCAAAGTAGGGAATGAGTAGGTCAAGTAGGAGCCTGGTGGGCTGCCGTCTATGGGGTCACACAGAGTCGGACACGACTGGATCGACTTAGCAGCAGCAGCAGCAGCAGCAGCAGCAGCAGGTCAAGTAGACAAGATCGTCAGGAATTTTAGCTTTGCTACCACAATGATGCACAAACCACTTATTTACTCACACTTTGAGAAAACCTGGAAAGAAAAGGAATAAAACAGTATCTTTAGTACCTAGTTCAAATGTTAAGACACTCATAAACCAAAGAAAATTAAACCAAGTTTATGATAAACTGAATGCTTTTTCTGGAAAATACAGTGAGTGAAAGATTAATAAACTGTCAATTCTCTGAAGCAGAAAATACAGAGGGAACAGACTGTATTTTAGAGGCACTGAATTTTTTTCCCATTAGGGTCAATCAATTATGTGCTTCAAATCAGTTTTATACACTTGTGATAAAAAAGATCAAGATACTGATTAGCTCATAGCAGATACTGAAAAAAGGAGTTCCTTGGCACAAATTGTTGTTATATCCAAAGTTTTAGTAAACAATCATTCATTACTACGTCTGAACAAATAAGAATTTATACTGAGTAACACATGGGAGATAACCAGCATGTTTTTAGGTAACAAACATTTCCACACATTTTTTAGAGCATTTACTGTGTACAGTGTTCTATGATTTCAAACCAAAATTTTCTTAGGGTACAATTAACTCCATGGTACTACATTAGGCTCTTTCATTAGTTCAGGTCATAAATCTGTTGACATTCATTGAACATATAATATGTATGTTTAGGCTATCTTAGGTAGAGCTCTTGGAGAAGAGTTACTTGGAGAAGGCAATGGCAACCCACTCCAGTACTCTTGCCTGGAAAATCCCATGGACAGAGGAGCCTCGTAGGCCGCAATCCATGGGGTCACTAAGAGTCGGACGCAACTGAGCAACTTCACTTTGACTTTCCACTTTCATGCATTGGAGAAGGAAATGGCAACCTACTCCAGTATTCTTGCCTAGAGAATCCCAGGGATGGGGGAGCCTGGTGGGCTGCCGTCTATGGGGTTGTACAGGGTTGGACATGACTGAAGCAACTTAGCAGCAGCAGGTAGAGCTCAGGAATAAAGACAAATGGCACATGAATAAAACATTGTCTCTGCCATCAAAAATATTTAATATAAAAAAGATAATTATAATAAAATAGGGCAAGAAAAATTTACAGAGTGTATGGGAATACAGAAGAGGGGCTTCTAGCCCACTACTAAGAGATTTTTGAAAAGATTTCTAAGGAAAATACGTCCCATACTAATACCATCAAATCTCGTTGCAAGTTTCAAAAAAAAAAAAAAAAAATTAAAGTGACAGAATAGACAGAGTTTGTCCCTTTCTCATAGAAACCAATCTTGAGTCTTAAGAAGACAAGATGGATATGGCAACTTCATGGACACCAGGTATGCAGGCTCCTTTTTCATTTCACCATTCTCAACAGATGGTCCCCATCATGCTTTAACTGGCTGCTGACTCTAGGGAGAGTGTCTGGGCCCAGCTGGCAGAAAAGAGGAAGAGGGAAAGAAGGATGCATCCTAAGATTTACACATGAAATTTCAACTTGCATTTAATTGGCTGGAATGTAGTCACATGACCATTCCTAGTCTAAGGGAGACTAGAAAATGCAGCCATTATTCTGGACAATCCTCTGTTTAGTCACAAATCAAGGTGTCTATGAGAAAGCAAGTGGGGTGGGCAGAGTGGGCCTTGAGAGAAAACTAGTACTATCTGCCATCATGTTTGAGACTCTGTGATCTTTACCCCCAATATTTTATGATGTATGCCAAAGCCTTTGACTGTGTGGATCACAATAAACTGTGGGAAATTCTGAAAGAGATGGGAATACCAGACCACTTGATCTGCCTCTTGAGAAACCTGTACACAGGTCAGGAAGCAACAGTTAGAACTGGACATGGAACAGACTGGTTCCAAATAGGAAAAGGAGTGTACATCAAGGCTGTGTATTGTCACCCTGCTTATTTAACTTATATGCAGAGTACATCATGAGAAACACTGGGCTGGAAGAAGCACAAGCTGGAATCAAGATTGCCGGGAGAAATATCAATCACCTCAGATATCCAGATGACACCACCCTTAGGGCAGAAAGTGAAGAAGAACTAAAGAGCCTCTTGATGAAAGTGAAAGAGGAGAGTGAAAAAGTTGGCTTAAAGTTCAACATTCAGAAAACAAAGATCATGGCATCTGGTCCCATCACTTCATGGCAAATAGATGGGGAAACAGTGGAAACAGTGGCTGACTTTATTTGGGGGGGCTCCAAAATCACTGTGGATGGTGATTGCAGCCATGAAATTAAAAGATGCTTACTCCTTGGAAGGAAAGTTATGACCAACCTAGACACTATATTAAAAAGCAGAGACATTACTTTGCCAACAAAGGTCCATCTAGTCAAGGCTATGGTTTTTCCAGTAGTCATGTATGAATGTGACAGTTGGACTATAAAGAAAGCTGAGTGCTGAAGAATTGATGCTTTTGAACTGTGGTATTGGAGAAGACTCTTGAGAGTCCCTTGGACTGCAAAGAGATCAACCAGTCCATCCTAAAGGAGATCAGTCCTGGGTGTTCATTGGAAGGACTGATGTTGAAGCTGAAACTCCAATACTTTGACCACCTGATGTGAAGAGCTGACTCATTTGAAAAGGCCCTCATGCTGGGAAAGATTGAGGGTAGGAGGAGAAGGGGACGATGGAGGATGAGATGGTTGGATGGCATCACCGACACAACGGACATGGGTTTGGGTGGACTCCAGGAGTTGGTGATGGACAGGGAGGCCCGGTGTGCTGCAGTTCATGGGGTCACAAAGAGTCAGACACGACTGAGCGACTGAACTGACTGAACTTAACTACAAAGTGGCAAAAATGGGACAGAGGGGAAGTGGAAATGATCCATGTTCATGGGTAATTTTACATATTTTATATATAATTTTAAATATCAAGCTTCCTCAGTTTTCTTAAATCACTCATAGAATCAATAAAATGTTTTCTGTGCCCTACTATTTACCAAGCCTTAACTAAGGACACAAAGATTAAGAAAATACAGTCTTTGCTCAGAAAGAGTTCATTGTCTAACAGAGAAACCATCATATAAAAAGTTAGATAAAATATACTCTAAAAATTGCTCTATAGCGGAATAGAGAAAGTACCATAATTCTAACATTCTAATTGTAAGAGATTCTGACTACCAGCAGAGTAAGCAGCTGGCAAGTCTATATCCTAAATCATCTTACATGCCAAGAAGGTTTTAAGTACATCCTGCCCATGGTTAATTGTTAAAATATATGGGGGCTTATATGGGTCACAAAGAGTCAGACACGACTGAGCGACTGAACTAAACTGAACTATGTTTACTAAGGATACAAGAACTTGACATTCTCCTCCTCAAACTGGTAACTGCAAATGCTCATAATTATATTCACTGAGTCTTATCAAGGGTTTGGTTATTGCCCCCTCCTCTCCCCCAAAAATGTATGTAATACTGTCTGACACAATTCATCCTTCTAGAAATTCTTAATTCTATCTTTAGAGAGACGTAATATATCTGGATGTTATTATTTTAATACATAACTAAATTATGCTTACTGAATTATACTTTGGAGTTTTGCCAAGAGTTTGTACTGAGGGACATCATTAAAGAAAATAATGAGTAAACAAGCAAAAATCAGGCCTGTGAAATCAGCTATTAGGTTCAGTGAAATATTAGTCAGCACAAAAATACTGCCCTTGTAAGCATTCAGTGGAAAAATGTGTCAGAACGCCAGGAAAACTAATCTTCTAAATTTCTGGTTTCTGTCAATATGGTTTGCCTGATCTCTATTCAATAATGCAGAGAAATAGAGGAAACCAAGAGAATGGTTAAGACTAGAAATCTCTTCAAGAAACTTGGAGATATAAAGGGAACATTTTGTGCAAGGATGGGCAAGATAAAGGACAGAAATTAACAGAAGCAGAAGAGATAAAGAAGTGACAAGAATGCACATCGGAACTATACAGGAAGGTCTTCATGACCCAGATAACCACAATAGCGAGGTCACTCACCTAGAACCAGATATTCGGTAGTGTGAAGTGAAGTGGGCCTTAGGAAGCATCACTACAAACAAAGCCAGTAGAGGTGATAGAATTCCAGCTGAGCTATTTCAAATCCTAAAAGATAATGCTGCTAAAGTGCTGCCCTAAAAATGTCAGAAAACTTGGAGAACTCAGTGGCCACAGGACTGGCAAAGTTAGTTTTCATTCCAATCCCAAAGAAGGGAAATACCAAAGAATGTTCAAATTACTGTATGATTGCTCTTGTTTCACATGCTAGTAAAATGATGCTCAAAATCCTTCAAGCTAGGCTTTAGCAGTACCTGAATCAAGAACTCCCAGATGTACAAGGTGGGTTTCAAAGAGGCAGAGGAACTGGAGATCAAATTATCAATATCCTTTGGATCATAGAAAAAGCAATAGAGTTCCAGAAAAACATCTACTTCTGCTTCACTGACTATGCTAAAATATTTGTGTGGATCAAAACAAACTGTGAAAAATTCTTCAAGAGATGAGAATATCAGACTACTTTACCTGTCTCCTGAGAAATCTATATAAAAGTCAAGAAGCAACAGTTGGAACTGGACATGGAACAATAGACTGGTTCCAAATCAGGAAAGGAGTGCGTCAAGGCTGTACATTGTTATCCTGCTTGCTTAACTTATTTGCAGAGTACATCATGCGAAATGCCAGCCTGGATGAATCACAAGCTGGAATTAAGATTGCAGGGGAAAATATCAACAATCTCAGGTATGCAGATGATAACACTAATCACAGAAATTGAAGCAAAAATAAATATCCTCTTAGGACGGTGAAAAAGACAATGAAAAAGCTGGCTTAAAACTCAACATTCAAAAAGTTAAGATCATGGCATGCAGTCCCATCATGGCAAATAGACAGGGAAAAAGTGGAAGCAGTGACAGATTTTATTTTCTTGGTCTCCAAAATCACTGCAGACAGTGACTGCAGGCAATTAAAAGACACTTGCTTCTTGGAAGGAAAGCTATGAAAAACCTAGATAGCATATTAAAAAGTAGAGACCATCACTTTGCCCACAAAGGTCTGTATAGTTAAAGCTATTTTTTTTTTTTCCCCACTTCCCTCATAGCTCAGTTGTTAAATTATCTGCTTGCAATGCAGGAGACCCGGGTTCAATACCCGGGTCAGGAAGATCCCCTGGAGAAGGAAATGGCAACCCACTCCAGTATTCTTGCCTGGAGAATCCCATGGACAGAGGAACCTGGCAGGCTAGAGTCCATGGGATCGCAAGAGTCGGACATGACTTAGCAACTAAATCACCATGTTTTTTTCAGTAGTCACGTATGGATGTGAGAGTTAGACCAGAAAGAAAGCTGAGTGCCAAAGAACTGATGCTTTCAAACTGTAGTGCTGGAGAAGACTCATGAGAGTCCCTTGGACTGCAAGGAAATTAAACCAGTGAATCCTAAAGGAAATCAACTCTGAATATTTATTGGAAGAATTGATGCTGAAGTTCCAATATTTTGGCTACCTGATGCAGAGAGCTGACTCATTGGAAAAGACCCTGATGCTGGGAAAGGTTGAAAGCAAAAGGAGAATGGACCCGCAGAGGATGAGATGATTAGATAGCAACACCGACTCAATGGACCTGAATTTGAGCAAACTCTGGGAGATAGTGGAAAACAGAGAAGCTTAGCATGGTATGGTTCATGGGGTCTCAAAGAGCTGGACGTGACTTAACGACTGAACAAAATCAACAATTCAACAGCACACGGCATTACTGCAATTTATGCTTATTTCCTTGCTTTAACTTATGGGAAGCTCGGAAGCAAATTTATGACATTTCTTTAAGAACTATATAAGGCCTTGGGCCTTGAGGTCTGCTTTTTTTATACCAATCCATTTTTCCATTTTTACCAATTTTAATTTTTAACCTGTCTTCATACACACACACATACACACACTATATTTATGTAAATGTATATAAAACCATTCTTAAGTCTGTTTTAGAGTGCGAAAAGACCACAGTTCCAGAGTTGTTTGCTTCTACCAAATGAAGAAATAACATGTAAAGAAATTAGATCCAGTATCTTAGATCAAGTCAAACAAAACTGTTGCTATTGTAGGTCAAATAACATCAGTGTGTGTGATCCAACTTACCATAAGTGAAGAGTCAACCACTACAGCCTTCAGCCTGACTAAACCTTAGACATGCTTCTTTTTGACTGTGGGTCCCTGACCTCCCCTTCCTTAGAAAAACTATCAATGTAAATTCATTCTCTGCCTCTTTGAAATGTAAATCTTCTTCCAGTCTCTGGCCAGTTTTACAACCAAGGAAGGCCCTTCATAAGTACCGAAGAACCAACCCTTTGAAATGTAACTCTAAAAGGAGATATTGCTCCACTCCCCATTCTCAGTGGGAGGACAGAAGTCTAACTTCCATAAACACCAATCAGCAAAGATGTCTTATCACAATGGCCTACCTCCCCAACACCTCCATGACTTTTCTACTAGCTTGCCCACAGCACATAAAAACCTTCCTGCCTTTTGTTTCAGCAGAGGTGAGCTCCATCTCTCTCCTCTACTTAAAGAAAAAAGTGAAGTCTCTCAGTCATGTCCTACTCTTTGTGACCCCGTGGACTGTAGCCTACCAGGCTCCTCCATCCATGGGATTCTCCAGGCAAGAATACTGGAGTGGGTTACCATTTCCTTCTCCAGGGGATCTTCCTGACCAGAGGATCAAACCTGGGTCTCCTGCATTGCAGGCAGACGCTTTACCCTCAAGCCACCAGGGAAGCCCCTCCTCTATTGAAACAGTCTTGATTTAAGTTGTTCTTGCTAGTTGAACTCTGGTTCAATTTTTCTTTGAGAGAGTCTTGTTTTTAGTCTTTAGAGTTCAGAAAATTTTCCTAAGGTGCTGGCAATATTGTTAAAAACTGCAATCTTTTCTTAATCTACTTTACCAGCAAGCACTATCAACTTGGGTTTCAATAAGTTTATATTAAGTTTATATTAAATGTAGATTTGTAAAACAAACAAAAAAAACCTAGAGAATTGCATTTTAATTTAGACTGTATACAAATAAAATATTTGAACAAAAACAGTCATAGTGACCATTGATAATTGAGGCTTCCCATGTGGCGATAATGGTAAAGAATCTGCCTGCAAAGCAGGAGGCCCAAGTTCGATCCCTGGATCAGGAAGCTCCCCTAGAGAGGGGAATGGCTACCCACTCCAGCATTCTTGCCTGGAGAATCCCACGGACAGAGGAGTTTGGAGGGCTACAGTCCACAGGGTCGAAAAGAGTTGGATATGACTGAAGTGACTTAGTATGCATTCATAATTACTAGGACATTAGTTTTGTTATTTATGTCATCTTGCATTTTCTTTGCATCTTATAACTAAATGATTTATTTCTTCAAGGACATATACCTTGAGGCACTCAATAAAGTTTACTGAGTTGAAAAACACACGCACGAAAAGCCCTTTGTTTACATTTCTATGAAGCAGAGTTTTTCAGAGGTCTCGAGAGTGGGTTTGTTATTCTTTTAAATGACACTTAAGTGATTCATTATCAATACAACCTTTCCAGAAAAAAATATCTTTATGATCTGAAGGCAAGTTTAAATTTTCCATTTACTGTGATGATTCACAATCTTTATTCTAATCCCAATATCAGTCTCCACACTGAAGTATGAATTTATACCTTTCGGCCAAAATTCTAGCATTACTAAGAGCCACATTCTGCCCCTTTGTCACAAGGAAAAGAGAATATATCTTCATGGTTATATAAATGTTTCAAAATACATGGAATAATTTGACTTTCCCTGAATGCCAAGCCAGGACTTATAAGTTATAAGTATAGGCACAATTGTTCTCTTTAGGTTAACCTTTTAGCACAATGTTAAGGAAAATGGTGTGTGAATTTAATACTAGACCCCTCACTTGGCATAGTCATTAAAAATGTGAATAACACCTGTTAAAAAAAAAACTGGATTATTGGGATTATACTTTACCAAAATAATTATTTTAATAGTTTTATTCATGAGTAACATTCTAGGCAATGCCAAAGAATGCTCAAACTACCGCACAATTGCACTCATCTCACACATTAGTCGGAGAAGGCATGGCAACCCACTCTGGTACTCTTGCCTGGAAAATCCCATGGACGGAGGAGCCTGGTGGGCTGCAGTCCATGGGGTCGCTAAGAGTCGGACACAACCGAATGACTTCACTTTCACTTTTCACTTTCATGCATTGGAGAAGGAAATGGCAACCCACTCCAGTGTTCTTGCCTGGAGAATCCCAGGGACGGGGGAGCCTGGTGGGCTGCTGCCTATGGGGTCACACAGAGTTGGACATGACTGAAGCAACTTAGCAGCAGCAGCACATGCTAGTAAAATAATGCTCAAAATTCTCCAAGCCAGGCTTCAGCAATACATGAACCGTGAACTTCCAGATGTTCAAGCTGGTTTTAGAAAAGGCAGAGGAACCAGAGATCAAATTGCCAACATCCACTGGATCATGGAAAAAGCAAGAGAGTTGCAGAAAAACATCTATTTCTGCTTTATTGACTATGCCAAAGTCTTTGACTGTGTGGATCACAATAAACTGTGGAAAATTCTGAAAGAGATGGGAATACCAGACCACCTGACCTGCCTCTTGAGAAACCTGTACACAGGTCAGGAAGCAACAGTTAGAACTGGACATGGAACAACAGACTGGTTCCAAATAGGAAAAGGAGTACGTCAAAGCTGTATATTGTCACCCTGCTTATTTAACTTATATGCAGAGTACCTCATGAGAAATGCTGGGCTGGAAGAAGCACAAGCTGGAATCAAGATTGCCAGGAGAAATACCAATCACCTCAGATATACAGATACACAACCCTTATGGCAGAAAGTGAAGAAGAACTAAAGAGCCTCTTGATGAAAGTGAAAAAGGAGAGTGAAAAAGTTGGCTTAAAGCTCAACATTCAGAAAACTAAGATCATGGCATCTGGTCCCATCACTTAGATAGGGAAACAGTGGTAACAGTAGCTGACTATTTTTCTGGGCTCCAAAATCACTGCAGATGGTGATTGCAGCCATGAAATTAAAAGATGCTTACTCCTTGGAAGGAAAGTTATGACCAACCTAGACAGGATGTTAAAAAGCAGAGACATTACTTTGTCAACAAAGGTCCGTCTAGTCAAAGTTATGGTTTTTCCAGTAGTCATGTATGGATATGAGAGTTGGACTATAAAGAAAGCTGAGTGCTGAAGAATTGATGCTTTTGAACTGTGGTGTTGGAGAAGACTCTTAAGAGTCCCTTGGACTGCAAGGAGATCAACCAGTCCATCCTAAAGGAGATCAGTCCTGGGTGTTCATTGGAAGGACTGATGTTGAAGCTGAAACTCCAATACTTTGGCCACCTGATGCAAAGAGCTGACTCATTTGAAAAGACCCTGATGCTGGGAAAGATTGAGGGCAGGAGGAGAAGTGGACGACAGAGGATGAGATGGCTGGATGGCATCACCGACTCAATGGACACAGGTTTGGGTGAACTCCGGGAATTGGTGATGGACAGGGAGGTACAGTTCATGGGGTTGCCAAGAGTTGGACACAACTGAGCAACTGAACTGAACTGAACTGAACATTCTAGACTTCAAAATCCAGCTGAAAGGAATATGGTATTTTCATATGCTCATTTAGTTGAAACTATTTTGCCATTTAGTTATAAGCATAAAAGAATTTCTGTAAAGTGATCTGACTTAAACAAAAGAAGTATTTTCATAACCTAGTGCATACATAGACAGATGCTTTTGTATTTTTGAGGTGTTAAAATTCCATGAATATCGGCTTAAGGAACCTACCATATAATAAAAGTATGTTTTGATATACCCTATCGAAGAAGGCAATGGCACCCCACTCCAGTACTCTTGCTTGGAAAATCCCATGGATGGAGGAGCCTGGTAGGCTATAGTCCATGGGGTCGCTCAGAGTCGGACACGACTGAGCGACTTCACTTTCACTTTTCACTTTCATGCATTGGAGAAGGAAATGGCAACCTACTCCTGTGTTCTTGTCTGGAGAATCCCAGGGATGGACACGACTGAAGTGACGCAGCAGCAGCAGCAGCAGCATATACCCTATACTTAAGACAATAAACATAAAAATACTTGGAATAGGAAAGGAAAATGATTAAGGGTTTTTGACCACAAACCCTATTGAGTGATACTAAACTTTATAGGATGATTTCAAACTGCATGAGACCATTGGATTTTGTTTAAATTATGTACAGGTGATGAGGTACACATATATTCTAATTCCACTAAAAGCATTTTAAGAAATAATAGGCATAAAGAGAAGAATAAAAGGCATTAAGTATGGGAAGAACATTTTTATGCCAAAGATTCACAATAAATGTTAGCAAAGCAAATTGTCAAGAAGATATTCGAATATTTTGAGTTTTACAGAGAGGCTTCTTTTTCATTATTAAGTAAGTAAGTATTAGTTGCTCAGTCGTGCCCAACTTTTTGCGAACCCATGGACTGTAGCCCTCCAGGCTCCTCTGTCCATGAGATTTTCCAGGCAAGGATACTGGATTGGATTGCCATTTCCTTCTCCAGGGGATCTTCCCAACCCAGGGATCAAACCCTGGTCTCCTGCACTGCAGGCAAATTGTTTACTGACTGAGCTATAAGGGAAGCCCATTTTTTAATTATTATATCAAATCACAGGCCTTTTCTTGCTTTCTGGTGCCCCTACAAACTAATACTGATATTCAAACCTAGACAGATTCCCTACTCTGGTTGATCTTGTTTGCTTACAGTGCTCATTCCACAGCCCTGACTATATTACAAAGTTCTGATTCTTCTCCATGGCCTGACATTTTCTTCCCCCTCTAACTGCATGTATCCAAATTCTTCAAGGATCAATACAAGGTCCAGATGCTGTGAACTCCTGTCTCATAGTTTGGGTATCTCTGATCTCCCCTCTTTCTGAACTCATCTACATCTAATTTAGCAATCAAAATACAATAAGCATTAAAAGGTATACATAATCTTTTCATGTACATATTATTTTTATTTGCCTAAATAAACTATAAGTTTGCAAAGGTCAGGAATTGTCTTTTATGTCCAAAAGTATCACGTATTCTCCAGATGTTAATAAACTAATGGAAAAAATGTAATATCTTGGCAGCAATATGATTTGAACAAGTGAAAAAATAATGGTTCAAATATTAACTTCTTTTTATTTATTCTCTTACTTGTATTATTAAAATTTCAGGACCTCCAAGACATCAGGAGACTATAAGTCAATCTTTACCCTTAAAGGGATATTCTATGGATTTCTATCTATACCAAACTCTCTCTCTCTCCCTACCTACTATATACAAGTACCCTATATGCACACTTTTTCCTGTACCTTGCTTTTTCACATATGTGCATAATTATATGTACATACTTTTTCTGCACCTTGGTTTTTCACACATGTATTTCCTTATCAATTCACATACAGAGATGCCTCATTGTCTTTAAGGATTATAAAGCATTTCACTGAATGGGTTTACTCTATTACCCTGTCTCATAGTGAAGGAGATTCAGTTTGCCTCTGATATTCTGCAATTACAAACTCTGCAGTGTATACTTATGTATCTATAGATGTAGAATACAATGTAGATGTTATGTTTGTGGCTAGTAAGGTTTGGAAGTAAGGTTTCTGGGTCAAATCTATGCATATTTTTACTTTTGAAAGATACAGGTAAATTGCCTTTTATAGAAGCTGTATCAATTTGCACTCCTACAGACAGAGTATAAGCTTAATCTTTCTGACTTTACTGCTTCTGAGAGTACCAACAAATGTGGTAGGTTTTATAGATACACTTTTTGAAGTGTATACCTTGTTCAAATCAGAAGTACTACTGTTTTACACACCCAATTAATCCCTACGCCTGGTTGATTCTACTTCTGAGATCTTTGGAACAAGTCCACTCTGGTTGTTTCTTTATTTTTAAAATAGGAGTGTTAATTGTCCTCTTAGCAAAAGATTATGGTGAGAATTAAAATAATAATGCATAAGAGGACTTAATATTGCCTGGCACATAGTAAGAGTTTAAAAACATGACAATGGAAATGATGATGATGATGATAACAATAAGGAGACACTGATGGTAACAGATGTCTGCCTACTTTGCCCTCACAGTAAAGCCCAAAGTCCTTGGTATGGTTTATAAGACTTGAAGTGATCTGATTAACATAGTGTTTCTTCCAAACTTTCCTTACCCTTGTGAGGTGCAGCTCCCTCATAATATCGTGTTCTTAATCCACAATAACTTTTGGAAACAATGGTTTACTTCCTTTACATAGGTCTATATTTCCCTCTAGTTCCTTGAGAACAAACACCAAGTTTCAAACCAACCTAGTAAACCTAAAGCCTATCACAGTGCCGGAGATGGAGAAGAAACATAATAAATGTATGTTAAAAAATAAAGAAATAAATGTCTGAAATAAAGAAATGTTAAATTCTACAGAATGCTGAACTAAAGCAGTGACTCTTTCTCTTTTAAACTACAAAAATATCATTTTTTTTATTTTGAGTTTTATTTACAGGTTCCAGACTTCTAAAATGTAATCACTTTTTAAACTGATTTTTTATGTTTCTTTGAAACTTGTATACATCAGGGAATAATAATTATGGAAACATTGAGGGGAAACCATTTCCTTTTTCAAGTCTCTTTTGCTCTTCAATTTTATCCAAACCATGGCTTAGAAGGACACTAAGTAAACTAGGATCCTTCTGTTTGGATATGCAAAATGAGGTCAAATAGTGCTAACACTTTATCTACTTCTGGAATCATCACACAAAATCCCTAACAGGAGACAGATGTCTCTCTCTAGAACAATTCCGTGATTAAGGTCAGCATGGCTATAGACCAAATAGCACAATTACCTTCCAAGTTTTTATACCCAATTGATACTTGGCCCTCAAAATACAGTCTTTGTAGAAGGTTGGGAAATCCCACACATTACAACTTGATAACAGCACAGATGGTAACCTTGGAGACAAGCTAATGCAAGGCTTTATGTGTCCTTCCACTGCAGTGCAGCTGTCATTTGACTTGTATTAAAGCCACTTCACGGGAGAGAGATGTTAGTATTCAATTGAGCATGTCAGTAATTGGTCTAAAAGCATTTATCATAAGGGACTTGGCTCTATTTATGATTATCCTAAGTACCCACTTCTAAAATACCCACTATGTTCACATTATAGGAAGTACTTATCATAAGAGAAATAAAAGGTTATGGGCCTTAGAGTAATTTTTAAATAAATTAACACACTAAACAAAGATCACCTTAAAAGAGTTTGAGATTATTTTCTTCAGAATAATTGACCGTACCAGATATTACTAGGACTTTCTGAGGAAAATTCATTTTATTCTTATATGAACTACAATGATACATTTTACAGCTGTGTTTTTGTGCTTTGATCTCATTTTCTTTCAAACCATAGTATAGTCATAAGTTTCTCTGCTGCCTACATCTTCCAACTCCACCTCTTCCTAGTTCTCCTCCATGTCCCTGATTCTGTACGATCTTTCCTACAACTTTAAACTATTCCTTTATCTTATTTCCTACCTTTACTAACAAACGCCATGAAATATTACCTGCATCGACTACCTTCCCTTTTTCATCACCCACCTCTGCTTTCTAGTTTCTACTCCAATAATCTCATGACCAGTCCACCGATTCCGATAGTCTTCTGTCAGATGCCATTCTCACTGTTCACTTGTCCTGAACTCCCCTTCTTTGACTTCTAGGATGCTGAAACACCCAGGCTCTCCTAACCCGCTCTGTCCTCCATTATTCTATCATCATTCCTCCATTTCCTTTATGTTGAAATTCTTCCAAGTTTTGTCTAATGTGATTTTCCCAGTACATGATTCACAAAGTTCTATCTACGGATCTGATTTTTTTTTTCTGACTTCCAGAATCATTTTTTCTAGTTATTAAACAGTTGAAAAACCTTGTTTCTTGCTGTTATTTTACCACTTAATAATATATCAACTCACTGTTTACTTTTTATACCTACTGCTGCTGCTGCTAAGTCGCTTCAGTCGTGTCCGACTCTGTGCGACCCCATAGACGGCAGCCCACCAGGCTCCCCCGTCCCTGGGATTCTCCAGGCAAGAACACTGGAGTGGGTTGCCATTTCCTTCTCCTTTATACCTACTACCACCACCCAATTCAAGCTATTATTATGCTTTGTCTTAAATATCTTTTTTCAGATATTTTTAGGTAACTGAAAATATATAAATAAATAGATAATAGAGAACACTTTAAAATCTTAAGATGGACTAACCAGCATTCTAACTGAAAAATAGATTTTTTAAAAGGTTCTTTTGGCAGTTTAGTGTTTGATAGGGAACATATCATTTTCTGGAAAATACTTGAAGCCTATCCCTCGAATGCTATTCTTCTCTGGTACGGTTTTCAAATCACTATCTAGAAATGGCTCCATTGGCTTTGAACTTGTCTCTGATCCTCAATCCATATTATAAATTAATTTTACTAAGGCAAAGCACATATACACACAAATTCCATATTTAGAAAACCTCAAATAAATCCTACCACCTAAATACTACGCTTGGGATCTTCTTCCAAATTGTTTGGCCCCATGTTCTGGCTTGTCCTCACTCAGTTGGATTACCACCATTTAGTAAATTTGTTTTCACCCCCTGCTGCAGGCCTCACACAGCACTCTGTACATTGTAAGTACTCAAAAATATTAAATTGAAATCCCAGTTCAAAACTCAAATTTTTCAGGTGTACCTTATTGTACTCAAGGGTAGCACTAACTATACAAGCCTTTTAAAATGTATGATACATCTAAACTGCCTAAGGTTCTTACAATTTACAATATTTTTTGATGAGTCACTAAAGGTTCAATCTCATGTGGATTGCCCAGTAGAAAAGATTGACAAAACACAGTGTATTTAAGAACAGAAAGAATTTTTTCTATATAAATCTTTCAAGTGAAAAAATATCTTAGGCACACTTAATAAATCTTCCTGTAGTCTCAGAACATAAGCACTTTAGTATTCAGGATTAACTTAAGAGAAGTAGGGAAAACCAGCAGTGAACACATTACAGTTCAGGAATGTAATATAGATGTTGATTTTCCCCTAAAGACTTGCCAAGCATGGCTTCCAGGCTCTTCAAGGTTCAGCTCAGCTTACCTTGTTGATCGTCATCTCAAGCTACCCCCACCCTACAGGCCTCCTAAGGACTGACAACACGGTGCTTGGTTATCTCCTCAATAAACTGAATATGGTCACGACTATATGTTTCAGAACTAACAGACTGCTCATTATGTTCCTACCTGGGACTATCTCTCCCTTCCTGGTCCTGAAGATCTATTTGTCCTGCGAAGTACAGCTCAAGTATCAATGCCCCCTTGTTATTTAAAACTTAGTAGAATGATGTCCCCTTCATATTTATACCCTTCTCATGATATACATATTTCTATTGCAATATTTTTCATGTTTCACTAGTGTTATGATTTGTCTGTTAAAGGTGAGCATTGTGTTTTAATAATATGATATTCTTCATCTAAGAAATAGTTTTTAAAAAAAAAACATGGACTGAAGTTTCTAACCATGGGTGTGAGGAGCATCTTGTGTTTTAACAGATGCACAATCAGAGTGGAGATATAGTAATATTTCTTTAAAATATAATTATTTATAGATATTTTAGAAAAACTAACAAAGCTGATAAATTCAATAGTTATTCACTTATCTGAGTCTAGTATTTCCTTAACAGTTTTCCCCAGTGGCTCAGTGGTAAAGAATCTACCTGCAATTCAGAAGATGTGGGTTTGATCCCTGGGTAGGGAAGATCCCCTGCAGAAGGAAAGGTCAACCCACTCCAGTATTTTTGTCTGGAAATCCCATGGATAGAGGAACCTGACAGGCTACAGTCCACAGGGTTGCAAAAGAGTCAGCTAAGATTTAGCAACTGAACAACAAAGTTCCTTAAGTGAAATAATTACATCTTATTTTTTTTTCTTCATTTCCATACTACTTAGTATGGTTTATTATCTAGAAAGAACATTCAATAAATATCTGCTAAATTGATTTTAGTTGAATTTCTTTATTATTATGGTCACGTAAATAATTGTTTTTTTCTAACATTTCTTCCGTTTTTCCTTTTGTTTAACAGTGAAGTCATCTGCAAAGCAGAGACTCAATAAATATAAGGAAAAACGGCCTACTTCCAAGAGACGAATTCTTAAATGTTAAGAGCTTCTCTGTTGCTAAGCAAATAGTTAACCCTTTCATGGAAATATCTATTTCATAGGGAATGTAGCATCTTAGAGTGAGGCATTTTTATTAGATACAAATTACAGTATGAGCAAAATATGTGCATGTCATTCTTTACTAAGACACATGTTTTATTCTTTTGGACATGATCTGAAAATACCCAACAGCATCAAAAGTCAGTTCACCTCTTCAAACAAGTCCTTCTGGTGAGCCTAGAGAACTGACTTTTCTCTGCTAGTCTTTGACTTTCATTTTGCAGAGACAGACATGCTTAATTAAAACCGAAAACTGAGGAACTTCCACCTTTGAGAACTAAACAGAAAGTTTTTCTAAACATGTCAGAGTATCACTGAAGTTTCAATGAAATACACAGTCATTGGCAGAGGGATGGTGTCACCACCAGCAAAGCGAATTAGGGATGGAAAAATAGCTCAGATATTCATGCTGAGATGGAAAAAAAAAGGATTTTCTTAGCTTATCATCCAAATTTGCTTTTTTCACAGCAGCACTTACTCAACAATTTCTTCATCAACTCTTAATTTATTAAATAAAAATTTACTCATCTCAACCCCAAGTCTTTGTGTTCTTCTAAGAAACCATACCCTTAAGAATTGTCAGAAATTATAAATCCTTGAATAATGACTAAATGCCTCTATCTTCAGCCAAAGTTTTATGATTTGAGAACCAAATAATAGGCAATTTACTCTTCAACATTTCCTTAAGGACACTGAGGTGTACAGAGTTATGCAAATACATAAGGTTTTTATTTGTTGGTTGAAATGTTTTTTAACATTACTTTAAATTCTCACTTAAAAGTTGTATCAGCTTATTTTTGGATATTTAATACCCTGGATCTTTTTTCTTATCCTCTGATAACATTCATTTTTAAAATGCCACATTTTACCAAGAAAATAAGTATTTATGAAAAAACTCTAGCTCCTTTTGTCGACTGTATTCTGTAATTCACTGGGAAAAACTGCTACAATCTCATTACCAAAAAGTTGCTTCAAATGATGCTGCCTTGCATAATTGTTAAATCGTTTGTAACATTCTTAGCTCGATGTTGAAACCTGACTTCTTTACCAAATGATCAATCTCTTTCATGTTCTTCTTCAGATCTTCACAGCTATGTAGTACCTTCAGTAACATCTATCTGCTTTCAAAGATCATGATTATCTATCCATTGCATGAGGTATATTTCTAGCTTTTCAAACATACCAAACTATGCTTGAGTGACACAGTGAAGCTTTGCAAAACCAATAATCGTAATATAGAATTGTGATAGACATTTTTATAAGTAGTGAAAAAACCCCTATGTATTATAGATGAAGACATACACATGACCAGGCTTACATCTTTTGTGTGTTCACCCCTTTCAAAATACTTTCAATGATCCTTCCAATGAATGGAATTCCCTAGATCTTTACACTCACCAACTTTCTTCAAAGGCTTTTCCATTTCATTAGAAGACACTGAAATGATCTTATAAGGAGAACAGCTAAGCTATGATGGAAGAACACATTCTCCTACATGGAATCACCTGCAACTTAAATATTTCCATTTTTGCACTATATAAATTTGTTACTTGAATTTCTATTTGAATGGTAAACTTTTAGTGAAAATTTTTATACATTGTTTTAGCAAATATTTGGATAGCAAGAGTCCGGATAGTGAGGGCTATCTGTTTTGCAGGAATACACATGTTTCAGTTCAGTTCAGTCACTCGGTTGTGTCCGACTCTTTGCGACCCCATGAATCGCAGCACACCAGGCCTCCCTGTCCATCACCAACTCCCGGAGTTTACTCAGACTCATTTCCATCAAGTTGGTGATGCCATCCAGCCATCTCATCCTCTGTCGTCCCCTTCTCCTCCTGCCCCCAATCCCTCCCAGCATCAGAGTCTTATCCAATGAGTCAACTCTTCGCATGAGGTGGCCAAAGTACTGCAGTTTCAGCTTTAGCATCATTCCTTCCAAAGAAATCCCAGGGCTGATCTCCTTCAGAATGGACTGGCTGGATCTCCTTGCAGTCCAAGGGACTCTCAAGAGTCTTCTCTAACACCACAGTTCAAAAGCATCAATTCTTCAGTGCTCAGCTTTCTTCACAGTCCAACTCTCATCCATACATGACCACAGGAAAAACCATAGCCTTGACTAGACGGACCTTTTTTAGCAAAGTAATGATGTCTCTGCTTTTGAATATGCTATCTAGGTTGGTCATAACTTTTCTTCCAAGGAGTAAGTGTTTTTTAATTTCATGGATGCGGTCACCATCTGCAGTGATTTTGGAGCCCCCCCAAAATAAAGTCTGACACTGTTTCTACTGTTTCCCTATCTATTTCCCATGAAGTGATGGGACCAGATGCCATGATCTTAGTTTTCTGAATGTTGAGCTTTAAGTCAAGTTTTTTGCTCTCCTCTTTCACTTTCATCAAGAGGCTTTTTAGTTCCTCTTCACTTTCTGCCATAAGGGTGGTGTCATCTGCATACCTGAGGTTATTGATATTTCTCCCAGCAATCTTGATTCCAGCTTGTGCTTCTTCCAGCCCAGTGTTTCTCATGATGTACTCTGCATATACATGTTTAGTGGTCTATAATTTAAAATCTTAGAGTTAAGAAACATTGCCCAATTCATTCCTCCATGCCCTAGGCATAATTAATTGCTGCAAATTAAGAACCCCTATTACTGCCTATAAATGTTTAAAAATCAGAGGGGAAATCTGGTCTGAAACATCTGCCAATTTCTGTCATGTAGATAATTCAACTATAAGGGAGCAATTCCAATCTACCAATGGGGCATCGTTGAAAGGATAGTTGGGAAGGAATGCTTATTATTGGTCCTCAGGCACCATGCTGGGGTGGGCTGGTAAACAACCTGGATATGGAGTACAGGCGTGGAGAAAGTGAGCAAAGGGGGAAAGCTGACACAAAGTATTAAAAACTGCAAAGTGAAACACTGACAAAAATTCTTGGAGAGAAGAGGTCAGGTCAATAATAGATGGAAGGATGAAGCCTATACAGAAAAAAGACAGAAAACTTTATCTGAGGCTTGACAGAAAGAGATGAGGTTGGTTATAGACAGAGGAACATTTTTAGGTACAGAATGGGAAATTGTGGTACTTAAGACTAAGAGAGTTCAGAGTTTCCAATACCTTTTAACAGTAGGAAACTAAGCAATGGGGCAGCCCTGGACTGTCAAGATAGATGAGCTCATGTGGGGTATAGGAGCAGATGGTGATCAGGAGCAAGTACTACATATATGTGTGTGTGTGCAAGCATATAGTTATGTTCTTACCTATCTATCCCTACTAGACTGAACTCCTCCAGAGAAATAAAAGTAACTTTTTTACCTTTGTTTCCTTGACATATATTGCCTAGCTCTTTTTGTTTTCTTTTAACATTATTCTTTTTTATTTAACTTTGTATTGGGGTATAGCCAATTAGGGCTTCCCTAGTGACTCTGATGGTAAAGAATTAACAGTGCTGTGATAGCTTCAGATGAACAGCAAAGGGGTCAGCCATACATAAAGATGTATCCATTCACCTCCAAACTTCCCTCCCATCTAGGCTGCCACATAACATCAAACAGAGTTCTATGTGTGATACTGGAGGTCCTTGTTGGGTTATCCATTTTAAACATAGCAGTGTGTACAGGTCTTGATAAGTAGACATAGACTGAATGATCAAATAAACACAGAAAAAATAAGTATTTCTAAAAGGATGTACTATTTTAAATATCTTTTCTCAATCTCATTCAAATCCAATTAACTAGAATTTAAATATCATGTTTATGGTATTTGCTGTTGTTGTAGACAAGACAGCATTTACTTGGCAAAGAATGACCTTCAGTTCAGTTCAGTCGCTCAGTTGTGTCCAACTCTTTGCGACCCCATGAACCGCAGCACGCCAGGCCTCCCTGTCCATCACCAACTCCTGGAGTAATACCAATTTCAGGTAGAGTATCAAAAAGTCAACATACCTAATAGGAATGTATTTCTAAAGATATGTGAGCATGCTTCAAGATGTAGGTTGTACAAGGCAGGAGAGTGGTATAAAAAGTGAAAAGTCTTTATAAACACTAGCCCTCCACATTGACATTACTTTATTTATTTGGGAAAAGTACATCAAACTCTGAACTTCATCCCCCATGTTACAGAGAATGTCTTCTGTGGCTAACTTCATGCTCCTGGGTTCTTCAAACAAGGCATCTAATAGAATGTGTCACTCTATTTCCCAACACACATCTAGATGGGCACAACTAAGCTTATACAGCCTGTACTACATAACTTAAGAGAATACCAAATGACCCAGAGTTTGTAAGCAAGAACTGAAACTTGGCAGGATCACCAAGAATAATAACAAGAGAAAACCATAATTCAAAAAGACATATGGACCCCAAAGTTCACTGTTGCACTATTTACAACAGCTAGAACATGGAAGCAACATAAATGTCCACTGACGGAGGAATGGATAAAGACGTGGGGGGTGTGTGTGCCTATGTATACATACACATACTCACACAATGAATATTACTCAGCCATAAAGAAGAATGAAACAATGCCATCTGGAATAACATGGATGAACTCAGAAACTGTCCTATTGAGTGAAGTGTGTCAGACAAAGACAAATGTCATGTGATATCACTTATAGTGGAAATCTTGAAAACTGGTACAAATGAACATATTACAAAACTGATAGACTCATGGACATAGAAAACAAAATTATGATTACCAACAGGGTAAGGGAGGGAGGGATAAATTGGAAGATTAGGATTGACATATATCAGATCAGATCAGATCAGATCAGTCACTCAGTCGTGTCCGACTCTTTGCGACCCCATGAATTGCAGCATGCCAGGCCTCCCTGTCCATCACCAACTCCCGGAGTTCACTCAGACTCACGTCCATCGAGTCAGTGATGCCATCCAGCCATCTCATCCTCCGTCGTCCCCTTCTCCTCTTGCCCCCAATCCCTCCCAGCATCAGAGTTTTTTCCAGTGAGTCAACTCTTCGCATGAGGTAGCCAAAGTACTGGAGTTTCAGTTAAGCATCATTCCTTCCAAAGAAATCCCAGGGCTGATCTCCTTCACAATGGACTGGTTGGATCTCCTTTCAGTCCAAGGGACTCTCAAGAGTCTTCTCCAACACCACAGTTCAAAAGCATCAGTTCTTTGGTGCTCAGCCTTCTTCACAGTCCAACCCTCATATCCATACATGACCACGGGAAACACCATAGCCTTGACTAGACGAACCTTTGTTGGCAAAGTAATCTCTCTGATTTTCAATATGCTATCTAGGTTGGTCATAACTTTCCTTCCAAGGAGTAGTGTCTTTTAATTTCATGGCTGCAGTCCCCATCTGCACTGATTTTGGAGCCCCCCAAAATAAAGTCTGACACTGTTTCCACTGTTTCCCCATCTATTTCCCATGAAGTGATGGGACCAGATGCCATGATCTTCATTTTCTGAAGGTTGAGCTTTAAGCCAACTTTTGCACTCTCCACTTTCACTTTCATCAAGAGGCTTTTGAGTTCCTCTTCATTTTCTGCCATAAGGGTGGTGTCATCTGAATATCTGAGGTGATTGATATTTCTCCCAGCAATCTTGATTCCAGCTTGTGTTTCTTCCAGTCCAGCATTTCTCATGATGTACTCTGCATATAAGTTAAATAAACAGGGTGACAATATACAGCCTTGACGTACTCCTTTTCCTATTTGGAACCAGTCTGTTGTTCCATGTCCAGTTCTAACTGTTGCTTCCTGATCTGCATACACATTTCTCAAGAGGCAGATGAGGTGGTCTGGTATTCCCATCTCTTTCAGAATTTTCCACAGTTTATTGTGATCCACACAGTCAAAGGCTTTGGCATAGTCAATAAAGCAGAAATAGATGTTTTGCTGGAACTCTCTTGCTTTTTCCATGATCCAGAGGATGTTGGCAATTTGATCTCTGGTTCCTCTGCCTTTTCTAAAACCAGCTTGTACATCAGGAAGTTCACGGTTCACATATTGCTGAAGCCTGGCTTGGAGAATTTTAAGCATTACTTTACTAGCGTGTGAGATGAGTGCAATTGTGTGGTAGTTTGAGCATTCTTTGGCATTGCCTTTCTTTGGGATTGGAATGAAAACTGACCTTTTCCAGTCTTGTGGCCACTGCTGAGTTTTCCAAATTTGCTGGCATATTGAGTGCAGCACTTTCACAGCATCATCTTTCAGGATTTGGAATAGCTCAACTGGAATTCCATCACCTCCACTAGCTTTGTTCATAGTGATGCTTTCCAAGGCCCACTTGACTTCACATTCCAGGATGTCTGGCTCTAGGTCAGTGATCACACCATCGTGATTATCTGGGTCGTGAAGATCTTTTTTGTACAGTTCTTCTGTGTATTCTTGCCATCTCTTCTTAATATCTTCTGCTTCTGTTAGGTCCATACCATTTCTGTCCTTTATCGAACCCATCTTTGCATGAAATGTTCCCTTGGTATCTCTAATTTTCTTGAAGAGATCCCTAGTCTTCCCCATTCTGTTGTTTTCCTCTATTTCTTTGCATTGATTGCTGAGGAAGGCTTTCTTATCTCTTCTTGCTATTCTTTGGAACTCTGCATTCTGATGCTTATATCTTTCCTTTTCTCCTTTGCTTTTCACTTCTCTTCTTTTCACAGCTATTTGTAAGGCCTCCCCAGACAGCCATTTTGCTTTTTTGCATTTCTTTTCCATGGGGATGGTCTTGATCCCTGTCTCCTGTACAATGCCATACACCTCATTCCATAGTTCATCAGGCACTCTATCTATCAGATCTAGGCCCTTAAATCTATTTCTCACTTCCACTGTATAATCATAAGTGATTTGATTTAGGTCATACCTGAATGGTCTAGTGGTTTTCCCTACTTTCTTCAATTTAAGTCTGAATTTGGCAATAAGGAGTTCATGGTCTGAGCCACAGTCAGCTCCTCGTCTTGTTTTTGCTGACTGTATAGAGCTTCTCCATTTTTGGGTGCAAAGAATATAATCAATCTGATTTCGGTGTTGACCATCTGGTGGTGTCCATGTGTAGAGTCTTCTCTTGTTTTGTTGGAAGAGGGTGTTTGTTATGACCAGTGCATTTTCTTGGCAAAGCTCTATTAGTCTTTGCCCTGCTTCATTCCATATTCCAAGGCCAAATTTGCCTGTTACTCCAGGTGTTTCTTGACTTCCTACTTTTGCATTCCAGTCCCCTATAATGAAAAGTACATCTTTTTGGGGTGTTAGTTCTTAAAGGTCTTGTAGGTCTTCATAGAACCGTTCAACTTCAGCTTCTTCAGAGTTACTGGTTGGGGCATAGACTTGGATTACTGTGATATTGAATGGTTTGCCTTGGAAACGAACAGAGATCATTCTATGGTTTTTGAGATTGCATCCAAGTACTGCATTTCGGACTCTTTTGTTGACCATGATGGCCACTCCATTTCTTCTGAGGGATTCCTGCCTGCAGTAGGCGGCGACAAGAGGAGTTACCCTGCATCTGCTGTCAGGGGCAGCGACAAGAGGAGTTACCCCATGTCCGAGGTCAAGGGCGGCGACGAGAGGAGTTACCCTGCAACTGAAGTCAGGGGCGGTGGCCGGGAGGAGATACCCCACGGCCCCATGCCCGAGGCCAGGGGCGGTGGCCGGGAGGACCAACCCCAGGTCCAAGGAGCTGTGGCTGCACAGGCGCAGGAGGGCCTAGAGGAGCTATCCCACGTTGAAGGTCAGGAAGGGCGGTAGTGAGGTGATACCCCTCGTCCTAGGTAAGGAGCAATGGCTGCGCTTTGCTGGAGCAGCCGTGAAGAAATACCCCACACCCAAAGTAAGAGAAACCCAAGTAAGACGGTAGGTGTTGCAAGAGGGCATCAGAGGGCAGACACACTGAAACCATACTCACAAAAAACTAGTCAGTCTAATCACACTAGGACCACAGCCTTGTCTAACTCAATGAAACTAAGCCATGCCCATGGGGCAACCCAAGACAGGTGGGTCATGGTAGAGAGATCTGACAGAATGTGGTCCACTGGAGAAGGGAATGGCAAACCACTTCAGTATTCTTGCCTTGAGAACCTCATGAACAGTATGAAAAGACAAAATGATAGGATATTGAAAAAGAAACTCCCCAGGTCAGTAGGTGCCCAATATGCTACTGGAGATCAGTGGAGAAATAACTCCAGAAAGAATGAAGGGATGGAGCCAAAGCAAAAAGAATACCCAGCTGTGGATGTGACTGGTGATAGAAGCAAGGTCTAATGCTGTAAAGAGCAATGTTGCATAGGAACCTGGAATGTCAGGTCCATGAATCAAGGCAAACTGGAAGTGGTCAAGCAAGAGATGGCAAGAGTGAATGTAGACATTCTAGGAATCAGCGAACTGAAATGGACTGGAATGGGTGAATTTAACTCAGATGACCATTATATCTACTACTGTGGGCAGGAATCCCTCAGAAGAATGACCTTAGTCTCAAGAAAAAATTTTAAGTAACGTATCACTCATAAAAGAGATTATATACACATAGATGACATAAAACACAGGAATCTCTCTCCCCTTTTTATAGGATATGGAGAACAGTACTTTTAGTATAAAAGCTGAAATATTTTCAATGCTCTTGTGTCAAAATATTCAAGCTTAGCTCTATCACTTAATGTCTTTATTCACAGTTCATATTTGCTTATTTCTGCAGTATGAATAATGCAATTTTATGTAATGTATCTTTGAGATTACAGTAAGATTTGCTATAAACGTTTTGCAAATATCAGTAAAGGTTGAATAAAACAGTGGCTTTAAGAGAAAACGTTTGAGAGATATCCAAGATTGTAACAGGCAGTATAAATTTACTGCAGTTTACGTCATTGCTTTCTGCTGTGTTCCCTGGTGCTTTTATGTTCTTTATTAATTCATCCATTCATTGATTCTTTGAACCATATTTAAATGACTGTTACCTGAGAGGCATTGTTCTATGAGCCAGGATTATAACAAAAAACCAAAAGCAAAACAAAGAAAAAGCTGCTGTCCTCATGTGGTTTAATATCACAGTATAGGAAAAAGATTACAAAAACAAAATAATAAATAAGAAATGATAAATGCTGTGAGGAAAAGCAAAGTAAGGCAAGGGACCTGCGTGTGATAAGGCTATTATTTTAGATATGGTGGTCAAGTAATGTCAATCTAAGGAGGTGACATCTGGACAAAATATATATATATAAAAGGGAATAACTGAATCTTTCTAAAGTATTTATGGATTTTGAAGAATTTTTCAAAGTTACATCAAAAATAAAAGTAGGGAATTCAGCACCTCAAGTAAAACTTATAAAGCATATTATTACACTTACTTTTGCTTTCTTAAATGGAATAAACCAAAGAAAATTTATTGGTGACTTGAGTGGCAGATCATTATTATGATCCATTTAAGTAAGAAGCTTTTCTTTCCTTTCCCCAACTGACAGCTGCTCCAATTACAACCTATCAGTTGACTGCTGCTAATTGCTATGGTATGGAAAACTAGACATATAGTTTAAAGGGTTCAGTGAAAACAGTTAAAACATTCTAACTGATGGCCTTAATGCTCACCTATAGAGAAGAAGTATTGGTGGTAGGCTTACAAAAGTTCTTTCCGTAACTCTGAAAATTTGTGTTTGTCAACTGACTCAGAAAAGAAGCATATAGATAAAAAATATGATTTACATATGAGATCACAAAAGCTAATATTTATTAAGTGCTTACCCTATTTTAGAATTTGTTCTAAGCACTTTATCTCGATTCCTCTTTCAAAAACTAAGCATGCTCTCCCAGTTTGTCTGGAAAATGGGGAGAAAAGTAGTACCCTGTTCAGAGTTTTACTGACAAATTTATTATTTACCATCTATTATATAGCAAAGAAAAATTATATTTTTATCAGAAGGAATATAGAATAATATATAAAGACTCTCAGACAGAAATGAACTTGTGTTTTAGGTACTGGAAAAGTCCAGTATGACTCCATCAGTGTGCGTGTGTGTGCTCAGTCATGTCTGACTCTTTGTGGCCCCATGGACTGTAGCCTGACAGGCTCCTCTGCCTGTGGAATTTTTCAGGTGAGAATACTGGAGTGAGTTGTGGTTTCCTCCTCCAGGGGATCTTCCCAACCCAGGGATCAAACCTGCGTCTCTTGTGTCTCCTGCTTTGGTTAGGTGGATTCTTTACCATTAGTATCACCTGGGAAGCACAAGTCATTAATATGTATTCAATATATCTAAATAGCAGCATGTGCCACGTGCCAGAACATTGCTGCTACCAAGTCGCTTCAGTCGTGTCCAACTCTGTGCGATCCCATGGACTGCAGCCTACCAGGCTTCTCTGTCCATGGGATTCTCCAGGCAAGAACACTGGAGTGGGTTGCCATTTCCTTCTCCAATGCATGAAAGTGGAAAGTGAAAGTGAAGTCGCTCAGTCATGTCTGACTCTTAGCGACCCCATGGACTGCAGCCCACCAGGCTCCTCCATCCATGGGATTTTCTGGGCAACAGTACTGGAGTAGGGTGCCATTGCCTTCTCCCGCCAGAACATTACTGGTTATCTTTTTTCTTTCTGTTTTATCTTTTGTTAAATTTGTCGATGCCTATATTTGCTGAACACATGCAATGAGGGGTAACTACCAAATAGCAAGATTTCAAATCAGTTTCCCAATGTGGAAACAGAAAACCTAAGTCTGTTCTTAAAGAAAACGTGAAATGCAAAATATGAATCTCCTTTTAAGAAGAGAAGCAGCTTTAACAGAAAACTGAAAAAGAAATCACTTTATTTAGGTGCTATGTGTAAATTCCTTCTTCTGAGGATGAGGATAACTAGAGAGGACAGAGAGTATTCACAACTCTATTTGCTAAAAGGTTAGATTACGACCAGATTCAACATTAAAGAGAAAGGGAGAGAGAGAAGCAGTATGACAGGGGAAGCACGTATTTCCTCTCTGAATAGTCACTCTTTGAATAGATTTCAAGAAGAATAAAATATGTTGGGAAAGTGAAAGTCTCTCAGTTGTGTCTGACTCTTTGCGACCCCATGGACTATACAGTCCACAGAATTCTCCAGGCCAGAATACTGGAGTGGGTAGCCTTTCCCTTCTCCAGGGGATCTTCCCAACCCAGGGATCCAATCCAGGTCTCCCATATTGCAGGCAGATTCTTTACCAGCTGAGCCACCAGAGAAGCCAAAAATACGTTTTACAGAATTTCAAGTTATAAAGCATGGATCAGTTCAATTCAGTTCAGTCGCTCAGTCATGTCCGACTCTTTGCAACCCCATGAATCACAGCATGCCAGGCCTCCCTGTCCATCACCAACTCCCAGAGCTCACTCAGACTCACGTCCATCAAGTCAGTGATGCCATCCAGCCATCTCATCCTCTGTCGTCTCCTTCTCCTCCTGCCCCCAATCCCTCCCAGCATCAGAGTCTTTGCCAATGAGTCAACTCTTCGCATGAGGTGGCCAAAGTACTGGTGTTTCAGCTTTAGCATCATTCCTTCCAAAGAAATCCCAGGGCTGATCTCCTTCACAATGGACTGGTTGGATCTCCTTGCAGTCCAAGGGACTCTCAAGAGTCTTCTCCAACACCATAATTTAAAAGCATCAATTCTTCGGCACTCAGCCTTCTTCACAGTCCAACTCTCACATCCATACATGACTACTGAAAAAACCATAGCCTTGACTAGACGGACCTTTGTTGGCAAAGTAATGTCTCTGCTTTTGAATACGCTATCTAGGTTGGTCATAACTTTTCTTCCAAGGAGTAAGCGTCTTTTAATTTCATGGCTGCAGTCACCATCTGCAGTGATTTTGGAGCCTCAAAAAATAAAGTCTGACACTGTTTCCACTGTTTCCCCATCTATTTCCCATGAAGTGATGGGACCAGATGCCATGATCTTTGTTTTCTGAATGTTGAGCTTTAAGCCAACTTTTTCCCTCTCCTCTTTCACTTTTATCAAGAGGCTTTTGAGTTCCTCTTCACTTTCTGCCATAAGGGTGGTGTCATCTGCATATCTGAGGTTATTGATATTTCTCCCGGCAATCTTGATTCCAGCTTGTGTTTCTTCCAGCCCAGCGTTTCTCATGATGTACTCTGCATATAAGTTAAATAAACATGGTGACAATATACAGCCTTGACGTACTCCTTTTCCCATTTGGAACCAGTCTGTCGTTCCATGTCTAGTCTAACTGTTGCTTTCTGACCTGCATACAGATTTCTCAAGAGGCAGGTCAGGTGATCTGGTATTCCCATCTCTTTCAGAATTTTCCACAGTTTATTGTGATCCACACAGTGAAAGGCTTTGGCATAGTCAATAAAGCAGAAATGGATGTTTTTCTGGAACTCTCTTTTTCCATGATCCAGCGGATGTTGGCAATCTGATCTCTGGTTCCTCTGACTTTTCTAAAACCAGCTTGAACATCTGGAAGTTCACGTATTGCTGAAGCCTGGCTTGGAGAATTTTGAGCATTACTTTACTGGCATGTGAGATGAGAGCAATTGTGCGGTAGTTTGAGCGTTCTTTGGCACTGCCTTTCTTGGGATTGGAATGAAAGCATGGATGGTTCAGGATATACTGACATTTAATGTCAATATACCTGTAAATCATTTCAGACATAACGACTTACAATGAAAACTCTGAGATTTTCCATTGAAGAGTAAGGGTTTTTTTCCCCCAAAAGCTATAAGAAGCCAAATTAGTTTTTAGTGTCTGAGACAGTTATTACAAAGTTATATTTTCGTTATGTACAATTTTAAATACTGAAACACAAATGCTTCTGATAGTACTTGAAGCCAAACATGATATGAAGTTCTGTTTTTATTTCAGTATAAGGTAAAGGTGATTAAGTTTAAAATGGAGACTTTATATTTCTACTTCCTTTCCTTGGAGAAATATTTTCTTCTGTCCCTTATAACTTGACAGAAAAAGTATGATGTCAAGAACACTTATGTTTGGAACTCTGAGACATTTAGGACTTTGTATAACAAATTCTGACAGTGTTTAAATAATTTTTAACGTCATATCAATAGGCACCTAAGAGTCGTTACATAATGAAAGCTTTCTATGCGCACAATGTCACAAAGTTCAGAGCCAGGTTCTCCCCGGATGACGTCAGAAACCTGCGCGACGCTACTCCTTTAAGGAGCAGCAACCTCTGTCTCTATCGGTAAAACACGGAAGATGAACTACGTCACCTGCCTGAAATATTTTATAAAATGTCAAGCACTATTCCAACAATCTTTATCATGTATTACCATTGTTACCTCAGGTAACAAGTTTTAAGATTCTAGGATTGTGCTAACAAAGCTCTTTGGAAAAATTAATAAAATTTGAATCCCTAAATATGAAATTGTATTTCATATAATATTAACATTAAATGTATTTTGTTGTATTCCAGTTATTAGGTATATGATGATATGTTCATCAGATATTTAAGTACTTAGAAGGCCGTAGTCACAAGTCATGCTTTAATAGTAAGTAATACAGTTTACTTTGTATCTCTCTTCTTGCCTTTCTCTGTTTCTGTCTCTCCTGCTTTGCACAGAGACACACACACACAAATATATTGCTTCCCTATTTTTAGAAAAATTAGTAAATCAAGTGTTTAATATTCTACTAGGTATGTCCTATGCTTCAGTGACAATCTGTATTTAGAAAATTTTTGGATTCTTGACAAACTAATTTCGACAAATGTTGGCATATGTAGCTGAAATACACAATAAATAATTTAGAGAAAGAAATTTTAAGTTTTCTTCATTTACTGACTTTTCCTCCCTCTGTATTTCTGTTTAAGCTACTGTCACATGTGACATAAGCTCTTACTTTCAGTTTTCTTATTTTAGTCAATAAGCCAACATCATGTACAGAACACATCTAGACTAGAAAACTATTTTCTTAGCATAATAATTTTTTCCAAACTGTTTTTATTCATTAAGTATGACATCTGATAGAGATATTTTGGACTTAAAAATCATAACTAAAATCTCATCAGGAAACAGCAAGAATATTCATGAATTATCTCTGTATTTCTATGTTAATTACAAAACTAAATAAGTCATGCTTTATAATGCAGAGATTGTTCTCAATTTAAAAATTGACTAAGCATAGCTGCTTAGTCAATGTTAAATTTTAACATATTTGTAAAATACAAATACAGCTTTCTTTATGAGGGGTTTATAATATCCCATCATTATGCTACAGACATTTGCTTAACAACATTTGAATTAAGCTCTTTGCCTAAATGACACTTGCCAGCATAAGCCATTGGTTTATGTCAACATTCCCAGGTCATTAAAGAGTCATTCCAGCCTAATGTTTATAACAAGAAGTAATAGGAAGTTTTGCCAGCCTGAAACACTGCCAAAAATTCTCCAGTTTGGTTTGCATTTCCTACAAAGAACTGTAGAGGAGTTCACCAAGAATAAATACCTTCAGCAGAGGAAGCTGAAGTCAACGTAGTGGGCCTTGCCAGTGTCCCTTCCCAAATCCAGTTAGTAAAGACTCTGCAGGGAGGAGGAACCTGGCAAAAATAAAAACGTGCTCTAAAATAGTTAAAGCTGATGGACACAATGCGATTCAATGCATTGGTTTGAATTTAGGCACAAGTCTACAAGTGAAATGTGAGTGAGGTAGCAACATACTACAAAGAAGTCACTGCGTTAGTTTGACTGGGAAATCCAATTCCTTAGTGACCAGAGGTAGGTCACTTGCCCCCAAGGGAGTAATTCACAGCCATCCAGGGCAGCCTGATGAAACACCCCCAGTCTCTGACTTTGCCACTGGAACTGCTGAATGCCCGCATCACATCTCAACTGCCCTTCTTCCCCACAGCACACAATGGACGCCTCAGTATCCTTGGGGATGCACGGGATGCCAGATAATACCCAGTCCTCACTGTCAGTCTGCACCTGTCCGACCTGCGTGAACTGTGATCCTGTCACCTGCTTTTCCGCTAGCTTTCCTCACCCCCTCCCTTCTTCTCAATGGGTCTAAGGAAAATGGGATTGGTGTTAAAGTCAACTTTTCTATTCATATCTTGTGAATCTGAATTACCTATGTAAAAACTCCCTCTTTCAGAGAAAAATCAAAGATCCTGAACCTAGTTCTAATTCTTGACCCCAAGAATTAGTGTGTAATCAGACGAGGAACTAAATAATCCAGGAATTCATTTAGCTCAAATTACATGCTTTACTATTACTGCAGTGAATAGGCTACCATAGTGACTGTAACCAAGTGGGCATGATGGGGTGAAAGGAGGAGAACAGACACTGAAGGTCCAAGCTGCCAAGTCCGCCCGTGGAAAAGAGTTTGTGAAAGACACAGCCTTTAATTCTGGATGGTGACTAAGGCAGCCTGAGTCTAATAGTAGACATTCATTCAAATATTTCTCAGTATTGACTGCAGACCACTGTTCAGTTTGGGATAACCAGCAATCAAAGAAAGACCCGATCTCAAGGAGTTCAAGGTGCAGTGTGGGTGGCAGAGATGAAAACGTGCAGCTGAAGTATGACATAACTGTATGCCTGGGGATTAAAGAGGAAAGTGGAGGATATACAGCCATGGATCAGGGCGAGGAAAGGCAGGTCTGGGTGAGCTTCCTAAAGGTCATGTCAGAGTTCATGAAAACTGCCAACTGAGGCACTTTGAGTGAGAGAAGAAACATATGCCAAGGCTACTGAGAAAGCATGGCATGTTGACATAGTTAGGAATGGGTATGGCATAAAAGGTTTGTGTGTGCCTGTGTGTCTGTGTGTTTAGGGTAAGACGTGAGATGAAACGGGAAAGGTAGGCATGATGTTCCATAAAAAGATGTTAGTTACATTTTTTTAGATGTTAGGTAAACACTTTAAAACACAAGCAAGCAAAACAAAAATAAGCTAGAATTTTTCAATATTAAATATTTGCATGTCAAAGAGAACTACAAAGAAAGTGTAAAGATACCCCACAGAATAGGAGAAAATATTTACAAAGCAGAGCTGTTAAGGCTTTAGCATTCACGATATATAAGAACTCCTACAACCAATAAAAAGAAAACCCATCCAATTAAAATTGAGGCAATTTATTCTTTTTAATGGCTGAGTAATACTCCATTGTGTATATGTACCACATTTGAATCAGTTCTAATGAGGTGGATGAAACTGGAGCCTATTATACAGAGTGAAGTAAGCCAGAAGGAAAAACATAAATACAGTATTCTAACACATATATATGGAATTTAGAAAGATGGTAACAATAACCCTGTGTACGAGACAGCAAAAGAGACACTGATGTATAGAACAGTCTTATGGACTCTGTGGGAGAGGGAGAGGGTGGGAAGATTTGGGAGAATGACATTGTAACATGTAAAATATCATGTAAGAAACGAGTTGCCAGTCCAGGTTCGATCCACGATACTGGATGCTTGGGGCTAGTGCACTGGGACGACCCAGAGGGATGGTATGGGGAGGGAGGAGGGAGGAGGGTTCAGGATGGGGAACACATGTATACCTGGGGTGGATTCATTTTGATATTTGTCAAAACTAATACAATTATGTAAAGTTTAAAAATAAAATAAAATTAAAAAAAAAAAAAAAAGAAAAGTGTAAAAATAAAAAAAAATAAAAAATAAATAAAATTGAGGCAATTAACACATTTAAATGTTGGAGAGAATGTTTGGAAATTGGAGCTCTCATATCTTGTTGATGAAAAAGTAAAAACATGGAAAACAGTTGGTCAGTTACTCCAAAATTTAAACATAGTTTTACTACATGACCCAGGAATTCCACTCCTAGGTATTTATACAGAAGTGTTGAAAGCATGCATTCACACAAAAACTTACAATAAACATTCACAGCACTGTTTTCATGATAGGCAAAAGTGGAAGGAAGTTAAGTGTCTATCAACTGAGAAGAGGGTAAACAAAATGTAGCATACCCATACAACCATACTGCTGCTGCTGCTAAGTCGCTTCGGTTGTGTCCGACTCTGTACGACCCCGTAGACAGCAGCCCACCAGGCTCCCCCGTTCCTGGGACTCTCCAGGCAAGAACACTGGAGTGGGTTGCCATTTCCTTCTCCAATGCATGAAAGTGAAAAGTGAAACTGAAGTCGCTCAGTCATGTCCGACTCTTAGTGACCCCATGGACTACAGCATACCAGGCTCCTCCGTCCATGGGATTTTCCAGGCAAGACTACTGGAGTGGGAAGGAACACTATTCAGCCACAAAAAGAAAGGAAGTACTGAGACATACCCAGATGAACCTTGAAAACTTTATGCTGAGTAAAAGAATACAGACAGAGGAAGTCTCACGTTGTACAATTCAATTTATATGAAATGTCCAGAATAGGCAAATCCACAGTGACAGAAAGCAGATTATAGTTACCAGGAACCAGGAAAGAATAGAAGGTGACTGCCAATAGGTATGGAATTTCTTTTATGAATTATGCAAATGTTCTGGAATTAGCAGTGATGGTTGTACAGTGGTTTTTTTTTTTAAATATATTAAAAAACTACTTATTCTATACTTTAAAGGGGTGAATTTTATGGCAAACATTTTATCTTGAGTAAAAAAACATTTAATGTGTTGCCAAAGGAAATGTAAACTCCACAAACATGACATGGTAGGTTTGAGTCTCAATTATAAGGTACAAGTCTCTCAAACTCAATTTTATCTTTCTTGGCTTTTCCCATGATTAGCCCTTGTACTATAAATGCATTCAATTTCTGACCAACAAATTATGTAGGAATCAGTAAAAATCTAATTTGTTATGATAAGTATGTTAAATTTCTTCTTTTTTATATGGAAACTTAGTGACATCTAGAAAACAAGATGCAAATTAATTCCAATACACTGCATGCAGAATGGTAAAGAGCACAGAAACTCTGATATTGCATGTAGAATGTGTTAAAGAAATATCAAGTAGACATGAAATACAGACCCAGGAGGTGACTTAGGGTAGTGATTGTTGTTGTTTAGTTGCTAAGTCATGTTGACACCTTGTGACCCCATGGACTGTAGCCCATCAGGCTCCCCTGTTCATGGGATTTCCCAGGCAAGAATACTGGAGCAGGTTGCCATTTTCTTCTTCAGGGGATCTTCCCAACCCAGGGATTGAACCCAAGTCTCCTCCATTGACAGGCAGATTCTTTACCACTGATCAACAAGGATATTGCTACCCCCAGTACAATTCACAGATCTCTGCTAATCAAAGAAATGTTAGTTACCAGTCTGCACTGACATAGAAGCTTGTATCAGAATGAAAAACATTAATTTGTTATGATAAGCACGGCAAGTTTCTTAAATAAACATGGCAAGATCTTAAGTGTCAGTTTTTCTTCTATAATATTTTTAAAAGTGGAGATCCAACTGGAAAAATATCCAACTAGAAGAAGAAATACAGCAAAAACAGATTCTTAAAACAGTATATGCACAGCTCTAATTTTGAAGCTGTTAATTTATCATGTTCCCCTTGATACCCTCCCATATTAGCTTCCCAATTCCTGAATACATGACTTGGTTCTATAAATTCCCTAATCCAAAAAATGTTATTATTTATTTTATGAGAAAACAAAAAGGAGAAGAAATTACTGTATGGGGAGTTGGACCGAAGGAGAGGAGAGGTACACACACCCCATCCTTTCTAAGAAATAAATATAACAAATGGTGCCCAAAGGATTCCATTAACGATATTTATGTAGTGTTTCCTATCACAGATTACAAAGAATAAAATTCTGTCAAAATGGAATTTAGAGACATTCCTTCTGTAATTCTCACAAATAACTTCAAAGCCATCATTTATTACATTATAGCTTTACTAAAAAGCTAATATATGTTTAAAATAATTTTATAACCTAATTCTAAAATTCATCTAAGATACTGTAATTGCAATGAATTAGTAAAGAAAAATGTATTTGTATAAGTGTTTCCATGACAAGTTAATCTATGGTGGCAACATTTTTAACTGTGAAAAACATTTGAAGCAATTTTTCAAATATTTCATTTCAATTAACTGATGGAAAATACCTAACCATATCTGCAAAAAGTTAACTTTAAAATGTTTCATTGATATTAGACAATTAGAATATGCTACTTTATTTTTGTCACTGGATGAAATGTTTGTTTACTTGAAGATTAAAGTTAAAGTGAACTTAAATATTTATAAAGTAGAGTAAATAATATTGGAGTAGCAGTTCATAAACAGACAAATAACAAGTAGGTCTTGAACAATACAGTTATTTATTGTACTTCTGTGATTCTGGGCAACTCACCAACACTAAATCACAGGAATATGAAAATAAAGCAACTCCAAAGTCTAAGAGATATTTACAATGAAACTTAGTTCCTCTTGCACTTCTTAACTAACTTCCCTCCTTAACTAACTCTTCCCTCCTTAACTAACAGTTTTAAAACCAGCCAGTTACCACTTAACAAAATTAGCTTCTGGAGATCAGAGAATTATTATTTGTTCTGAGTCCTCAGAAAAAGTTGCCAGCAACAACCACATATTTTTGTAGTAGAAATGCTTCTAATGTATTTTACTGTGTGGTCCAATCACTTTGGTTGAATGCTTCAAAACTGATCAAATAAAAGTGCCACTAGCTCTTCTACTGAAGAGCTCTTTCTACTCTTGCCTGGAAAATCCCATGGATGGAGGAGCCTGGTGGGCTACAATCCATGGGGTCGCTAAGAGTCGGACACGACTGAGCGACTTCACTTTCACTTCTCACTTTCATGCATTGGAGAAGGAAATGGCAACCCACTCCAGTGTTCTTGCCTGGAGAATCCCGGGACGGGGGAGCCTGGTGGAGCAGCAGCAGCTCTTCATACTGTGATGACACAGCCCAATGAACTAAACAGCAGTCACCAGCACTTATACTGAGTCATGCTGGTTCAGTTTGATTTGCTCCCAAGTAGACTGAGCGACTTCACTTTCACTTTTCACTTTCATGCATTGGAGAAGGAAATGGCAACCCACTCCAGTGTTCTTGCCTGCAGAATCCCAGGGACGGGGGAGCCTGGTGGGCTGCCGTCTATGGGGTCGCACAGAGTTGGACGAGACTGAAGCGACTTAGCAGCAGCAGCAGCAGCAGCAATGGTGGGGTCTTGAGAGACTGAGCCATAAGCAAGTCTTAATGCTACTCATCAGGTAAATAAAGCACATTTAGAGAACTTTTACCCATGAGACGATTATCTCCTTTTCCCTTTTAATTTCATAAATGAGCATATTTTCCCTTTTTATGGTATCAAATGTTAAGTGTCTGTCTGTTGTAACAGATAGTTTGGTCAGAGATAGTTGAAAAGGGTTGTGATTAAAAACAAAACAAAAAAAATCATTGACTTAGCCCAAAGAACCTATTCCACAACACTTGGCTATCTAGGATGAAGTAGTTTTTTTTTTCCAGTGAGGCTTCTACCTTACCCAACTATAATGCCAAACTAAAAGCAAATACTAATACTTGAAGGAGCTAATTTTATTTTCAGGAATGAATAGCTGTCCTCATTCAACATTATTTCTTACAAGTCTTCAAAAAGGTGCCTGGCATTGTGTTAAGAACTTTAACTCCAAGTAAGATATAATACTAATCTTAAATCACTCAACCTAGTTGGGGAAACAGAGGAAGCAGAATGTATAAAGGCCAAGATTTATAAAACAGAATGGCAACTCAGGAAATAAGAAGTTTGCAGCTAAATCACAGGGCAGATATGGGGGAACGGCCCAAAGACGAGGCTAGGAAGAGAGAGAGAAGTCATAGTGTGGCCAGTACTTACTCAGGACAAACTAGATGCCGACAATGCAAAAGGGTTCCCTTTCTCCATATCCTTGCCAACATTTGTTATTTCTTGTCCTTTTTGATAACAGCTTGGTGTAGCTACTATGAAACGCAGTATGGAGGTTTCTCAAAGAATTAAAAATAGATCTACCAAATGGTCGAGCAATTCCACTACTAGGTATCTATCTGAAGAAAATGAAAACACTAACTCAAAAAGATATACACACCCTGTATTCATTGTAGCATTATTTATAATAGCTGAGATGTGGAAACAACCTAGGTGTCTATCAATGGATGAGCAGATAAAGATGTGGAATACATGCGATGGGACACTGCTTAGTCACAAAAAAGAATGAAATCTTGCCATGTTGGACTACATGGGTGGACTTTGTGGGTATAATGCTAAGTAAATCAGAGAAAGACAAATACTACATGATTTCACTTATAAGTGGAATCTAAAAAACAAAGAAACAAACAATAAATAAATAAAAACAAAAAGAAAACTCAGACAACATAAAGCAAAACTCTTAGATACAGAGAACAGACTGGTGGTTGCCAGAAGGGAGGATAATGGGGGGAGTGAAATGGATGAAGAGGATTAGAGGTACACAGTTCTAGCTATAAAACAAATGTCATGGGGATTTAAAGTACAGCATAAAGAACAGAGTCAATAATATTTTATTAACTTTGTACAGTGACAGACGGTATCTAGACTTACTGCGGTGATTATTTCACAACATATACAAATGTCAAATCACTATGTTATACATCTAAAACTAATATAATATTGTATGTCAACTATACCTCAATAAAGATCTAACTATATGCCAGCTGCTGTGGTAAATGCCACATATATTTTTTTCTCACTGAATCATTGCAAAACAAGTCTATAAAAGCAGACCTTATTTTGATCACCTGGTTATAGATGAGGAGGCTGAGAAACAAAGAAGGTGTGTAAACTGAAACCTATGTTACCCAGTTAATAAGCAGAATTATGATTTGACTGTGGCTCCAAGATTCCAGGTAGCTCAGACGATAAAGCGTCTGCCTACAATGCAGGTGACCCAAGTTCGATCCCTGGGTCAGGAAGATCCTCTGGAGAAGGAAATGGCAACCCACTCTAGTATTCTTGCCTGGAGAATCCCATGGACAGAGGAGCATGGTAGGCTCCTACAGTCCATGGGGTTGCAAAGAGTTGGACATGATTGAGCGACTTCACTCACTCCAAGATTCCAAAGTCTATGCCTAAAATAAAGGGCCTTGTGTAGAAAAACAAGTTTTGCTTCTTTCTTGTTGTGTCTGACTCTGCAATTCCATGGACTGCAGCCTGTCCTGCTCCTCGTCCATGGAATTCTCCAGGCAAGAGTACTGGAGTAGGTTGCCATTTCCTTCTCCAGGGGATCTTCCCGACCCAGGGATTGAACCCAGGTCTCCTGCATTGCAGGCAGATTCTTTACCAACTGAGCCACTAGGGAAGCCCTTGTAGATGAAAAGGTGTCATGGATGAGTCTCACAAAGATAAGCAGCACAATGAGTTTGACTCCAGATAAAGGTGACCCCGACCCAAAGTTCTGCATGAACTTCAGGGGACAGATCATGGAGTAGGTAGGTATCTGGAGGGCCAAAGTGGTAATGGAGGCTGGAAATGATGGAGCTGTGAGTTTTGGCAGCAGAAATGAAAAGAAGCCATGACTCTACTCAAACACTGATTCAATTAGAGATATTTAAGTTTCTAAATAATGACTCTGAAATGAGAAATATGCTCTTGATAACCCTTGCTGCTGCTGCTGCTGCTGCTGCTAAGTTGCTTCAGTCATCTCCAACTCTGTGCGACCCCATAGACGGCAGCCCACCAGGCTTGCCCGTCCCTGGGATTCTCCAGGCAAGAACACTGGAGTGGGTTGCCATTTCCTTCTCCAATGCATGAAAGTGAAAAGGGAAAGTGAAGTCGCTCAGTCGTGTCCGACTCTTAGCGACCCCGTGGACTGCAGCCTACCAGGCTCCTCCATCCATGGGATTTTCCAGGCAAGAGTACTGGAGTGGGTTGCCATTGCCTTCCCCGAAAGGGCATGATAAATGCCCTTAAAATGAAAGGTGATAAGGACTCGTATTATGGCACTACTCCTGCTGAGAGTTTGGCCTACTTCTGCTGGAGAGTATGGCCAAATATAACCCTTCTGAAGAAATTATAAACATCAGGGGGAAGAGAATCATTGTCTTTTCTCTGTAAATGTGAACTATGAGGCCTAGAACTAAGAGCTGACCATGTCTGTTGCCACCTGTTACTCAAAAATGGATGTCAAAGTAAGAAGTGAGTCAAGGTGAGAGAGACACGCGTGCATCCAGGGTATTCGTGCTATTGGTGAAGCCCTGGCTGTACCATGCTTGAATCAATACCACAACCTTTACCCTTCCCATTCCTTTCTCAGTTAAGCTCATTTGATTTGAATTTCTGCCACTTGCAGCTGAGAGTCCTGATTACCAATGCAAGAACAGCAGTAAATTAACTTCCTCTTTGAAAACACAACATAATAGAATATTGGTTAAAAATAACTACATTATATAATGAAATAAACTCATTATCAGTAGATTAACTTGAATTATGAACTGATACTTATTGCTTTGGCACTGAGGAACCAACGTTAGAGAACCTTAAGAGACAAAACCAAAAGCATCCTTTTTTTGAAGAATCATTTATGATGAAAGCTAACAGGAAAAAGCTAGTAGATCTCAACATTTAAAACAATGTAGAGAGTTGCATTTAGCAAGGCACATTTTCAGTTGAGCACAATGGAAAATATGAGTGAATATAACATTTCATGAATTATGCATTATATCAGAACATCATTTGGTAAGCATTCTGACCTCTGCTATTTCTGTTCTGGTGTCTGTCGTAGTCCCAATTAATCAGGAAAGAAATTAGCATGGTAGATAATACATAATGGTAGAATTAAAGACAGGAAGTTGAAAACCCTTATAGTACTTTAACATTTAAAAGCATGAAATTAGTTTTGAAATTAAAATGAAATCAAAGAGTAGGAGCAAGAAGTAACCTCTTTCTAGTTCAAGCTATAATTTTTAAAAGGACATAAAATTGCTCTCTATATTTTTATTCTCCACAATGTAGTTCAACGTGAATGAACTAAATATGTAATAAAAACAGAGAGAATAGTGAGTCGATCAATGTAGGCCCTGCTCTAAACTGAATACATAGCACATTAAAAAATAATCAGGTGATTAGATACGAGAAAACTTTTATAAAGGACACTTCATTTCGAAATTATTACCATAGGCAAATAAATATTTTCATCATAAATGGAAATTTTTATTATGTTTGTTTATTCTCTATCCCCTCTCTCACAAAAATGCACAGGGATATATTTTTGTCCAAGCACTTAGAGAAGTATTAAAGGTATTTAATAGACATGTGTTTAATGAATAACTGAAAAGTTGACTATGACAATGCTGAATGAAAATAAACACCATATACAGCCCTCTAGTTTGTAACATAACTTATAATTACCAAAATGTACTTTAATTAGTAAAACTGATAATTGTACATAAGAGGAAAACTATACATAATTTGAGCCCAAAGAAAACACCTAGGCCCAGAGGATACTGGTTTGAAAACAAATAAGTCCCCTGTTCCTCGGTATGTAATCTCTTTTTTTCTTGCAAATGAGACCCAACAAGTCAGTTGAGGAAAAAGAAGGGAGACAGAAAAGACAGGTGGGGAGGGAGAAGATGAGGAGGAAAAGAGGTAATTTCTGTGAAATAATGGCACAGACAGTGACTCCAAGACTCATATTTTCAGTAATATGGTGGAGTCAGCTAGTGCGACTTCCCCTATTTTTGCTACAGACAGACAGAAGTGAGAGATAAAATTTAACAGCAAATTATCTGAGCTTGGAAGAAACAAGGAAAATCCCCAGATGCTAAAAATGAAGATAAAACAGTGAAACCGGTAACCCATGAACCCTAACTGGGGAGGCTGCCTTACAGCACAGACGGTAGAAACAGTGAATGTGCAGCCATAATGGGATCAAGGATGTGGCAAGAAGTTGGAATGGAGGCCGGCCCTTTTATTTACATTTTTTTTTGCAATTTAATTTTTTTAATTGGAGTATAATTGCCTCACAGTGACGTGTTAGTTTCTGCAGCAGCTGAGCTCCCTAGGCTACACAGCTGCCTATTTTACACATGATAGTGAAGCGACTCAGCAGCAGCAGCAGCATCTCTCAATAGAGGCCTTTTAAAGTTCGCCTTCTTGACAGGCTAACAGCTAAGTAGAAGGAACACTAACAGAGCTTTCTCCATCAGTTCATGGAAGCAACAAGAGCATTGTTCTGTCCAAGACTGTACACTGAAGAGAGGAGAGAAGGAGGGTTGATATAAACAGAAATGATCTCTCTGATGAGAAACAGAAACCCCAGTTTGTCCACTTGAGGGTGTAGAAACCAAATTATACTGACTGCAGAGTTCAGGGGGCCTGAAGTTGAGGAAAAGAGAAGTGGTGTTAGAAGATGATAGAAAATGTCTTTTTAAATATCCAGGTTTCTGATTTTTTCCAAATAAAACAAACAGCCAAGGTTTCTCAGAAATAAAGATCTGATCCTCAAAAGAGAAGAACACAGATGTATATAAATGTGTTATAAGAAGAAATCCTCTAAATAATAATGATCCTCTTGGAAAAGATTAAAGTGGAGAACAGGGAGGAAAATATTAAAAAAGATCCCTGGGCTTAAATTAAAATTTTCTATTCAGAAGCAAAAATCACCTGGTAACTTGACTATTGTTCTATCTTCACTGACAAGAGGAAGAACCTGCTTGTCTTTCCAGGGGTAGAATTTAGGTCAGAAAATATGAGCAACATTAAATTTAAATATATTTTTCTTACCCTTTTTCTTATCTTATTGGGATTATACTGCAGGCAATGCTTTTTAATATCCAAGTAAACACGATAAAATTTATCTAACCAGAGTATCCTAACACTAATCTTATGCAACACTTTAGGCCAACCTAATACAATACCATTCTGATTTTTCAGGTTCTAGAAATCATTTTAACAAATAAGTAGTACATTTTCAAAACTGCTTAAGGACTTGGAAACATAATTTGATTGCTTAACAGAATTATTAGAATTAATAATAATTAATATAATTATTCTATTAATAAAATTCTTCACTTATAATCACAGATTTAAAACTTCAAAAACTCTCGTTGATCAGGTAAAAAAGACAGACTAGAAAGTTGTGTGCCTGTGATCAACCACACAAATCTTGAGAGACCAAGATGGAACCTACAGTCATCATAAGTAATTAAAACAGAGTAAAAAGGAGTAATCTGAAAGTACAGTTTGCTTCATGAATACAACATTAAAACATTAAAAAAGGAACGGAATCACTACACTTAATTCCATCTGTTTTGCTTATGTATTTGTTAGTGGCTCAATCGTGTCTGACTCTTTGGGATCCCATGGACCGGAGCCTAGGAGGCTCCTCTGTCCATGGGATTTCCCAGGCAAGAATACTGGAGTGGGTAGCCATTCCCTTCGCCAGGGGATCTTCCCGACCCAGGAATAGAACCCAGGTCTCCCGCAGTGCAGGTAGATTCTCTACCGCCTGAGCCACCAGGGAAGCATGCATCGTGTATTTCAATTTTTTATTTTGTTATTGTTTTTCATTGATTTCTTATTGTTTATAACCATGAATATAACAACTTCTGAATCTTGTGATTCCATCTAGTGAATTGTCAAGCCTGAAGGTAGTCTTGGAGATTGCTAACACACCTTTTAAAGCCATGGTCGAGTCCTATTAAACCCAGGAAACCTTTCCTCATCCAGCGCTCTTTGATTTTCCTCTTCTTTGCCACTAAATTGTATATTGTCTTATCATTTTCTATGGTTCATTGATCTTTAGACCTATGAAAATTTTACTGCCCAAACAGATAATTATAAAATGTTAACAAATAATGTATATCCAATGCTACACCTAGCTGGACATTTCAATAAAACCTGTTATATTGAACTTATATGCAGAGTACATCATGAGAAACGCTGGGCTGGAAGAAGCACAAGCTGGAATCAAGATTGCTGGGAGAAATATCAATAACCTCAGGTATGTAGATGACACCACCCTAATGGCAGAAAGTGAAGAGGAACTCAAAAGCCTCTTGATGAAAGTGAAAAAGGAGAGTGAAAAAGTTGGCTTAAAGCTCAACATTCAGAAAACGAAGATCATGGCATCTGGTCCCATCACTTCATGGGAAATAGATGGGGAAACAGTGGAAACAATGTCAGACTTTATTTTGGGGGGCTCCAAAATCACTGCAGATGGTGACTGCAGCCATGAAATTAAAAGACGCTTACTCCTTGGGAGGAAAGTTATGACCAACCTAGATAGCATATTCAAAAGCAGAGACATTACTTTGCCAACCAAGGTCCATCTAGTCAAGGCTATGGTTTTTCCAGTGGTCATGTATGGATGCAAGAGTTGGACTGTCAAGAAAGCTGAGCACCGAAGAATTGATGCTTTTGAACTGTGGTGTTGGAGAAGACTCTTGAGAGTCCCTTGGACTGCAAGGAGATCCAACCAGTCCATTCTGAAGGAGATCAGCCCTGGGATTTCTTTGGAAGGAATGATGCTAAAGCTGAAACTCCAGTACTTTGGCCACCTCATGCAAAGAGTTGACTCATTGGAAAAGACTCTGATGCTGGGAGGGATTGGGGGCGGGAGGAAAAGGGGACGATGGAGGATGAGATGGCTGGATGGCATCACTGACTCGATGGACGTGGGTTTGAGTGAACTCCGGGAGATGGTGATGGACAGGGAGGCCTGGCGTGCTGCGATTCATGGGGTCGCAAAGAGTCAGACACAACTGAGCAAGTGAACTGAACTGATACTGAACTTAATTCAGGTACTTACTGGCAATTTCAATATAATACTAATCAAACACTTTCATACTTTACAATTCAAACAAGATGGTTACAGTAGAGATCTTTAATTCATTTGTATGCTGAACTGAAAAACAAGTATCAAAAGGAAGGCAAGTGTTTCCCCCACTAGCCAAGTGAACACACACTAGCAGGAGACGGTTATTTTCCCTCCTCAACACTTAATTGGCCATATGAATTATCTGTATATACCAATCAAGTTCAATGGCAACTTGATATAAAAAAGAAAGAGAGATTGACTCAGAGTCCAAAATATATCACTAGATAAAGCAAGCATTATTCTATAGGTTCTTTGCAAAAAGCATTCAAGTTTCTATGATTTCATCTTACCATTTAGTATCCACTTAAATATATTGAGGGTGATTTTATGTTCATAAAAATACTAGGGACACATTTTTACTGCTGAAAAGGATCTTAAAAATAGCCCACTGAGGAAGGGAGCTCACAGAAGTTATGTGATTTGATCAAAGACATACAATCTAACTCAGATCTCTTAATTTCCATCTATGATCTAACTGTAGAAGCATACTGTACTTACACAAAATCAATCATATTGATGATGACTTCTGGCTGTGTACACCTCTCCGTTTATTTCATAAGCAGCAAATAGGAATTGTGATAGATAACATCATCTAAATTCATTCTTCTATAGAAATGCTTTCACCTTTAAAGAAAATTTATATTTAAATACATTTTGAGGTTTTCTCTGTATGGGCATCTTCCTAAAACATTCAGATCCAAATGAAAAACATAAATCAGGAAAAAGAAATGTGATTGGTAAATTTCAGAGTGATTCAACAGTTGATGTGCATTAAGAGAAATAGTGATATTGGATAACACTCCCTGAAAATGAGTGAGAGTAACCAGCATACAGCAGCTAGGGCTGTCCCGTACTAGTTCATAGAATCTTCACAGCAACCCTGTCATAGATGCTATTATCATACCCACTGTACAGCTGAGAAAACCGAAGAATAGAGAAGTTTACAAATTTGATAAAGATAAATGCCAAAGTTGGAGGTCAAAACCAGGGAATCTGTTTTCAGCCTTAGGACTCAACCACTGCAACATCATGCTATATTGTCTCCTGTAGGTAGTAGGTCCTCTGTAGGAGAAATGTGCAAATAAAGAAAAACACATACGGATTAATTCTAAAGGGAAAATGTGCAGATTCCGCGAGAATATTAATGAAGCAAAGATATTAATGTTTGTTTACATCATTAGCAGAATACATTACACGAAAATTCATTAACAGCTAAACAACATTAAGAAAATGCGTTATTCTCCTGAGGGGAAAATTTCTATGAACTAAAAAAGTTTAAAAATTCTCTCCAAAGTCTACTTCCTCTTTTATTACTTTTATTCTTTTCCTAAAAGGTCTGTTATCCACTTCGGGATGATAAATGCATTTTTTTTCCTATAAAATTTCCTTTATAGTTCAGGAGGCTGCAGAAGGAATTATAGAAAACCTACCAGATTTGAAAGTTAAAGGATGTGGGTTATATTTCATCCTACATTGTGTGAGTTTTATTCAAACACAATACACACCGTCTCATGGCTTCTTTTGTAGTGTTTCAGCAGAGATAAGCCAAGAGTCCTTATGGCTCCCAAAGCCTAAAATATTCACCATCTGGCCCTCTACAGAAAAAGTTTACCCATTAATGAGATAATCCACAGGTAAAACACTTAAAGAGAGTTCCTCCCATGCTGATCATCACTCAGGACAGGTGAGCTCAGCATGGGGGACAGAGGGTGGTGATGTCAACAGAGAGCACCAGGTGCTCTGAAAACAGAAAGGAAACGTCCCTGTACCCAAGGACAAACCCAGGACACGGCATACAAGGATTTCTAAAGCTTTTTTCCTCTTTGTTGGTATAAAACCTTCTTTTCAAATAAAACATGACACTGAAATTCAATACACAAAATGAATAAAAGCAGTGACATTCTCGCTGGGAATGGGGATGGCCGAGCTAGAATTCAGGCATCCTGGCTCCCAGCCTTTGGCCCTTTCCTTGTATCACATGCTGTTCTTTCATATAATAAGGCTTTGTTACTGTTCGATTTTTATTTGCATAATGAAGATAAATAATGTTACATAAAGAGGTGCTTTAACAAATTTGCTTTCCAAGTAATAATCTAGGGCCTCTCAACAAAAGGTTAATCTCAAATTTTTTTCAACATCAAACCCAAGAGATATTTGGTAGCTCCAAATGAGAGTTGATTATTTCACAATTGTAGCATAAATCACGGAGAAGGCAATGGCACCCCAATCCAGTACTCTTGCCTGGAAAACCCCATGGATGGAGGAGCCTGGTAGGCTGCAGTCCATGGGATCGCTGAGGGTCGGACACAACTGAGTGACTTCACTTTCCCTTTTCACTTTCATGCATTGGAGAAGGAAATGGCAACCCACTCCAGTGTTCTTGCCTGGAGAATCCCAGGGACGGGGGAGCCTGGTGGGCTGCCGTCTATGGTGTCGCACAGAGTCGGACACGACTGAAGTGACTTAGCAACAGCAGCATAAATCATCATGTTAGAAAATAACCCCTTGTTAGGGGTGCTGAAGGCAACTTTGAATGTCATTTCAAATGAACTCTGGGGTAGAATTTGGGTTCTGCGCCTTTGGTTTGTAGGGAAAGCCTGTGTGAGGCTGCACTCTGATTTCCTCTTCTACCTTATCACTCTTACTTCCCACTGCTCACCAAACATCTTTTCAAAACAATCTTAACGTCATTTATAAGTTGGAAAAAGGCTCTGCCTTGTATTGAATAATATCCAGGGTTTACTTGGTCATCTGAATTAAATTCACCCTTTCCCATCCACTTTAGTTCACTGATTCCTAAAATGTCCTTGTTCACATCCAGTTTACCTTGATTCATGGACCTAACATTCCAGGTTCCTATGCAGTACTGTTCTGTTCTTTACAGCATCGGACTTTACTTTCACCACCAGGCACATTCACAACTTTGGACCATAAAGAAGGCTGAGCACTTGAAGAACTGATGCTTTCAAATTGTGGTACTGGAAAAGACTCTTGAGAATCCCTTGAACAGCAAGGAGATCAAACCAGTCAATTGTAAAGGAAATTAACCCTGAATATTCACTGGAAGGGCTGAAGCTAAAGCTCCAATACTTTGGCTACCTGATGTGAAGAGCCAACTCATTGAAAAAGACCCTGATGCTGGGAAATATTGAGGGCAAGAGGAGAAGGGGGTGACAGCGGATGAGATGGTTGGATGGCATCACTGACTCAATGGACATGAATCTGAGCAAACTCTAGAAGGACAGGGAAACCTGGCGTGCTGCAGTTCACGGGGTCGCAGAGTCACACACAACTTAGCAACAGCAGGATGCTCAGGCCATCAGTGCCCTTCCCAGCAACCCTATCCCCAACCTCAACATCCGTCCCCAACTTCCGTTTCTCACCTGCTCCCCCTGCTACCTACACCACTGCCACTCACCGGCCCACTATCAGAGAACCCTCCTCACTGCAAATACTTTCATTAACTGAGGGAGAAAAAAAAATATGCTAAAAAAACCTATCAGATCTATTATATTTTTTCTTTGAAACATGAATAATCAACTGAAAGCATTAATATGGGAAAAATGTATGTAAACCCACTGGTCTTTCTCCCAACAAACAAAATTTTTCAAGCTGTTTTTGTAAACTGTGATTTCAAAGGCCGTTCTACCGAAAAATTACTGTTTTCAACATATAATTTGAAGAGGTAAAATGAATCCTAGATATGAAGGAATTTCGTTCTTGTCACATGAAGTATTATACTATAGACTTGTGTTACTAAGTCTTATACATTATTAATCAACATTTCCATCTGTCAAAGCTGTAAGCAGAATAATAACTGTTGTCAAGAATGACAGGCGAGAAGAAAAAAAGAAAAGAGAGAGAGAGAAAGAAAGAATGAGAGTTACAAACAGAGTGATTTCATACTCATCACCAAGAAAGTACTTGTGGAAAGAAGTAGATGCTCTGTAGATTTTTAACTGATAAAATATTATCTATTTTGCCCTGAATTCCAAATGAAAGGGCATATCCAATTAGCATCATTATAGGCAAGGCAGCAGAATCATGGGACAGGTTAAAACATTAGTTTTCATAACCATTCCCACTTCTCCACTTCTGAGGATTTCTGCTATCTTTTCTTTGTGGTCTCATCAGAGGTAAAGGGGAGAAATAAATATTTGCAGAAACCTCAATCCAGGACAAGGAGATCCTAAAGGCAGACGTGCCTGATGAAAAAGAAGACACGTCTGTGGGGAGAGAGGGGCAAAGTAGTGAGGTTCAGTGAAGAGGAGAGTCCCAGAACATGATCAAGAGGGATGTGAGCACAGTCTAAGAGAGGATTTTAAGTGAAGTATGATATGACTGGGTCATCACATGTCAATAATAGTTACTGTTGCTCCGAGCCCTACAGCCTGAGAGACAATCTGACAAACACGAACAGATTTACAGAGTGAAGCTTCACTCAGCTTCTCAGTCTCACTCCAGATCCCAAGAAGGTACCTCTCAAATTGCCTCAAACATGGAAATAAAATTAAAAAAAATAACCGTAAGGACCTTGCAGAGGAACTCCCCGCAAAGCTTCAACAACCGGGATGTGAACTACTGCAGATAAGCACGTATTCCTCATCAAGGGCTCCGCTGATTTTTAAATCGGGCTAACAAGCCCATCCCCAGAAGTGCCCAGGGTATAAGAGAAAGGGCTTGCCTTGATTCTTCCTGCCCGAGGCTACCAAGGAGCCCACTTATCTTCAGGGAGTTATCCTCTCAAATATTCCCCCAGCATATTGCCTAAGGGGAAATGGCTGCAGCTGCTGCTTAGTGCATTTTCTTTTTTTTTTTGGTCAGGAAGATAAGTTTGCTCATTGAAAGGTAAATGGAAGAAGAAAAGGCTTCTGCAACTGTCATATTTCACAAGCAAAAGGCCTTTTTAAAATTCCCTGGAAGTTTGATTTTCTCTTTCAGGCCAAAAGAACTGTAATTGCCCAACTGTGGGATGGGCGAGATAGGCCTTGTTTCTATAGTCCAGACCTAGACAAAAAGTTTAATTCTCTGAAAAGCTACTTCTCTCCTATTAAGTCGCTTTCCTCCTGGATATAAAGTTGGCCAATCACCTGTCTGAAAATGTGCTGCCTTTAGTGGAATGTGGTTTTCTTTAGTCGAAAGAAAGTCACTTTTCAGCTTGTCCTTCTGATTCCCTGGCAAAGGAGAACTTAGCCTTCTTCTTTATCTTTTTCCCTGGCTCCACTTCAATTCCATCAGCTATACAGAGGGCTTCTAGATAATAATAACCCTAAATTACTTCTGCTGGAAGATCTTATGGAAAAAGAGCCTGTGAAGTGGTAAGTTTCAAGAATATTTTATGACATTTTAGCTGCTGCTGGTGTTGTTCAGTCGCGAAGTCGTTTCTGACTCTTTGCAACCCCATGGACTGCAGCACACCAGGCCTCTCTGTCCTTCACTATCCCCTAGAGTTTACTCAGATTCATGTTCACTGAGTCAGTGATGCTAACTAACCATCTCATCCTTTGCTGTCCTCATCTCCTTTTTTTTCTATTTCTATTTTAGCTAGTTACATTAATTTCAGAAGGAATCTTTAGGGAGCCCACCGCTTGGGGCTTTAAGCTATGGAAAAACGTGGGAGCAATGTAAATTACCTTGGGAAAACACAAACTACTAGAAATATCAACTACTCAAAGAATCTATCCCTTTAAACATTAAAGAGATTCATATAGAAAGGAAAGACATTTATGGATATTTCCTCATTTATTAAATGACTGTCGACAACTGTAAATAAAACTATGGTTCAATTCATGTATTTATCTCTTTCACCATGCCAGGCTCTAGTGGATGAGAAGATAAACAAGTACCTGCTCTCCATAAGATTAAGAAACTAGCAGAAAAGCAAGCATCCTATAATTACAGTGTGATATATGCCATCCTTGTGATATAAATAAAGAAAGTAAAGGAATGCAGAGTGGGGGGAAGTAATCTGGCCAGGAGACAGAAGAAAAGAAAGGATGCAAGAAGCTTTCACTTGAGGGGAAATTGGAGCTGAGCTTTGAGAATCATCAGAATTTGCTAGGCAGGAAAGTGATGGGGTGCCATTTCGGATACTGTGAATCTGTAGCACATTTGAGGAAAGGCAGAGAGCTCAGTGAGCCCAGGAAACAGGGGGAAAGGGTAGGAGAAGCAGTTCACAAGCTGGATTTTTTAAGGTCTTGAAAACCATACAAAAAACCAATCTTTCTTTGAGGCTCTGAGGAGCTGTCCATGGTTTCTGAGGAAAAGACAACTCACAAACAAAGCAACTGGCCAGAAAAATTACCCCTCAGACAAATAAGTACAGTACACAGTACAGAACAGAGTGTTTGAAAACTACATTTTCTTACACTTGGATTTTAATCAGTTCTCAGTTCTAGTGTGGGAACAGAGGAGAAATCCTAACCAATTACTTCAGACTTTCCCTTTTGTGAGTGTGTTTACACTGATAACAAAGCAATAGATATTTTTTAAATTTATCAATTTTGTTGTCATAATTCTCAAGGTTAGATTTTTAGTTACAATACCCATCTGTATTAAGTATCCCATATATTTAGTATGGATAAAATTTATGTAAGAGAGATTGGAATTTAATAATGTATCACTATTTACTTGTCAAGGTTGTTTGGACTACATTAATTTTATCTTCTCACATTTAATATTATTCTTTACACAGCAGGTTTCTTTTCTTTGTTCGTCTTCCCTTGGTGTCCTCTTTCATGGAGGATTAAAGTTTAGAATCTCAATGGACAGAAAAAGAAAAGTTTTTTCTAAGTGTTAATTTCTAGAAAAACTATACAAACTCCCCAACTCTTTTTTTTTTTTGTTATTTGGAAAAAGTGAAAAAAAGAGGGGGTGAAGGGAGAGAGAGAGAAAGAATGAGAGTTCTACAGAAAAGATATTCTGGGGCATCCTGCTGTGTTAGTCAGATCCGACAGCTGCTGCAAATAGAATGTCCGGAAGCACTGTGCTGTGTAGTGGGAGAGAAGCGCTCCGTTGGTTAACTGCCTTGCTCCAATGGTGTCCTAGATAGAAAGTCATCTGGGGGCATAAGCTACAGGAAATATACATTATGGTTATACTTTATGCAAAATGCTTTAATATGATGAATAAAATCAGACCTTAAGCTTAGAGTGTTGATAAGCACAAAGCCTTTGACTGCGTGGATCATCACAAACTGTGGAAAATTATTAAATAGATGGGAATATCAAACCACCTTACCTGTCTCCTGAGAAACCTACATGCAGGTCAATAAGCAATGGTTAGGATCTCACATGGAACAACTGACTGGTTCAAAAACGGAAAAGGAGTACGTCAAGGCTGTATATTGTCACCCTGCTTATTTAACTTATATGCAGAGTCCATCATGAGAAACGCTGGGCTGGACGAAGCACAAGCTGGAATCAAGATTGCCAGGAGAAATATCAACAACCTCGATATGCAGATGACACCATCCTTATGGCAAAAAGCAAAGAGGAACTAAAGAGCCTCTTGATGAAGGTGAAAAAGGAGAGTGAAAAAAGCTGGCTTAAAACTCAACATTCAAAAAACTAAGATCATGGCATCCAATCCTATCACTTCATGGCAAATAGATGGGTAAAAAGTAGAAACAGTGAGAGATTTTATTTTTGGGGGCTCCAAAATCACTGCAGATGGTGATTTCACTGCTTGCTCCTCAGAAGGAAAGATATGAAAAACATAGACAGTGTATTAAAAACCAAAGATATCACTTTGCCAACAAAGGCCCACTTAGTAAAAGCTATGGTTTTTCTGGTAGTCATGTATAGATGTAAGAGTTGGACCATAAAGAAAGCTGAGTGTCGAAGAATTGATGTTTTCGAATTGTGGTGCTGGAGAAGACTCTTGAGAGTCCCTTGGACTGCAAGGGGATCAAACCAGTCAATCCTAAAGGACATCAACCCTGAATATTCATTGGAAGGACTGAAGCTGAAGCTTAATGGAAAAGACCCTGATGCTGAGAAAGGTTGAAGGCAAAAGGAGAAGGGGCTTGAGAGATGATGAGAAGGTTAGAAACACCGACTCAAAGGAAGCATGGTATGCTGCAGTCCATCAGGTTGCACAGAGTCAGACATGACTTAGCGACTGAACAACAATATTATGTGTGTGTGTGTGTGTGTGTGTGTGTGTGTGTGTGTGTGTATGTGTGTGTGTGTGTGTGGAGAGACAGAGATAGATATTAGATAGATACATGAGGTTTCCTGGTGGCTCAGTGGTAAACAATCCATCTGCCAATGCAGGAGACGTAAGAGACCCAGGTTGCAGGTTCCATGACTGGATTGAGAAGATCCCCTGGTAGGAAATGACAACCCATCTCAGTATTGTTGCCTGGAAAATCCACAGATGGAGGAGCCTGGCAGGCTACAGTTCATGGGTTCATAAAGATCTGGACACAACTGAGTGAACACATACACACACACACACTCACATATATGTGTGTGTGTGTGTATTTACAAAACCTTTCATATAAAAAATACTAAGGTATATTGCACATCAAATAATCAAATAATTGGTCATCAAATTGCAGTGAACATTTGTAATTATCTTTTCAAGGATAAAACAAGTATATCAAGCCACTAGCTTTTCCTAGCCTAATGTTTTACTTAAGTTTTGAAGGGAGAAGTTCAATACTGAATCTTTACAGAGATCCAAATAAAATAAAGAAACAAGGATGTGATTTACTATTGTAGGTTCATTTATCTTTGTTAAAAAAAAAATCACTGTAAGTAAATGGTTATAACCCTCAATGACCAAGAGAGGTAGGGAGATGGCAGACAAATGCAAAATGTAATGAGGCAGGATTGTCCAAAAAGCTCTGCCTGTCTTCAGTCTAGATTCTTTTCAATAAAGATTGATTTTAGCCTTCAAGGCAGAATGTACATCATTACTCTTTAGATATTCCATTCCAGGAGGCTAAACTCCTCCCTAGAGATTTGCCTTGTTTGTGCACATGTGACACAGAGAAAAAGAAGCTTTCAGTCATGTAGTTTATAAATTTACCCTTATATAACCAAACAACTGATAAGTTTACATTAGAACATAATTATCCAAAAAAGACGCCTGTGTTTCTCCAATGGTCAGATTTTCCTTTACACAGCCTGTTACCAATGCTGAGTCACTTCAGTGATACAAAGGTACTTTAGATTTACTACAGTTTTTGATTTGACAAAAATTACTATCAAGTCGCACAAACCTTTCAAGACCATCTGCCTCTCCAAATGGTCCATCCTACCGATTATCCATTTCCAAAGGCCTTTGAGAAATACATTTCATGATTCTTTCCTAGTTCACACCCAAGTTTAAAAATAACACACATACCAAAAATAAAAGGTTTTTTCTGATCTACACTACATGCCTCTTGTTTCCAGTTTGGCTCATTTGAAGTTATTCTTTGTGGAATTGAGAGCTAATGTTAGACATAAGTAGAGATGACTTTCTCTGACCAGCAGAATCAGAAGTTCTCTATACCCATTGCTACATGGGCTTTCTGAGTTTTGGTTTCTTTTTAATGAAGTGGAGAAAACAATGGTGCAGCTGCTGCTGAGTCGCGTCAGTCGTGTCCGACTCTGTGCGACACTGAGCAATTACAGTTACTTCTCTTTGTTACCTTACCCATTATGTTTTCTGTGGTATTTCTTTGATTCTAAGGTGCCATTGATTCTAAGGCTCACTAGTGAATTAATAATAGCTTTTCTGAACATCTTTTCTAAAATGTTTAATGAGTAAAAGCATGAGTCTTAGAATCAAGACCAAGGGATTTTTCAAAAGTAATTTTCAACCACGCTATAGAGATTTTCAGCTATAAATTAGTATGTCAAGAGGATGCCATCCAGTTGTAGAAAGTTTCATGTATTTTATCTTGTCTTTAAATAAATACATCAAATAAGTTAATGTCATTAACAAATATTACTGGGGTAGGGAAAAGGGGAAGAAAACACCATTTGTTTTTTAGTGGCTATTTGTGTTGTCTATGTACTGTATGTAAGTCCTTTCATTTAACACTTACAATAATCCTATGAAATACATGCTATTTTCCCCATTTTACATTGAAGGGAACTCAGGCACCAAAGAGGTTAAACAACAACAAAAACAAAAGTTTGACTAAGGCAGAAGACCTAGTCCATGCAGAATGGAAAGTCAAAAGTCTAAGACCCTTTCTATTACAATGCCTCACCAAAAAATGCCAACTTAACAATTTTACAAAAACCGAAATCTCTACTAAAATATACTTTCATAGGCTTAAGACAATTTGCTTAGAAATATATCCTTTGTATCATCTGAACCTAATTCTTCAGGGATATTGACTTTTCTTACCTTAAAACCAATGTTATCCCCTGGAGACAATTCTTGAGTGACTATATTGTAACATCCTAATGAAATCATCTTTTCTAAAATTCAGTTAAGATCCCATTATTTTCACATATATCAGGATACTCTTTCTTTAATGAGACTAAACAACTGATTACTCATGTTCTATCCATGCCTGTATTCGCCAGAGGTAGTTAGGAGTTTGTGTGAAGCCTGGCTGGGCTAGTTTCGAGCTGTGGGACTTTGGACCACTTACTTACTGAGCTTCTTTAAGCCACAAATGTCATCATTATTTAAGAGTCCATGTTCATAAAGCTCTGAGCCCACTTAGCACAGAGTAAGCTCAGCTGACTCATTCCATTAATATTTTAAACGTTACTGAAGTTTACAGCCTATGTCAGGGAATTCAAACTCTCAATGCATTTAACTTCAGCTTAGGCAGCCAGCATAGTGTGCACAGTGTCTTATATATAGAAGTGATTAAACCTAATTTTAGACTCAGGCATGTCATATTCAGTTCCATTACTAATTAACAATCAAACATTGCCTTCCCCTTGGAATCAGAAAAGCGCTGGTGCTAATTCCATGGTGGTCCCTAATACCCACCTTTTCAGAGGTCACAGCTTAATCAAAACATCAAGAACCAAGGTGAACTTGTTTGTAATGAATGAAAAAATTTATTCCATAGATTCTGACCTCATGACATACTCCTAGAGGGAAAAGGCTCTCTGCACTTTTGAATTCCTACTGTAGAAAATATTCCCTTTTGGTCATGTGTGATGATCAAGTGCTCTGTGACCACCTCTAATAAGGAAGCCTGTTTAATGCTACAATTTTATACCTTCTTGAATTTGTATGATCACAGAATTTTTTCTCTCTCTACATAACATCTATTAAACCAAGTTCTATGGAAAGACAGTCTGGCATTTAAAAGATTCCAATGGAAAGTACCAAAAAAAAACCAAAAAACCCTCCTCTTTAATTTTTTGTTAAAGCAATGGCATTGTGGATTTCCTCTTCAATTTTCAGGAAAATTCTACTACAGAGGCTTGGAGTTAATGTTAAAAGTTCAACTAATTTAGTATTGACCACTCCAGGATGAGAACAGCATAGGACATTAAGTCTTATATGTCATATTAACTGTTTTAGTTCCATAAAAAGCTTTATGATTTAATTTAGCAATGGATTCCTACCACTGGAAAAAAATATATCTTTAAGCTTGATATGATTGAAATAATTCATTTTGTCCTGACAAGAGGCAAAATCAAACTACATTGCACAAGAGATTCTTCCTCGTCACAAAATAGCAATCTAGCAATTTGTAATGGTGCTTGCTAAGAAAGAAAAAAAAGTTCATATTAAAACATGGTCTGAACTTTCTGGTCACCCATTTAGGAAAACCTCATTAAATCTGAAAACATCCAAATGAAAATCAAACAACCAAAATGCTTTATTTGCATGCTTCTGAAATCTACTGCAAGAAAGAATATGTTGTACCCTAATTATACTGGTTGCCAGTGGACTTAAAATTAATATGACAACTTTCTTCAAAAGAAATATATGTACTTAGGGAATTTTTAAAGTTTCAAGAATGAAATTATAGCCCTGACAACACGAAGCTAGGTGAGAGTAAATTTTCACCAATCTTGAAGTCAGTCATGATAAATAACAATTATTTTTAACAAGGGAGAGGCCAATCTTCCATCATCTTGAAATGATATTTCCTACAACATTATGACTACTCAGAGTATTAGTCCAGAAACACAAATATATTGAAGTAAAAAAAAAATAAAGATCCTATATACCCTTATTAAATTTCACTTTGATTAACTGGTCCCCAATGTTCTTTATTATCATGTGTTTCTAATGACCATGTTTTTATTTCAGTTTTGGAGTATAATTGCTTTACAGTGTTGTGTCAGTTTCTGCTGAACAACAAAGTGAATCAATCACCAGTTCAGTTCAGTGGCTCAGCTGTATCTGACTCTTTGCAACCCCATGGACTGCAGCACACCAGGCTTCCCTGTCCATCACCAACTCCCGGAGCTTGCTCAAACTCATGCCCATCGAGTTGGTGATGCCATCCAACCATCTCATCCTCTGTCATTTCCCCTTCTCCTCCTGCCCTCAATCTTTCCCAGCATCACAGTCTTTTCCAATGAGTCACTTCTTCACATCAGATAGCCAAAGTATTGGAGCTTCAGCAACAGTCCTTCCAATGGATATTCAGGACTGATTTCCTCTAGGATTGACTGGCTTGATCACCTTGCAGTCCAAGGAACTCTCAAGAGTCTTCTCCAGCACCACAATTCGAAAGCATCAATTCATCAGCACTCAGCTTTCTTTATAGTCCAATTCGCACATCCATACACGACTACTGGAAAAACTATAGCTTTGACTAGACAGATCTTTGTCGGCAAAGTAATGTCTCTGCTTTTTAATATGCTATCTAGATTTGTCATATCTTTCTTTTCTTCCAAGGAGCAAGAGTCTTTTAATTTCATGGCTGCAGTCACCATCTGCAGTGATTTTGGAGCCCAAGAAAATAAAGTCTGTCACTGTTTCCATTGTTTCCCCATCTATTTGCCATGAAGTGATGGGACTGATGCCATGATCCTAGGTTTTTGAATGATCAGTTTTAAGCCAGCTTTTTCATTCTCCTCTTTCAGTTTCATCAAGAAGCTCTTTATTTCCTCTTCACTTTCTGCCATAAGGGTGGTGTCATCTGTATATCTGAGGTTGTTGATATTTCAGTTATATGTATACATATATCCCCTCCCTCTTGAGTCTCCCTCCCATGCACCTCACTCCCTCATCCCACCCCTCTAGGTCATCACAGAACACAGAGCTGAGCTCCCTGTGCTATATATAGCTGCTTCCTTCCAGCTAGTTATGGTAGTGTAAACATCTAATGACCACTTTTAAAAATAATACCTCCAAAGTCATCTATGCAGGTCAAAAGATTTGCTCTTTCAAACAGAAGGCTCTGTTTTGGTGTGATCTTAAATCTGATTATCTGCCCTATATGATCACCATGAAACATAGATCTACACACAATGTAGGCATCCTTCATTAACATCTGAAGGAGTAATTTTAAGTCCAACCCATTGATTGAGTCTTGTGTTAGTTGACAACCATATTCACATTATATAACAGACGTATAGGTTGCTGGGTTAACCTAAGCTTTATTAAATGATTTTCAAGAAACAATTTTGATTTTTCACAGGTAATACCATAAAATTTAGTGCAACTTAGTGTACAATCTGAGTCACTCAAGCTTGAGAGTGCTACAGACTGAATGTGTCCCCCTCAAAATCTCTGTTGAAACCTAGTTACTAATGTGATGATATATGGTGCGGACGCCTTTGGAAGGTCATGAGGTCATGAGATTATGTCGTGAGAACAGAAGCCTCACAAATGGAAATGGCATTCTTTAAAAGAGACTACAGAGAGTTCCTTTGTCCCTTCTGCCACTGAGGACAAGAAGAGAGCAAGAAGACAGCTCTCTTCTTGCCATCTTCTACATTGTGTGCAGATCTGCAGATGGCAAGAAGAGCTGTCTACGAACCAGAAAGTGGTACCTCACCAGACACTGAGTCTGCTACTGCCTTCATCTTGGACTTCCCAGCTTCCAGAACTGTGAGAAAAGCATTCCATTGTTTTTAAGACACCGGGCTTCCCAGGTGACACGAGTGGTAAAGAATCCACCTGCCAACGCAGGAGACATAAGAGATGCGGGTTTGATCCCCAGGTCAGGAAGATGCCCTGTAGAAGGGCATGGCAACCCTCTCCAGTATTCTTGCCTGGAGAATGCCATATACAGAGGAGCCTGGTGAGCTACAGTCCACAGAGTTGCAGAGTCAGACACGACTGAAGAGACTGAGCACACGCACACAGGATGATGATGGAGAGCACTTTAACCAGGGAAAGAGCCTGGATAAATACCCAGCATGGCAGCCAACTTCCAGTATGCCCAGCTGTGATTTCCACTGAGCGTCCTCCCCAACAAAGAACAGTGCAAGCTGACCTCTTTAACTCATAGGATGCTGAGGAAATGAAGCAGGGCAGCACCTCAGGTGAAATCATAGATAATACTGTGGCTTCTGCCTTGCTTTCTTAGCTTGCTTGCTTTGACAGAAGCCAGGCGTCACACTGTGAGGACACTCAAGCATGGAGAGGTCCAGACTGGAAAGAGCTAACACCTCCTGCCAACCACTAGCACTGTGTGAATGAAACATCTTAGAAGCCACTCCAGGTGAAGTTTTCAGATGACTGTAACCTTGTCTGGCAAACTGACTCAAGCTGGTGACAAACCTAATCAGAGCATCCAACTCAGCTGCTTCTAAAGCCTTGACCCATAGAAACTGAGATGCTAAGGAGTTATTGTATCTCTAAGCTGTTCAATTGTGCAGTAATACACTGTGATAATGGACAACTGCTAACTTGTGGAATAGTTTAATGCACATCCCTGCTGGCTCAGATGGTAAAGAATCTGCCTGCAATACGGGAGACCCAGGTTTGATCCCTGGGTTGGGAAGATCATCTGGAGAAGGGAATGGCTACCCACTCCAGTAATGTAGCCTGGAGAATTCCATGTACACAGGAGTCTGGCAGGGTACAATCCATGGGGTCGCAAAGTCAGACACAACTAAGTGACTAACACTTTCACTTTCACTGGATAAGTATACCCAACATTGCCAATCCATAGTGCTTTGTAGCAATTGACTTGTTATAACATATCTGTTTTATGAGTAAGATATTTGCTCTAATGGTAGGCATTAAGTGAGTATAGACTTTGAAAGAAGTTAGGCATCTCTCTCAAATGTCAAGGCTTCATTGGGTGGTGAGTAAAAAGTATCACACAAGTCTAAGTGACATGAAGGCAGGTATTCTATTTTATTTTCTACTGTATCCCCAGTGCCCAGAATAGTGTCTGGATCACAAAAGGTGCTTAGTAAATACTATATGAATGAACATATACAGAGTTCAGGAGTATCTCCCATGTTCCATCTATGATCTAACTGTAGAAGCATACTGTACTTACACAAAATCAATCATATTGATGATGACTTCTGGCTGTGTACACCTCTCCGTTTATTTCATAAGCAGCAAATAGGAATTGTGATAGATAACATCATCTAAATTCATTCTTCTATAGAAATGCTTTCACCTTTAAAGAAAATTTATATTTAAATACATTTTGAGGTTTTCTCTGTATGGGCATCTTCCTAAAACATTCAGATCCAAATGAAAAACATAAATCAGGAAAAAGAAATGTGATTGGTAAATTTCAGAGTGATTCAACAGTTGATGTGCATTAAGAGAAATAGTGATATTGGATAACACTCCCTGAAAATGAGTGAGAGTAACCAGCATACAGCAGCTAGGGCTGTCCCGTACTAGTTCATAGAATCTTCACAGCAACCCTGTCATAGATGCTATTATCATACCCACTGTACAGCTGAGAAAACCGAAGAATAGAGAAGTTTACAAATTTGATAAAGATAAATGCCAAAGTTGGAGGTCAAAACCAGGGAATCTGTTTTCAGCCTTAGGACTCAACCACTGCAACATCATGCTATATTGTCTCCTGTAGGTAGTAGGTCCTCTGTAGGAGAAATGTGCAAATAAAGAAAAACACATACGGATTAATTCTAAAGGGAAAATGTGCAGATTCCGCGAGAATATTAATGAAGCAAAGATATTAATGTTTGTTTACATCATTAGCAGAATACATTACACGAAAATTCATTAACAGCTAAACAACATTAAGAAAATGCGTTATTCTCCTGAGGGGAAAATTTCTATGAACTAAAAAAGTTTAAAAATTCTCTCCAAAGTCTACTTCCTCTTTTATTACTTTTATTCTTTTCCTAAAAGGTCTGTTATCCACTTCGGGATGATAAATGCATTTTTTTTCCTATAAAATTTCCTTTATAGTTCAGGAGGCTGCAGAAGGAATTATAGAAAACCTACCAGATTTGAAAGTTAAAGGATGTGGGTTATATTTCATCCTACATTGTGTGAGTTTTATTCAAACACAATACACACCGTCTCATGGCTTCTTTTGTAGTGTTTCAGCAGAGATAAGCCAAGAGTCCTTATGGCTCCCAAAGCCTAAAATATTCACCATCTGGCCCTCTACAGAAAAAGTTTACCCATTAATGAGATAATCCACAGGTAAAACACTTAAAGAGAGTTCCTCCCATGCTGATCATCACTCAGGACAGGTGAGCTCAGCATGGGGGACAGAGGGTGGTGATGTCAACAGAGAGCACCAGGTGCTCTGAAAACAGAAAGGAAACGTCCCTGTACCCAAGGACAAACCCAGGACACGGCATACAAGGATTTCTAAAGCTTTTTTCCTCTTTGTTGGTATAAAACCTTCTTTTCAAATAAAACATGACACTGAAATTCAATACACAAAATGAATAAAAGCAGTGACATTCTCGCTGGGAATGGGGATGGCCGAGCTAGAATTCAGGCATCCTGGCTCCCAGCCTTTGGCCCTTTCCTTGTATCACATGCTGTTCTTTCATATAATAAGGCTTTGTTACTGTTCGATTTTTATTTGCATAATGAAGATAAATAATGTTACATAAAGAGGTGCTTTAACAAATTTGCTTTCCAAGTAATAATCTAGGGCCTCTCAACAAAAGGTTAATCTCAAATTTTTTTCAACATCAAACCCAAGAGATATTTGGTAGCTCCAAATGAGAGTTGATTATTTCACAATTGTAGCATAAATCACGGAGAAGGCAATGGCACCCCAATCCAGTACTCTTGCCTGGAAAACCCCATGGATGGAGGAGCCTGGTAGGCTGCAGTCCATGGGATCGCTGAGGGTCGGACACAACTGAGTGACTTCACTTTCCCTTTTCACTTTCATGCATTGGAGAAGGAAATGGCAACCCACTCCAGTGTTCTTGCCTGGAGAATCCCAGGGACGGGGGAGCCTGGTGGGCTGCCGTCTATGGTGTCGCACAGAGTCGGACACGACTGAAGTGACTTAGCAACAGCAGCATAAATCATCATGTTAGAAAATAACCCCTTGTTAGGGGTGCTGAAGGCAACTTTGAATGTCATTTCAAATGAACTCTGGGGTAGAATTTGGGTTCTGCGCCTTTGGTTTGTAGGGAAAGCCTGTGTGAGGCTGCACTCTGATTTCCTCTTCTACCTTATCACTCTTACTTCCCACTGCTCACCAAACATCTTTTCAAAACAATCTTAACGTCATTTATAAGTTGGAAAAAGGCTCTGCCTTGTATTGAATAATATCCAGGGTTTACTTGGTCATCTGAATTAAATTCACCCTTTCCCATCCACTTTAGTTCACTGATTCCTAAAATGTCCTTGTTCACATCCAGTTTACCTTGATTCATGGACCTAACATTCCAGGTTCCTATGCAGTACTGTTCTGTTCTTTACAGCATCGGACTTTACTTTCACCACCAGGCACATTCACAACTTTGGACCATAAAGAAGGCTGAGCACTTGAAGAACTGATGCTTTCAAATTGTGGTACTGGAAAAGACTCTTGAGAATCCCTTGAACAGCAAGGAGATCAAACCAGTCAATTGTAAAGGAAATTAACCCTGAATATTCACTGGAAGGGCTGAAGCTAAAGCTCCAATACTTTGGCTACCTGATGTGAAGAGCCAACTCATTGAAAAAGACCCTGATGCTGGGAAATATTGAGGGCAAGAGGAGAAGGGGGTGACAGCGGATGAGATGGTTGGATGGCATCACTGACTCAATGGACATGAATCTGAGCAAACTCTAGAAGGACAGGGAAACCTGGCGTGCTGCAGTTCACGGGGTCGCAGAGTCACACACAACTTAGCAACAGCAGGATGCTCAGGCCATCAGTGCCCTTCCCAGCAACCCTATCCCCAACCTCAACATCCGTCCCCAACTTCCGTTTCTCACCTGCTCCCCCTGCTACCTACACCACTGCCACTCACCGGCCCACTATCAGAGAACCCTCCTCACTGCAAATACTTTCATTAACTGAGGGAGAAAAAAAATATGCTAAAAAAACCTATCAGATCTATTATATTTTTTCTTTGAAACATGAATAATCAACTGAAAGCATTAATATGGGAAAAATGTATGTAAACCCACTGGTCTTTCTCCCAACAAACAAAATTTTTCAAGCTGTTTTTGTAAACTGTGATTTCAAAGGCCGTTCTACCGAAAAATTACTGTTTTCAACATATAATTTGAAGAGGTAAAATGAATCCTAGATATGAAGGAATTTCGTTCTTGTCACATGAAGTATTATACTATAGACTTGTGTTACTAAGTCTTATACATTATTAATCAACATTTCCATCTGTCAAAGCTGTAAGCAGAATAATAACTGTTGTCAAGAATGACAGGCGAGAAGAAAAAAAGAAAAGAGAGAGAGAGAAAGAAAGAATGAGAGTTACAAACAGAGTGATTTCATACTCATCACCAAGAAAGTACTTGTGGAAAGAAGTAGATGCTCTGTAGATTTTTAACTGATAAAATATTATCTATTTTGCCCTGAATTCCAAATGAAAGGGCATATCCAATTAGCATCATTATAGGCAAGGCAGCAGAATCATGGGACAGGTTAAAACATTAGTTTTCATAACCATTCCCACTTCTCCACTTCTGAGGATTTCTGCTATCTTTTCTTTGTGGTCTCATCAGAGGTAAAGGGGAGAAATAAATATTTGCAGAAACCTCAATCCAGGACAAGGAGATCCTAAAGGCAGACGTGCCTGATGAAAAAGAAGACACGTCTGTGGGGAGAGAGGGGCAAAGTAGTGAGGTTCAGTGAAGAGGAGAGTCCCAGAACATGATCAAGAGGGATGTGAGCACAGTCTAAGAGAGGATTTTAAGTGAAGTATGATATGACTGGGTCATCACATGTCAATAATAGTTACTGTTGCTCCGAGCCCTACAGCCTGAGAGACAATCTGACAAACACGAACAGATTTACAGAGTGAAGCTTCACTCAGCTTCTCAGTCTCACTCCAGATCCCAAGAAGGTACCTCTCAAATTGCCTCAAACATGGAAATAAAATTAAAAAAAATAACCGTAAGGACCTTGCAGAGGAACTCCCCGCAAAGCTTCAACAACCGGGATGTGAACTACTGCAGATAAGCACGTATTCCTCATCAAGGGCTCCGCTGATTTTTAAATCGGGCTAACAAGCCCATCCCCAGAAGTGCCCAGGGTATAAGAGAAAGGGCTTGCCTTGATTCTTCCTGCCCGAGGCTACCAAGGAGCCCACTTATCTTCAGGGAGTTATCCTCTCAAATATTCCCCCAGCATATTGCCTAAGGGGAAATGGCTGCAGCTGCTGCTTAGTGCATTTTCTTTTTTTTTTTGGTCAGGAAGATAAGTTTGCTCATTGAAAGGTAAATGGAAGAAGAAAAGGCTTCTGCAACTGTCATATTTCACAAGCAAAAGGCCTTTTTAAAATTCCCTGGAAGTTTGATTTTCTCTTTCAGGCCAAAAGAACTGTAATTGCCCAACTGTGGGATGGGCGAGATAGGCCTTGTTTCTATAGTCCAGACCTAGACAAAAAGTTTAATTCTCTGAAAAGCTACTTCTCTCCTATTAAGTCGCTTTCCTCCTGGATATAAAGTTGGCCAATCACCTGTCTGAAAATGTGCTGCCTTTAGTGGAATGTGGTTTTCTTTAGTCGAAAGAAAGTCACTTTTCAGCTTGTCCTTCTGATTCCCTGGCAAAGGAGAACTTAGCCTTCTTCTTTATCTTTTTCCCTGGCTCCACTTCAATTCCATCAGCTATACAGAGGGCTTCTAGATAATAATAACCCTAAATTACTTCTGCTGGAAGATCTTATGGAAAAAGAGCCTGTGAAGTGGTAAGTTTCAAGAATATTTTATGACATTTTAGCTGCTGCTGGTGTTGTTCAGTCGCGAAGTCGTTTCTGACTCTTTGCAACCCCATGGACTGCAGCACACCAGGCCTCTCTGTCCTTCACTATCCCCTAGAGTTTACTCAGATTCATGTTCACTGAGTCAGTGATGCTAACTAACCATCTCATCCTTTGCTGTCCTCATCTCCTTTTTTTTCTATTTCTATTTTAGCTAGTTACATTAATTTCAGAAGGAATCTTTAGGGAGCCCACCGCTTGGGGCTTTAAGCTATGGAAAAACGTGGGAGCAATGTAAATTACCTTGGGAAAACACAAACTACTAGAAATATCAACTACTCAAAGAATCTATCCCTTTAAACATTAAAGAGATTCATATAGAAAGGAAAGACATTTATGGATATTTCCTCATTTATTAAATGACTGTCGACAACTGTAAATAAAACTATGGTTCAATTCATGTATTTATCTCTTTCACCATGCCAGGCTCTAGTGGATGAGAAGATAAACAAGTACCTGCTCTCCATAAGATTAAGAAACTAGCAGAAAAGCAAGCATCCTATAATTACAGTGTGATATATGCCATCCTTGTGATATAAATAAAGAAAGTAAAGGAATGCAGAGTGGGGGGAAGTAATCTGGCCAGGAGACAGAAGAAAAGAAAGGATGCAAGAAGCTTTCACTTGAGGGGAAATTGGAGCTGAGCTTTGAGAATCATCAGAATTTGCTAGGCAGGAAAGTGATGGGGTGCCATTTCGGATACTGTGAATCTGTAGCACATTTGAGGAAAGGCAGAGAGCTCAGTGAGCCCAGGAAACAGGGGGAAAGGGTAGGAGAAGCAGTTCACAAGCTGGATTTTTTAAGGTCTTGAAAACCATACAAAAAACCAATCTTTCTTTGAGGCTCTGAGGAGCTGTCCATGGTTTCTGAGGAAAAGACAACTCACAAACAAAGCAACTGGCCAGAAAAATTACCCCTCAGACAAATAAGTACAGTACACAGTACAGAACAGAGTGTTTGAAAACTACATTTTCTTACACTTGGATTTTAATCAGTTCTCAGTTCTAGTGTGGGAACAGAGGAGAAATCCTAACCAATTACTTCAGACTTTCCCTTTTGTGAGTGTGTTTACACTGATAACAAAGCAATAGATATTTTTTAAATTTATCAATTTTGTTGTCATAATTCTCAAGGTTAGATTTTTAGTTACAATACCCATCTGTATTAAGTATCCCATATATTTAGTATGGATAAAATTTATGTAAGAGAGATTGGAATTTAATAATGTATCACTATTTACTTGTCAAGGTTGTTTGGACTACATTAATTTTATCTTCTCACATTTAATATTATTCTTTACACAGCAGGTTTCTTTTCTTTGTTCGTCTTCCCTTGGTGTCCTCTTTCATGGAGGATTAAAGTTTAGAATCTCAATGGACAGAAAAAGAAAAGTTTTTTCTAAGTGTTAATTTCTAGAAAAACTATACAAACTCCCCAACTCTTTTTTTTTTTTGTTATTTGGAAAAAGTGAAAAAAAGAGGGGGTGAAGGGAGAGAGAGAGAAAGAATGAGAGTTCTACAGAAAAGATATTCTGGGGCATCCTGCTGTGTTAGTCAGATCCGACAGCTGCTGCAAATAGAATGTCCGGAAGCACTGTGCTGTGTAGTGGGAGAGAAGCGCTCCGTTGGTTAACTGCCTTGCTCCAATGGTGTCCTAGATAGAAAGTCATCTGGGGGCATAAGCTACAGGAAATATACATTATGGTTATACTTTATGCAAAATGCTTTAATATGATGAATAAAATCAGACCTTAAGCTTAGAGTGTTGATAAGCACAAAGCCTTTGACTGCGTGGATCATCACAAACTGTGGAAAATTATTAAATAGATGGGAATATCAAACCACCTTACCTGTCTCCTGAGAAACCTACATGCAGGTCAATAAGCAATGGTTAGGATCTCACATGGAACAACTGACTGGTTCAAAAACGGAAAAGGAGTACGTCAAGGCTGTATATTGTCACCCTGCTTATTTAACTTATATGCAGAGTCCATCATGAGAAACGCTGGGCTGGACGAAGCACAAGCTGGAATCAAGATTGCCAGGAGAAATATCAACAACCTCGATATGCAGATGACACCATCCTTATGGCAAAAAGCAAAGAGGAACTAAAGAGCCTCTTGATGAAGGTGAAAAAGGAGAGTGAAAAAAGCTGGCTTAAAACTCAACATTCAAAAAACTAAGATCATGGCATCCAATCCTATCACTTCATGGCAAATAGATGGGTAAAAAGTAGAAACAGTGAGAGATTTTATTTTTGGGGGCTCCAAAATCACTGCAGATGGTGATTTCACTGCTTGCTCCTCAGAAGGAAAGATATGAAAAACATAGACAGTGTATTAAAAACCAAAGATATCACTTTGCCAACAAAGGCCCACTTAGTAAAAGCTATGGTTTTTCTGGTAGTCATGTATAGATGTAAGAGTTGGACCATAAAGAAAGCTGAGTGTCGAAGAATTGATGTTTTCGAATTGTGGTGCTGGAGAAGACTCTTGAGAGTCCCTTGGACTGCAAGGGGATCAAACCAGTCAATCCTAAAGGACATCAACCCTGAATATTCATTGGAAGGACTGAAGCTGAAGCTTAATGGAAAAGACCCTGATGCTGAGAAAGGTTGAAGGCAAAAGGAGAAGGGGCTTGAGAGATGATGAGAAGGTTAGAAACACCGACTCAAAGGAAGCATGGTATGCTGCAGTCCATCAGGTTGCACAGAGTCAGACATGACTTAGCGACTGAACAACAATATTATGTGTGTGTGTGTGTGTGTGTGTGTGTGTGTGTGTGTGTGTATGTGTGTGTGTGTGTGTGGAGAGACAGAGATAGATATTAGATAGATACATGAGGTTTCCTGGTGGCTCAGTGGTAAACAATCCATCTGCCAATGCAGGAGACGTAAGAGACCCAGGTTGCAGGTTCCATGACTGGATTGAGAAGATCCCCTGGTAGGAAATGACAACCCATCTCAGTATTGTTGCCTGGAAAATCCACAGATGGAGGAGCCTGGCAGGCTACAGTTCATGGGTTCATAAAGATCTGGACACAACTGAGTGAACACATACACACACACACACTCACATATATGTGTGTGTGTGTGTATTTACAAAACCTTTCATATAAAAAATACTAAGGTATATTGCACATCAAATAATCAAATAATTGGTCATCAAATTGCAGTGAACATTTGTAATTATCTTTTCAAGGATAAAACAAGTATATCAAGCCACTAGCTTTTCCTAGCCTAATGTTTTACTTAAGTTTTGAAGGGAGAAGTTCAATACTGAATCTTTACAGAGATCCAAATAAAATAAAGAAACAAGGATGTGATTTACTATTGTAGGTTCATTTATCTTTGTTAAAAAAAAAATCACTGTAAGTAAATGGTTATAACCCTCAATGACCAAGAGAGGTAGGGAGATGGCAGACAAATGCAAAATGTAATGAGGCAGGATTGTCCAAAAAGCTCTGCCTGTCTTCAGTCTAGATTCTTTTCAATAAAGATTGATTTTAGCCTTCAAGGCAGAATGTACATCATTACTCTTTAGATATTCCATTCCAGGAGGCTAAACTCCTCCCTAGAGATTTGCCTTGTTTGTGCACATGTGACACAGAGAAAAAGAAGCTTTCAGTCATGTAGTTTATAAATTTACCCTTATATAACCAAACAACTGATAAGTTTACATTAGAACATAATTATCCAAAAAAGACGCCTGTGTTTCTCCAATGGTCAGATTTTCCTTTACACAGCCTGTTACCAATGCTGAGTCACTTCAGTGATACAAAGGTACTTTAGATTTACTACAGTTTTTGATTTGACAAAAATTACTATCAAGTCGCACAAACCTTTCAAGACCATCTGCCTCTCCAAATGGTCCATCCTACCGATTATCCATTTCCAAAGGCCTTTGAGAAATACATTTCATGATTCTTTCCTAGTTCACACCCAAGTTTAAAAATAACACACATACCAAAAATAAAAGGTTTTTTCTGATCTACACTACATGCCTCTTGTTTCCAGTTTGGCTCATTTGAAGTTATTCTTTGTGGAATTGAGAGCTAATGTTAGACATAAGTAGAGATGACTTTCTCTGACCAGCAGAATCAGAAGTTCTCTATACCCATTGCTACATGGGCTTTCTGAGTTTTGGTTTCTTTTTAATGAAGTGGAGAAAACAATGGTGCAGCTGCTGCTGAGTCGCGTCAGTCGTGTCCGACTCTGTGCGACACTGAGCAATTACAGTTACTTCTCTTTGTTACCTTACCCATTATGTTTTCTGTGGTATTTCTTTGATTCTAAGGTGCCATTGATTCTAAGGCTCACTAGTGAATTAATAATAGCTTTTCTGAACATCTTTTCTAAAATGTTTAATGAGTAAAAGCATGAGTCTTAGAATCAAGACCAAGGGATTTTTCAAAAGTAATTTTCAACCACGCTATAGAGATTTTCAGCTATAAATTAGTATGTCAAGAGGATGCCATCCAGTTGTAGAAAGTTTCATGTATTTTATCTTGTCTTTAAATAAATACATCAAATAAGTTAATGTCATTAACAAATATTACTGGGGTAGGGAAAAGGGGAAGAAAACACCATTTGTTTTTTAGTGGCTATTTGTGTTGTCTATGTACTGTATGTAAGTCCTTTCATTTAACACTTACAATAATCCTATGAAATACATGCTATTTTCCCCATTTTACATTGAAGGGAACTCAGGCACCAAAGAGGTTAAACAACAACAAAAACAAAAGTTTGACTAAGGCAGAAGACCTAGTCCATGCAGAATGGAAAGTCAAAAGTCTAAGACCCTTTCTATTACAATGCCTCACCAAAAAATGCCAACTTAACAATTTTACAAAAACCGAAATCTCTACTAAAATATACTTTCATAGGCTTAAGACAATTTGCTTAGAAATATATCCTTTGTATCATCTGAACCTAATTCTTCAGGGATATTGACTTTTCTTACCTTAAAACCAATGTTATCCCCTGGAGACAATTCTTGAGTGACTATATTGTAACATCCTAATGAAATCATCTTTTCTAAAATTCAGTTAAGATCCCATTATTTTCACATATATCAGGATACTCTTTCTTTAATGAGACTAAACAACTGATTACTCATGTTCTATCCATGCCTGTATTCGCCAGAGGTAGTTAGGAGTTTGTGTGAAGCCTGGCTGGGCTAGTTTCGAGCTGTGGGACTTTGGACCACTTACTTACTGAGCTTCTTTAAGCCACAAATGTCATCATTATTTAAGAGTCCATGTTCATAAAGCTCTGAGCCCACTTAGCACAGAGTAAGCTCAGCTGACTCATTCCATTAATATTTTAAACGTTACTGAAGTTTACAGCCTATGTCAGGGAATTCAAACTCTCAATGCATTTAACTTCAGCTTAGGCAGCCAGCATAGTGTGCACAGTGTCTTATATATAGAAGTGATTAAACCTAATTTTAGACTCAGGCATGTCATATTCAGTTCCATTACTAATTAACAATCAAACATTGCCTTCCCCTTGGAATCAGAAAAGCGCTGGTGCTAATTCCATGGTGGTCCCTAATACCCACCTTTTCAGAGGTCACAGCTTAATCAAAACATCAAGAACCAAGGTGAACTTGTTTGTAATGAATGAAAAAATTTATTCCATAGATTCTGACCTCATGACATACTCCTAGAGGGAAAAGGCTCTCTGCACTTTTGAATTCCTACTGTAGAAAATATTCCCTTTTGGTCATGTGTGATGATCAAGTGCTCTGTGACCACCTCTAATAAGGAAGCCTGTTTAATGCTACAATTTTATACCTTCTTGAATTTGTATGATCACAGAATTTTTTCTCTCTCTACATAACATCTATTAAACCAAGTTCTATGGAAAGACAGTCTGGCATTTAAAAGATTCCAATGGAAAGTACCAAAAAAAAACCAAAAAACCCTCCTCTTTAATTTTTTTGTTAAAGCAATGGCATTGTGGATTTCCTCTTCAATTTTCAGGAAAATTCTACTACAGAGGCTTGGAGTTAATGTTAAAAGTTCAACTAATTTAGTATTGACCACTCCAGGATGAGAACAGCATAGGACATTAAGTCTTATATGTCATATTAACTGTTTTAGTTCCATAAAAAGCTTTATGATTTAATTTAGCAATGGATTCCTACCACTGGAAAAAAATATATCTTTAAGCTTGATATGATTGAAATAATTCATTTTGTCCTGACAAGAGGCAAAATCAAACTACATTGCACAAGAGATTCTTCCTCGTCACAAAATAGCAATCTAGCAATTTGTAATGGTGCTTGCTAAGAAAGAAAAAAAAGTTCATATTAAAACATGGTCTGAACTTTCTGGTCACCCATTTAGGAAAACCTCATTAAATCTGAAAACATCCAAATGAAAATCAAACAACCAAAATGCTTTATTTGCATGCTTCTGAAATCTACTGCAAGAAAGAATATGTTGTACCCTAATTATACTGGTTGCCAGTGGACTTAAAATTAATATGACAACTTTCTTCAAAAGAAATATATGTACTTAGGGAATTTTTAAAGTTTCAAGAATGAAATTATAGCCCTGACAACACGAAGCTAGGTGAGAGTAAATTTTCACCAATCTTGAAGTCAGTCATGATAAATAACAATTATTTTTAACAAGGGAGAGGCCAATCTTCCATCATCTTGAAATGATATTTCCTACAACATTATGACTACTCAGAGTATTAGTCCAGAAACACAAATATATTGAAGTAAAAAAAAAATAAAGATCCTATATACCCTTATTAAATTTCACTTTGATTAACTGGTCCCCAATGTTCTTTATTATCATGTGTTTCTAATGACCATGTTTTTATTTCAGTTTTGGAGTATAATTGCTTTACAGTGTTGTGTCAGTTTCTGCTGAACAACAAAGTGAATCAATCACCAGTTCAGTTCAGTGGCTCAGCTGTATCTGACTCTTTGCAACCCCATGGACTGCAGCACACCAGGCTTCCCTGTCCATCACCAACTCCCGGAGCTTGCTCAAACTCATGCCCATCGAGTTGGTGATGCCATCCAACCATCTCATCCTCTGTCATTTCCCCTTCTCCTCCTGCCCTCAATCTTTCCCAGCATCACAGTCTTTTCCAATGAGTCACTTCTTCACATCAGATAGCCAAAGTATTGGAGCTTCAGCAACAGTCCTTCCAATGGATATTCAGGACTGATTTCCTCTAGGATTGACTGGCTTGATCACCTTGCAGTCCAAGGAACTCTCAAGAGTCTTCTCCAGCACCACAATTCGAAAGCATCAATTCATCAGCACTCAGCTTTCTTTATAGTCCAATTCGCACATCCATACACGACTACTGGAAAAACTATAGCTTTGACTAGACAGATCTTTGTCGGCAAAGTAATGTCTCTGCTTTTTAATATGCTATCTAGATTTGTCATATCTTTCTTTTCTTCCAAGGAGCAAGAGTCTTTTAATTTCATGGCTGCAGTCACCATCTGCAGTGATTTTGGAGCCCAAGAAAATAAAGTCTGTCACTGTTTCCATTGTTTCCCCATCTATTTGCCATGAAGTGATGGGACTGATGCCATGATCCTAGGTTTTTGAATGATCAGTTTTAAGCCAGCTTTTTCATTCTCCTCTTTCAGTTTCATCAAGAAGCTCTTTATTTCCTCTTCACTTTCTGCCATAAGGGTGGTGTCATCTGTATATCTGAGGTTGTTGATATTTCAGTTATATGTATACATATATCCCCTCCCTCTTGAGTCTCCCTCCCATGCACCTCACTCCCTCATCCCACCCCTCTAGGTCATCACAGAACACAGAGCTGAGCTCCCTGTGCTATATATAGCTGCTTCCTTCCAGCTAGTTATGGTAGTGTAAACATCTAATGACCACTTTTAAAAATAATACCTCCAAAGTCATCTATGCAGGTCAAAAGATTTGCTCTTTCAAACAGAAGGCTCTGTTTTGGTGTGATCTTAAATCTGATTATCTGCCCTATATGATCACCATGAAACATAGATCTACACACAATGTAGGCATCCTTCATTAACATCTGAAGGAGTAATTTTAAGTCCAACCCATTGATTGAGTCTTGTGTTAGTTGACAACCATATTCACATTATATAACAGACGTATAGGTTGCTGGGTTAACCTAAGCTTTATTAAATGATTTTCAAGAAACAATTTTGATTTTTCACAGGTAATACCATAAAATTTAGTGCAACTTAGTGTACAATCTGAGTCACTCAAGCTTGAGAGTGCTACAGACTGAATGTGTCCCCCTCAAAATCTCTGTTGAAACCTAGTTACTAATGTGATGATATATGGTGCGGACGCCTTTGGAAGGTCATGAGGTCATGAGATTATGTCGTGAGAACAGAAGCCTCACAAATGGAAATGGCATTCTTTAAAAGAGACTACAGAGAGTTCCTTTGTCCCTTCTGCCACTGAGGACAAGAAGAGAGCAAGAAGACAGCTCTCTTCTTGCCATCTTCTACATTGTGTGCAGATCTGCAGATGGCAAGAAGAGCTGTCTACGAACCAGAAAGTGGTACCTCACCAGACACTGAGTCTGCTACTGCCTTCATCTTGGACTTCCCAGCTTCCAGAACTGTGAGAAAAGCATTCCATTGTTTTTAAGACACCGGGCTTCCCAGGTGACACGAGTGGTAAAGAATCCACCTGCCAACGCAGGAGACATAAGAGATGCGGGTTTGATCCCCAGGTCAGGAAGATGCCCTGTAGAAGGGCATGGCAACCCTCTCCAGTATTCTTGCCTGGAGAATGCCATATACAGAGGAGCCTGGTGAGCTACAGTCCACAGAGTTGCAGAGTCAGACACGACTGAAGAGACTGAGCACACGCACACAGGATGATGATGGAGAGCACTTTAACCAGGGAAAGAGCCTGGATAAATACCCAGCATGGCAGCCAACTTCCAGTATGCCCAGCTGTGATTTCCACTGAGCGTCCTCCCCAACAAAGAACAGTGCAAGCTGACCTCTTTAACTCATAGGATGCTGAGGAAATGAAGCAGGGCAGCACCTCAGGTGAAATCATAGATAATACTGTGGCTTCTGCCTTGCTTTCTTAGCTTGCTTGCTTTGACAGAAGCCAGGCGTCACACTGTGAGGACACTCAAGCATGGAGAGGTCCAGACTGGAAAGAGCTAACACCTCCTGCCAACCACTAGCACTGTGTGAATGAAACATCTTAGAAGCCACTCCAGGTGAAGTTTTCAGATGACTGTAACCTTGTCTGGCAAACTGACTCAAGCTGGTGACAAACCTAATCAGAGCATCCAACTCAGCTGCTTCTAAAGCCTTGACCCATAGAAACTGAGATGCTAAGGAGTTATTGTATCTCTAAGCTGTTCAATTGTGCAGTAATACACTGTGATAATGGACAACTGCTAACTTGTGGAATAGTTTAATGCACATCCCTGCTGGCTCAGATGGTAAAGAATCTGCCTGCAATACGGGAGACCCAGGTTTGATCCCTGGGTTGGGAAGATCATCTGGAGAAGGGAATGGCTACCCACTCCAGTAATGTAGCCTGGAGAATTCCATGTACACAGGAGTCTGGCAGGGTACAATCCATGGGGTCGCAAAGTCAGACACAACTAAGTGACTAACACTTTCACTTTCACTGGATAAGTATACCCAACATTGCCAATCCATAGTGCTTTGTAGCAATTGACTTGTTATAACATATCTGTTTTATGAGTAAGATATTTGCTCTAATGGTAGGCATTAAGTGAGTATAGACTTTGAAAGAAGTTAGGCATCTCTCTCAAATGTCAAGGCTTCATTGGGTGGTGAGTAAAAAGTATCACACAAGTCTAAGTGACATGAAGGCAGGTATTCTATTTTATTTTCTACTGTATCCCCAGTGCCCAGAATAGTGTCTGGATCACAAAAGGTGCTTAGTAAATACTATATGAATGAACATATACAGAGTTCAGGAGTATCTCCCATGTAACTCTTATTAAAAGTGCAGACTATGTAAGTTATTTTATAGATAGATAGATATGTAGAGAGAGAATTCTTTAAAACTCAAATATAGGTTCTAGAAAATTAATTTTGCTATTTATTTTTTTCTGAAAATGTTTTATTATAAGAATTTCAACTTAACATATACCTGTAAGTTACAGATAGACGTCTATGAGTATTTTCAATGAAGAACATGTCTAAATATTTAAATGAATATTGGAAAAGTACACTTATTCTAAATTTTGAGGTTAGTTCCAAAGGTGATTCATCATTTGTTTTCCAACTAAATATACTAACCTTCTTGATAACAGACCCAAGAAGCTTTAAGAAATAATATACTACAGAACAATTAGGGATTCCTTAAGTATATTCACATTTATCTAGCCAACTAAATAGTTTCATTTTCAAATAGATTGAGAATAGATTTTATAACAGAAGCAGAAATTGTATCTGTTAATAATAGATTCAAGTAATCCTTTCTTGGACAAGACCATCTGGTAAATACTTTCTGTAGCCAGAATTGTAAAGCTTTTCAGGTCATAAACTGAAATCACATATAGACTGTATCAAACTGAGAAGTTCTTTTCTGTCAACAATTTACATATAATAAGGTAATAAGGGTAATAAGGGTAATAACAAAGGTCTGTCTAGTCAAGGCTATGGTTTTTCCAGCAGTCATGTATGGATGTGAGAGTTGGACTATAAAGAAAGCTGAGCGCTGAAGAATTGATGCTTCGGAACTGTGTGTGGTGTTGGAGAAGACTCTTGAGAGTCCCTTGGACTGCAAGGAGATCCAACCAGTCCATCCTAAAGGAGATCAGTCCTGAGTGTTCATTGGAAGGACTGATGTTGAAAGTGAAACTCCAATACTTTGGCCACCTGATGCAAAGAGCTGACTCATTTGAAAAGACCCTGATGCTGGAAAGATTGAAGGCAGGAGGAGAAGGGGATGACAGAGGATGAGATGGTTGTTAGATGGCATCACTGACTCAATGGACATGGGTTTGGGTAAACTCTGGGGAGTTGGTGATGGACAGGGAGGCCTGGCGTGCTGCAGTCCATGGGGTCACAAAGAGTCAGACACAACTGAGCAACTAAGCTGAACTGAATAAGTAGATAAATATTGAGTATTTTCCTGGAAATATACACATTTAGCTAGCTTTCAATTTTATTTTGTGTAGATCTTTTAGTACGACACAGTTTTTCACATAGGAGAGGGTTTCTAAATACATTCTAGTGTTAAAAGAGAGCTGTTAAGGCATTAATCAATAGAGGATTACATGAAAGCTTCTGGTTGTGTGGATATTCACTTGCAGCTTCTTTCTTTGGATTTTGATATAAATGGAAAGCAGTAAATAGAAAGGAAGCTACTGATACAAAGGGCAGGGAAGGAATTCTGAACTCTTCTAGGTCTGAGAGGTCAGCATTGGATTATGGACTTATAGCAGATCCCACACATTGTCAGAAATCAGACTGACAAAAAAAAAAAAAAAAATCAGACTGACAACCACAGCCTTTATATCCTCAGAAATCTCATTTCAAGAATGTGTACCCATTGACCTAGCATCTTCAGAGATTTCTACAGACCATGGGAAGAGATTTAGAAGTCAATACTTACATTATTTGTTAAATTCATGGCACTAACAATTCCAACTTCATTAATTTAAAATATATCCCTGGAATCAACCACCCCCCAGGCCACTGTGCTACTTGTTGAGGACACACCTTTCCGAAGGACACACATGTGGTCCTTGCCCTTAGGAAGCTTACATTCTAGTAGGAGATATATATATATATATATATATATATATATATATATATATATATATATATATACACATATATATAGATTAAAAAGCTAGGGGAACAAATGGGATCAAAAAAAATCCCAGAGCAAGTGAATATGAGACCCAACAAGTTTGTTGTGGGAAGAGTACTTGAAACTGAAGAAACAGCATTGATAAAAGCCCAGAATGAAACAGAATAAGATACATTTGGAAACTAGAAGATTATAGGTGAAACCAGAAGATTATGAGTGAATCAGGAAGTAAGAAGGCTGACAAAAATGAGGCTGGAGAGGGAGGTGGGTGCCAGCCCATGAAAGATAAAAAGATTTTTGAATGTTACCTCGAAGGCAAAATACTCATTTTACGTAAATTTAAATATAGGCTCACTATCCCCTTGTCCCGCTGTGTAAACTACAAGTGTTTTTTCTCTGTCAACCTTTGGGAGGTGTTGACAGTCCCAGTGGTTAACAGAGTTGCCTTCCATCTTTGGATTCTTTTTACATCTCTTCCCTTTAGCTACTAACATTTTCCTTTTATTAGGGCAAACTTGTTAATACCTATATTCTATTTGGAAAATATCCATAAAATGTACATAGAGTGAAATTGCACAGATACTAAGTATAGCCCGTACAATTGGATAAATGTTAGCAATTGTACACACCCTTGTACTCAACATCCCAATCAAGATATAAAACATCTCTATTATCCCCCAAAGTTCTCTTGCTTTCCCTTCTAAGCAGTCGGTTTTCAACCTCCATAGACATCCACTCTCCTGATTTGCTGTCACCCAGATTAGCTTTGCCTATCTCAGCAAGTCATACAAAAGGAATCATACAATATGCACTATTCTTTCACATAACATAAAAGTTGCAGAGACACCCATGTTTGTGTGTGCATCAGTACTTCAATTTTCTCTATACTGTTTGCTAACTAGTATTCTATTGTATGGATTTGTTTATCCATTTTCTTGTTGGTGAACATTTGGAATTTTTCCAGTTGATAGTTATTGCAATTAAAGTTACTATATGAACATGTACAACTATTTCTGTAAACAAAGCTTTCCATCTGTTGTGAATAAATATCTTGACCTAACTATATGTATATGTTTAATGAGATAGTGATAATGGATTCCCACAGCTTTCAATCACAATGTATTATGAGTAAGGATTTGCACATCAGTTCTTTGTGAATCTAAAATTATTGTCTTACATGAAGATAAAATCTGAACACTTATGTCTAACATTACAATTTAGGAGTCATTATGAAAACCACTCCTTTGATGTCCCCAAAGAAGAAACAATTAGTACAAGGAAATTTTAAAAACTCAATTGAATAACAGTATCAGTAACTCTTCAAAATCTAGAGGATCAGATTCATACGGCATTTTAATGGGAAAAAAAGAGCTTTGAAGTTATGGGGCAAAATGCACAATGAAGGTAGCCTAAAAAGTAGGGGAGAAAAGCCATTTCACTTCCTAAAATCTAAGCCCTTTGGACAATACTTTACCCTCTCCTGAGGTACTTAAGAATATTACCAAGAAGTCCTTTAGTTTTTGCTTTATATTACAAACTGCAGCTGTGAGTGAGAAATAGTAATTAAAAATCTCTCTATCCCAGTTATGTGTTAGTTGCCCAGTAGAGTCCAACTCTCTGGGACCCCACAGACGGTAGCCCGCCAGGCTTCTCTGTCTATGGAATTCTCCAGGCAAGATTACTGGAGTGGGTGGGTATTCCCTTCTCCAGGGGATCTTCCTGACCCAGAGATGGAACTCACATCTCCAGGTGGATTGCCAATTCAACCCTGCATTGGCAGGCGGATTCTTTACCATTTGAGCCACCAGGGAAGCCTAGTTATAGGTAGGAACAGAACAGAAGAAAAATCCAACTAACATAGTTAACAAATGGCAATGGAGTAAAAATACAGAACAGAAAATGAATCTGAGACACTGTTACCTACTATGAATTACATTGTGATCACTCCAGACAACTGACCCCAATTAACTGCTAAGAATAGATACCGGATTTACAGAAAGGAAGGGTACACTGGCAGATAAAAAGAAAAACACGGGTAGCAACCATAGCAGAAAATAATGGATGGGTATTTGGAGAATGTCTGAAGATAAAAACAGACTTTGAAAATTATTATCCACATAGCTAAAACGATCATTAAATATTAATAATTTCTCAAGTAAATATAAATCTTTAAGATCATCTTTATTATAGTAGAAAAAGAACTATTAGCAGAACCATGAAAAAAATTACTTAAATCTCCTAAACAAATTTAAATTAATTTAATTGGAGTCATTTCTTTACTCAGAGCTATTAACACTTAAAAGTATATTTGCTAAATTGGACTCTCTGAAGTAATATTTGAAAGCATGTTCTTTCACACATGTTGAATCTTAAGCTGGGAATAAATATAAACTCTTTTGGCTATCTTTTTATAAATTATATTTTGGAGACTATGAAAAAATTTTCAGATAATACAAATTATAGTAACAAAAGGGGAATAAATAAAACACAGAATTATGAAAAATGATTAAAATACATTAATTTGTAGACTGAGTGCACTGGATAGGAAAGCACTATATTTTCAATTGTAAAGAATATAATTTTTTTCTATATAATACTTTTACCTTAGCCTAACTTATAATTTCTTCTTCTCATTTAGAAGGCAAAAGTACAAAATCTCTAAACCTAGTTTTTTATTCTTTTCTGTATAAAATACTATATTACTTAAAGTGCTATGTAGCTAAAGAGAGGTAATTCTGGTAGACATTGTTACATTTTTATCTCAGCCCCACATATGGAAAACCAATTTAAAGTAGGCATGTGGGTTTCTATCTATATATTAGCTGAACTGCTAGCTACTGTGAATTACATTGTGATCATTCCAGACAACTGACCCCAATTAACAGTGAAGTAAAGTTGCCTTGAGTCAAAGTATGACCTATTGAGAGACAATCCCCCAAATAGCCATTTAGATCTGAGTTGTCCAATACGGTAGCTACTAGCCACACATGGCTATGAAACACTTGGAAAGAGGCTAGTGCAATGCAGGCGCTGAACGTTTTTCATTAACTGAGATGTGCTGTAAGTATAAACTACACATTGGATTTTGAAGATTTAGTATAAAATGCTAAATATCTCATTGACATTTTTATATTCCTAATAAATTGAAATATTGATTTTTTTATACATTGGGATAAATAAAGTATATAATTCAAAATAATCTCACCAGATTCTTTTACTTTCTTAATGTTACTACTAGGAAATTTCAAATTCCAAACATAACTCACATTAAAGTGAAAGTACAAGTCGCTCAGTCGTGTCCGACTCTTTACGACCCTGTGGTCTATACAGTCCATGGAATTCTCCAGGCCAGAAACTGGAATGGGTAGCCTTTCCCTTCTCCAGGGGATCTTCCCAACCCAGGGATCAAACCCAGGTCTCCTGCATTGCAGGCAGGTTTTTTTTACCAGCTGAGCCACAAAGGAAGCCCAAGAATACTGGAGTGGGTAGCCTATCCCTTCTCCAGCAGGTCTTCTGCACTGCAGGCGGATTCTTTACCAACTGAGCTATCAGGGAAGCCCTCACATTATATTTCTATTAATAGCTCTGGTCTAGATTCTTTAAAAGAAAACAAACCAAAGTAGAGCATCTGGTTCTCACAGGTTTTAAGAGCTATGGATTCATTTTACTTTCTTAAATTAAAATGCACAATGATTAAGTCCAACATTTTGGGGGACTAACAGATCAGTTCTTACAGTTCAATGAATAGGCATAGTTCTAGGCTTAGAATTTAGACAGCAGGAATGATCAAACTCAAAACACTTATCCAAGAAAATGTGTCTTCAAGCAAAAGACACAGAATATAAAATAGGATGAAAAAAAATCCAGCTGTGTGCCTTTTAAAAGAAGTACATGAAATATTTAGGAATGTAGGTGATGACTAAAGATTTTGGGTTAGCAAAGAAGTTCAGTTACTATTGAGAGATTAGAAAGAGATTAAATCATAGCACAGCAACAAACTAGAGAGTATTTGATTTAAACAACTCAAATTTAATCAGGATTTCAGGCACTAGCAGAAAGGCTTGATTCAATCAATTTTCCTGTAAAAGTAATTAAAAATAATATATACAAATGGAGTCAGACAATTTTATTTAATGAAACAGATAAGGCATTTTATAGTAGTGATTTTAACTATTCTAAAAAAATCTTTCAGTAATTCTCACAGCTAAAAAAAAGAGGTAAATAATACTATTTGAGTTGTTATTACCTAAGTAAGTGAAATACATACTTGATAAACCACTAGTAGGTATTACAATTATGAAAAATGAGATACATACTCAAATATATTTACCTGACAGATGCTGAAAGGGAAAATACATCAGTTTTAAAATATTTAGTTAAAATTTTAATAAAACAAGTTTATGCATTACACATATTTTATTTCAATATATGTTAAGGTATTACATTAAACAGATATTTGTATTTTTGAGCATAAGACCATAAATACTAAAAATGCCACAATGACTTTGAATTCTGTTTTTCAATCTAACTAGTAGGTTTACTTGAATGATTTAAGGGAGTATTACACACAAATTTACAAGTTTATGGAAAAGTAAGCATCCAATAGAAGACTCTTGAGAGTCCCTTGGACTGCAAGGAGATCCAACCAGGCCATCCTAAAGGAGATCAGTCCTGGTGTTCATTGGAAGGACTGATGCTGAGGCTGAAACTCCAATAGTTTGGCCACGTCATGCGAAGAGTTGACTCACTGGAAAAGACCCTGATGCTGGGAAGGATTGAGGGCAGGAGGAGAAAGCAACAACAGAGGATGAGATGGCTGGATGGCATCACTGACTCAATGGATGTGAGTCTGGGTGAACTCCGGGAATTGGTGATGGACAGGGAGGCCTGGCGTGCTGCGATTCATGGGGTCCCAAAGAGTCAGATACGACTGAGTGACTGAACTGAACTGAACTGAAGCATCCAATAATTTACTCCTTTGCTTATACATGTGAAATGTGTATAACACTTAAAAATATCAAAGGCAAATTCAGATAAATCAATATAGAAAATTAAAACATTAGGCTAACTTAGGGCTTTCCTTTTGATGTCTTTAATTTAGAAAAGACAGGTATGTATTCCTTTTTCTTCTTCTCTCAAAATGTTCAATCTATAGGTTTTTCCCCTCATTATACTTTACTGTCATAGTTCCTAAATGATTCTCAAATTTTTCTCTCTTTTTTTTTTTTAAGGCACAGGCTCACCCTTGATTATGATACTTAATAAATTTAGTATTATAGAAAAACAAATTGCTGAATTCAAACATAGAGTTCTTCTGCCCAAAGAATGATTCTAGAACTTGGGCTGAAGACAAAAGACAATATACTAGCAGGTGGCCATGAGCTCTTTGTAAAGTCACAAAGCCTACACACAGAGATAACTCCATACGTAGTTGGGTCATATGTAGATGGGTCCTTGTAGTCTTTCCTTCTTATCCCTATCATCAGTAATTTAACAAAGGTGGTTTTTATGTTTATCTACTCTACTTTTAATTCTCTCATGTGGTAGAGATTTTTGTTCCTTCTTAAAGAAAAATATGGCCAAAACTATATTTTAATTTCTGACATCTAAAAGGAAGTATTTTTACTTGAAGTGTAAAATAAGTTATCTTTAATAACTAAGGCATTAACTGAATCCTCAAAATAAACCTCAAGATTTGTACATGTTCTCTCATATAATTCTTAGAATCTCTCTGCAAATCTTTAAACCTTTCTAAGGAAGTTATTAGTATTCATTCACCTTTTTAACAGATAACAAAATTAATGTTCAAAGTGGTTATTACTTAATATAGCCCCCAATCACATAACAACTGTAATCATTAGGTTTTAAGATGGGTTTGTCATTCAAATGCATCCCTGAAATCAGGAAACTACTTACAGTCAATGACATCTTCATTTGATGAAAGTCAGTAACAAGATCATTATGGCAGAGATCTGGACCCCGCCTGATTCATTCAATCCAAACCCTCTTGCTCCTCTCTACAATGGCATTACAGTGGCTAGATGGATCTACACCTAGAGTTCTCCATTTTATTGCACTCCCAGACCCTGTAAATTTCAAAGTGTGATTACATTTGTGTATTCCTATTGATTGAATATTGAAATTAATCCCCCAAATATAAAAAATAAATACAAGAAAATTTAAAATACTCTATATGTATAACACGAAGACACCTCAACTCTCAAATTATATGACTCAACTCCCAAAAGCATTAGATCAATACATAAGTATAGCTAAAATAACAGTGGTTATAAAATTTATAAACAACCTTTTATCAGTAACAAGCACCCCTTTCTCGAATAATTTGGCTCTAAGTAACATCCATCATCCCTAATTTGTTACAGATATGCTCAAACAAACACTACATTGAAAATCAAGATTCTTGACTTCAGACCTCAGCTTTTACGTGACTTAAGTTTCATCACTTGATATTTTGGGACCTAAAACTGTCACATTTTACAATGTAAGGGTTTTAATCATTTTGAAATACTCCAGTTCTAAACCCAAACTATTCATTCTCTAATCCAGACATAAAGAAAGAAAAAGGTGAGAAGAAAGAATGGAATCATCCAACAGAAATTATTCAACAGGGTTTTTAGCAGAGATATCCTGGAAGGCAGGGTATGAAGCACTCTTTCTCCTTGGTGGAAAGCGCAGCACTAATGCACAGAGTTCCACTATTGCACCTGGTTTCAACTAAACCTCTTCTAAAAGGTAATGCAGAAGAACTCCTTTTCCAACATCTGTCCCTCTGACTTTTATGAAAGAGGAACTGAAGCAGTGATGGTTTTCCTGGCAGGTTACATTTCAATCTGTCTCTGAAATGTCTGTACAGCACAGTCCTTATGACACAGATGAGTCACTATATGCCTTGGGTTGAATATTTGTAGAACATCATAAAAACAGTGACTCATGGTACATTTCATGATGCAAATGATGCAAGTAATTCATTTTTCTGAACACATTAACTGAGGGGTCCATTTACAAAAGTGAAATTGTATATGAAATATGGAAGTCCGCATAAGGGATTAATTTAGATGAGAGAAATGTTTTAGGTCACTCACTGGGATGAGTTCACTTTATTCAAATAGAAAAAGCTGTAAAACAAAGAGGCTTCAATATAAATCTTAGATGTGGAAAAGGGGACAGGTAGGGGCTCAAAGTAATCAAAGGTAACTGATGCAAGGAAACCCTGGGGTTTGGACTGGGATTTCGCTCAACTGAGAAGGCTCCACAGTCAGGCCAAAGAGCATACTCATAGGTTCAGGAAGGTTGATCTTTCTAGAGACATATGATAAATTCTGTCGAATAACTCCACCATTTTTCTTAATCTGTAGACCCATTCTTATCTCTAACTATGCTTTTCCTAAATGCTATATCCCAACTATAAAGACCTATGGTGTATTTTTCAAAATTGTTTTGCATTTTTCTTCCCTGTGCCTTAGATTTTGCTTATGCTAACTGCTTTGCCTAGAAGGCTTTCGGGACATTTCTTCCCTGACTTTTAACCAAATCCTACCCATCTTTCTCAGGGCTGGACAGATCTCATCTATAGCACCATGTAATGTTTCCACTCCCCAAGAATCTACCTTTCTCTTCCCCATGTTTCAAAGCACTTTGTAAACTCGCCCTCGACATGTCTGTCTCTTCCACAAAATCGTGATCTAATTTCATACAGTGGCTAGAATGCTTACTTAATATACATACTTTTATAATATATACTTAAGAATAGCATATATGTAACATATTTGTTCTTTAATGAAATAAACTATTTCCTCCAGGCTTGAAATAACAAAGAAACATCATTTCTGAATAACATCAAGGTGTCATCAAGCATATGGTAATGTGCCTGGCAGAGAGGAGGTTCTCAATAGATCCTTGACTGAAAAATACAGGCCGTTTACTTTATAATACAGCAATAGTGACTTGATGTCCTTAGTTACAGAATGAATGGAAATACAAAAGAGTTTTTTTCGGGGGAGAGTGAGAGAGAATGTAAATTAGTGAGGTCAGAGCCATAAAGCAATGTTCTGTTCTTATCCATTACTATCTCCCCAACCATCTAGGAAAAAAATACCTAAGAGTAGATGTACCAGTTCCTGTGGGTACAATTACATTCTGAGAACTACAGTGCATTCTCTATACACCAATACTCCTCCAACAAATACAGAGTTTGTACATCACTATATTGGGTTATCATACTATAGTAGTTCACATTATCGTTCAGAAACATTGTTGCTGGAGGATCATCCATACCCATCATGCTGATATCAGGCTGCAGCATGACTTTCTTTGACGAATAACATGCGGGAAGAATTGACACAGGTGGGCAGAAGCTCTTGGATTTATTATAAGGTTTGCCATGTTGGACTATAAAGTTGAGTTGGACCATAAAGAAGGCTGAGTGCTGAAGAACTGATGCTTTCGAACTGTGGTATTGGAGAAGACTCTTGAGAGTCCCTTGGACTACCAGAAGATCAAACCAGTCAATCCTAAAGGAAATCAATCCTGAATATTCACTGGAAGGACTGATGCTGAAACTCCAATACTTTGGCCACCTGATGTGAAGAGCTGACTCACTGGAAAAGACCCTGATGCTGGGAAAGATTGAAGGCGGGAGGAGAAGGAGGTGACAGATGATAAGATGGTTGGATGGCATCACCAACTCAATGGACGTGAGTTTGAGCAAACTCCAGGAGATAGTGAAGGATAGGAAACCTGACGTGCTGCAGTTGATGCGGTCGCAAAGAGTAGGACACAACTGATCTGCTCAACAGCAACAACAACCACCATGTTCTTTTCTCTCTCTCTCTCTTATGAGATAAGCAATGATCTAGATATAGGCTGATTTGTCAACCTGCCTTCAGAGTAAAATCGAGTAAAGGAGAGCCGCAGCTGACTTGCAATGGACACACAGCCTGAGTGACACATTTCTGTGATCTAAAGCAGGGGTCCCCAACCTCTGGGATCTAATGCCTGATGAACCGAGGTGGAGCTGATGTGATAAAAATAGAAATAAAATGAACGATAAATGTAATGCTCTTGAATCATCCCAAAACTATCCCTCCACCCTGGTCCGTAGAAAAACTGTCTTCCATGACATTGGCCCCTGGCACCAAAAACGGTGGCAACCATTGGAACTCTTAATATTTGTGGGGTGATTGTTAACACTCCATAGCCTAGGTTATCCCAAATTATATGAGTGTGTATATATGCTGGATTACATAAGCTCTGTATTACATGTAAATGCATACATATACAAAATATACACATACATGTGTAAACGTGCTTTTCTTATGTTTTGTCTTTCAGGAGTTTCAGCATCACTAGAGGGGAAAGAAAGGTATGTCAGTGTTGAAAGATTAGTAAGGTTCTTATTCTTCTGCCAATAAGTAAAATTGCTTTTGTTATCTTTTTCTCCCCTGGAAGTGTCTCCTCTCGATAAAACAATAAACATAATTATCATTTATTCCCCATCGCTATCCCCCATCCCCATAATTACCATTTATTACCCATCAAACCAACTATGTGTATATTCCATCTATGTGTAGAATCTACGTGTAGATTCTGATTCTGATTATCTACCTTTGCATCATTTTCTACTCAATTCCACTCTACTTCTATTCTATTCCACTCAACTTTATAAAATGCTGCATAAGAAAACAGATATTCTAGAGATAGAAACAGCACTCATCATGATTGATTCCAAATGTTCGGATTTATTCTCCCCTAATCCTTACTTGATATGCATCAAAAAGCAGCAGCTAATCTGACAGAGAAGGCAGAGGAGCACACGAGAAAAGAAACTGTTGCTTATTTACCGAAATTTTTTGCAATATTTCTTTGCAAGGTTTATATCTGGTCCTTTGCTGGATCACTGCCTCCCACAGTGATAAATTTTATATATCCATTAAGGCAATAGTTTTCCATCAAAAATCTGTTCCCCATGTCAAGCATTTGCACTGTATTCATGAAGTATTCTCACCAGTTTGTGCTTATTTCCTTTATCTTGTAGATTTCTCCCTACTCCTTTCCCAAGGTGTTCTTGAGCCAAGACGTGTGTGCATCTGTGAGAAAACACTCTTAATGAATATCTACACAGAATTGTAAGACTAGTAAAAAGAAGAACCCACATGCCCACAGTGAGCTTCGTGCTTGTGCTAAGTCACTTCAGTCGTGTCTGGCTCTTTGTGACCCTATTGACTGTAGCCCTCCAGGCTCCTCTGTCCATGGGGGATTCTCCAGGCAAGAATATTGGAGTGGGTTGCCATGCCCTCCTCCAGGGAGTTTAGTGCTTAGCAGATATTTAGTAAGTATAGTATCCTTTCCCTTAAGAAAATTATCTAATTCAAAACAAAAGAACAGGTAAGAGAATCTATATAAGACAATAAATTACACAATGCATGACAAAATAAAATCTGAGTCCATTTGTCTAATATATTCCTAATCATGCGGCTCAAAACACTTTACCTTGACAGTAAGTGAATGAGAGATGCAGTTGTCAGCTTTGGGAATGCTGTATTGATAACACAGTGGGATCACCTCTTAAAGTTTGTAGAATGATTTAATGAGAATGAAGTACTTGAGGTAGGTGATCATGACACTGAATAAAGCCATCATCACAGTTTTGGGGTGTGCTTGGACTCCCTTGGCAGGTGAAGAATAATTTTTTAGGGCAAACCAGTGGCAACACAGCATCTGTTACCACTTCAGGTCAAAATAACTAATGGACATCATAAACCAAAATTTAGGAAAACTGTACCAGCATGGGCTAGGAATTAGGTGTCAAGATCTAAGATTACTCTAGTCCCAGCTTTATCATTTCTCTCTTGAACCTGCCTTGGCCTTCAACCCAATCTTAAGTACTATAAAGACAAATATTCACTGTTTTTCCAATGACAGAATGAGAGCCAGAGATTATATTTAGTCCCCAGTATGTACACAGATCTCATCACTCCTCATCAACCCAACCCAGGGCATCACTAGAGTATAGCCAATCACCAAAGCTAATGGAGAACCAGAGCTCTATCTGGGGATCTTTTTACAGGTACCTCCTATTTGCTGGTAGGAACTGAGGAGGGTGATGGCCAAATTACTTCTCTTTGCCTTGGTTATTCATCTGCAAAGTAGATGTAATAATGACACTGTCCTTCCAGAGTTTTTATTTTAAAAAATGGGAGAAAATATTTGCAAACCACCTAAGTTAGGGACTTACTTAATTTTAGTCTTCAATATATATTCAGATCAGAATATATACTGATTGGCTTTTAGCAGTGGGTTGCAGGAATGGCTCCACTGGGGATTGGAAGGTCAACTGGAAGAGACCAACACAACAAATACTGGAAAAACTAAATCATTGGGGAATATGATGTCCAACTTAGTTAAAAACTCAGAGCAGGGGGAGAGAAAGTGGATAGTTAGTACCCTATACCTGCCAAGCAACTCCCATATGATGGGCTTTTACATCCATTATAATTAACCTGTACAGGAGTCCTGTGATGTAGGGATTTAGCTCCCAGTTTTATAGGAAATACAGGGAGACTCAAAGATGATCACTAGCTTGCCAGAGAGCGCTCATCTGCTCTGGCTTCCAAGCCTATGCTATTTCATTTCTTCTGTCTCCGCACAGGTGATAAACAGTGGAGGTGAACTTTGAGTACTTTGTGATAAAGGAGGGCACAAACACTAGTGTTATTATTGTCATGATTAGTTATGTACAGATAACCCTGATGGATGGCTCTTTCTAGGTTCAGATCAGATCAGTCGCTCAGTCGTGTCCAACTCTTTGCGACCCCATGAATCGCAGCACGCCAGGCCTCCCTGTCCATCACCAACTCCCAGAGCTCACTCAGACTCACGTCCATCAAGTCAGTGATGCCATCCAGCCATCTCATCCTCTGTCGTCCTCTTCTCCTCCTGCTCCCAATCCCTCCCAGCATCAGAATCTTTTCCAATGAGTCAACTCTTTGCATGAGGTGGCCAAAGTACTGCAGTTTCAGCTTTAGCATCATTCCTTCCAAAGAAATCCCAGGGCTGATCTCCTTCACAATGGACTGGTTGGATCTCCTTGCAGTCCAAGGGGCTCTCACGAGTCTTCTCCAACACCACAGTTCAAAAGCATCAATTCTTCGGTGCTCAGCTTTCTTCACAGTCCAACTCTCACATCCATACATGACCACAGGAAAAACCATAGCCTTGACTAGATGGACCTTTGTTGGCAAAGTAATGTCTCTGCTTTTGAATATGCTATCTAGGTTAGTCATAACTTTCCTTCCAAGGAGTAAGCGTCTTTTAATTTCATGGATGCGGTCACCATCTGCAGTGATTTTGGAGCCCAGAAAAATAAAGTCTGACACTGTTTCCACTGTTTCCCCATCTATTTCCCATGAAGTGATGGGACCAGATGCCATGATCTTCGTTTTCTGAATGTTGAGCTTTAAGCCAACTTTTTCACCCTCCACTTTCACTTTCATCAAGAGGCTTTTGAGTTCCTCTTCACTTTCTGCCATAAGGGTGGTGTCATCTGCATATCTGAGGTGATTGATATTTCTCCCGGCAATCTTGATTCCAGCTTGTGTTTCTTCCAGTCCAGCGTTTCTCATGATGTACTCTGCATATAAGTTAAATAAACAGGGTGACAATATACAGCCTTGACGTACTCCTTTTCCTATTTGGAACCAGTCTATTGTTCCATGTCCAGTTCTAACTGTTGCTTCCTAACCTGCATACAAATTTCTCAAGAGGCAGATCAGGTGATCTGGTATTCCCATCTCTTTCAGAATTTTCCACAGTTTATTGTGATCCACACAGTCAAAGGCTTTGGCATAGTCAATAAAGCAGAAATAGATGTTTTGCTGGAACTCTCTTGCTTTTTCCATGATCTAGCAGATGTTGGCAATTTGATCTCTGGTTCCTCTGCCTTTTCTAAAACCAGCTTGAACATCAGGAAGTTCACAGTTCACATATTGCTGAAGCCTGGCTTGGAGAATTTTGAGCATTACTTTACTAGCGTGTGAGATGAGTGCAATTGTGCGGTAGCTTGAGCATTCTTTGGCATTGCCTTTCTTTGGGATTGGAATGAAAATGGACCTTTTCCAGTCTTGTGGCCACTGCTGAGTTTTCCAAATTTGCTGGCATATTGAGTGCAGCACTTTCACAGCATCATCTTTCAGAATTTGAAATAGCTCAACTGGAATTCCATCACCTCCACTAGCTTTGTTTGTAGTGATGCTTTCCAAGGCCCACTTGACTTCACATTCCAGGATGTCTGGCTCTAGGTCAGTGATCACACCATCGTGATTATCTGGGTCGTGAAGATCTTTTTTGTACAGTTCTTCTGTGTATTCTTGCCATCTCTTCTCAATATCTTCTGCTTCTGTTAGGTCCATACCATTTCTGTCCTTTATCGAGCCCATCTTTGCATGAAATGTTCCTTTGGTATCTCTGATTTTCTTGAAGAGATCTCTAGTCTTTCCCATTCTGCTATTTTCCTCTATTTCTTTGCATTGATCGCTGAGGAAGGCTTTCTTATCTCTTCTTGCTATTCTTTGGAACTCTGCATTCAGATGTTTATATCTTTCCTTTTCTCCTTTGCTTTTCACTTCTCTTCTTTTCACAGCTATTTGTAAGGCCTCCCCAGACAGCCATTTTGCTTTTTTCCATTTCTTTTCCATGGGGATGGTCTTGATCCCTGTCTCCTGTACAATGTCATGAACCTCATTCCATAGTTGATCAGGCACTCTATCAGATCTAGGCCCTTAAATCTATTTCTCACTTCCACTGTATAATAATAAGGGATTTGATTTAGGTCATACCTGAATGGTCTAGTGGTTTTCCCTACTTTCTTCAATTTAAGCCTGAATTTGGCAACAAGGAGTTCATGGTCTGAGCCACAGTCAGCTCCTGGTTTTGTTTTTGCTGACTGTATAGAGCTTCTCCATCTTTGGCTGCAAAGATATAATCAATCTGATTTCGGTGTTGACCATCTGGTGATGTCCATGTGTAGAGTCTTCTCTTGTGTTGTTGGAAGAGGGTGTTTGTTATGACCAGTGCAATATATATTAGTGATATCATTATTACTATCACCATCATCAACATCAGCATTATTGACTAAGTCCTTTTTATACGGGCTTTCAGGACTAACAATATGAAGGATGCCCTTAGGAAGTTCACCCATAGCCAAGTGAGAGCTGATAGAATCTTTGACTGCCTCAAAGCAAAACAAAGAAAAGAAAGAAGAGGGGAGTGAGATGACTAAAATTGCTGTCATTGATAACATCATAACATCCTTAAAGGACAGACTCAGGTTGTTCCTCCCAGGCAAAGAAGATGTGCTAACAGACTCCCTAGTTTGTGAACCACCAGACCAGAGACCTGTAATCCACAGGCATTCTGACTCCTGAAACTACTGTTAAGAAGTATCACAGGATGATGATTAATTCCAATTTCTTTGTTCTTCTTTAAAAACCCTAACTCAAAAACCAAGTAGGAGTGGATCTGAGGCTTGTTTCTCTGTCCCTTGCTTGGCCCTGCAATAAGCCTTGACTTTGCTACAAAAACAGAAAGAAAGAAAGGGATGGGGCACAATGCAAATTGATGCTAAACCCATTAGACCCTAGAAGAACTGCAGACAGGAGCAACCAGCAGGAGACTGAGAACAAAGCTGGCTTTGAAAATTGCTGCCATGGTTGAGGTCTTCCTGATGAGTGGTACACCCAAGGGGACAATGACTGCGAGAACCAATGGAAGAACTGCCTCAGGGAGTAATCCCTGGGAAGAGCAGACAGGGTCAGGTTAGAAGACCTTCAGGCTTTGTGATCTCCACCAAAGAAGCATGACGCACTCTCTCCAGGGATAGAGGTACAGTCTGTGTTATTTTATAACACCTGGAAGTAGGTGCAGCAAAAAGATTGATGATATTCCAATTTACTCCTTCTTAAAGGCAAAAATCCATGTCTGATTCATCTTTCTATTTCCCCACATCACCCAGCACTTTAATGGTACCTGGTACTTTCTGTACACAGTAGACGCTCCAAAAATCTGTTGAATGAATAAAAAAAAAAAAATGAAACCTGAGCTCCAAGTTTTCTGATTGGTTATAAAACCTAGACTCTCCAGATGGTAACTGGTTCACCTGTAACTGTAATCAGACCTTAAGATTTTCAAGGAATTTTGCCAAACATCATATCTGAACTCCAGTACCTGCTAACAAAGAAAGAAAGAGAAATTGCTAGATGCCACGGGCTCAAATCTGACAGTGACATCATTTGTGGTGGTGGTGGTTTAGTCGCTAAATCATGTCTGATTCTTGCGACCCCACGGACTGTAGCCTGCCAGGCTCCTCTGTCCATGAGATTTTCCAGGCAAGAATACTGGAGTGAATTGTCATTTCCTTCTCTGGGGGATCTTCCCGACCCAGGAATCAAACCCAGGTCTCCTGCAGTGCAGGCAGATTCTTTACCCACTGAGCTATGAGGGAAGCCCTTGTTTGTGGTACAATGAGATTACTATAATATATAATATATGTACAGAAGTCTCCTTTATATCTGAAATGATATCACCCAGGCCAATTGCTCTCTTTTAATAGACATGGTTGACAAGTCCAATGTGCAAAACTCATTAACTATTAAAAACATTTTTACATATTTGAGGCTATAAATAGTATCATTCATCTCAGATTTTAGTTAGCTTACAGAAGCCTTTGCTTTGGTGGTTACTCCAAACTTGAATGCTAAACATTATGCCCAGCAATGTACACGGTATCCTTTGGTTCTTTGAAATTATGATCATGCTACATAGCATGAGTGCGGAAAGAGCAAATTGTCCAAGATGGCGTGTTCAGACTCTCTCGCCCCACATTTTATAAATAATGACTATGTAACAGCTGAGCCCATCTGTAGCACTGTGCATGTGCATCAGGAGGTGCTCCCTTGGTCACAGGCTACTTTGTGCTATATGCATAAGCTCCACCGAGAAAGCAGTGGCATTTACTACTGCATCATGGCTATGTCCGATGGGTCAGCCACGAGAGGACAGAATATAGTGTGTCTACTGTTAAAGCTGCTGCAACAGCCAAGAGAGAATAAACGTGTCTGCAGTTCCTACGGCTCCTTGAGTTTTCTTCCAGCTTCCCGCTTGTGCCGTACCTACCCTGGTTTCAGCAAACAGTGTGAACAGCAAGACAACTGGCATCACAAACAGGATCAGTGATACAGTGTGTAAATTTTAATTGGTTATCTACACCATTCCAAACATTCTACTTGCTACTGGCGTTATAAGACACAGTCTTCCTTCTACTTGCTTATAGTTTTGGGGGAGGCAAAGAAATTTCAGTCAACCATTCTTGATTTATAATAATGCTATGAAAAAGGTAAAACACACACAGTGTTGTGAAAAGACATGAGACCCATCAGAATGGTTAGATAACCCGGAAGGCTTCCTAAAAGATGGTGCTAAGTTTTGAAGAACAAGTATGGTATAGTTTGACTTGCCCTGTGACCCTACTTCATAAACATGGGTTAATTTGTTATTTTAAAGGGATGCAGGACTTTCCTGGCAGTTCAGTGGTTAAGATTCGTGCTTCTAATGCAGGGGGTATGGGTTTAATCCCTGGTTGGGGAACTAAGATCTCACATGCCTTGTGGCAAAGCCAAAATAAATAAATAAAAATAATAAAAAATTTAGAAAACATTTAAAAGAAGACTGTTCTCCTAAGCCTATTCTCTTACACTTGCCTACTAGTCAAAAAACAAAATCAAAAAAATCTAATCAAAATCTAGAAATCATCTCTTTAAGAAGGTATTGCTCCATAAAGTACTTTATTTACTTATTTGTGTGCAGTCCTATTAACTTTGGCAACCACAGCACACACATGAAACTAAAAAACCAGCAATTCTTCAAGAATGTGGATAACTCTGAGAACTTGGTCCAACTGGTTTCCAGTAAAGGCCAGAGATGAGTCTGGTCTGGAAACTCTTTCTGGTCTATGGCAAAAGAAAGAGCTTGTGCTAGAATTTGAATCAATCCACTGCTTCCTTCCTTGAGAAAACCTAGCTATGCAAAAGAAAGTCGGCTAATTTACATTTGGCACAAGGTTCTTATGTTGTCACAGACCAGTGACATCAAAGCCTGCACCCCAGTACTTTGAGTGATGCTGGTCTAAATAGAAACCACCCAATCCGGATGGTTCTTGTTCGCTCACACCAATACCGAATCCCTCAGTGAGTCCTCTGGGTACCGTGGTTTGTGCATATCCCCAATGCAGTTTCTTCGACCACTTCTGCCACTAGTCATAGTCCAAACAAGACTTATTTCTCACATCCGTCACAGCCACAGCCCACTCAATGGTTCCTCTTCTTCCGTGTCTGTCCTGTGATTATCCTGCCTTCTCGGCAGCCAGGGTGGAAGTTCCAAAATCTTCAGCTAGGTCAGGTCACTCTTGGGCTTCACAAATGACGTTCACACGCTCTAAGGACCGCTTTCCTGGTTCTCCTGCTGCCTCACTGGCTGCCGTTCCTAGGACGCCTTGCCTTTTCCTCCTTTGCTTTCCATTCTCTACATGTGCCTCTACTCTAAGCCAGTCCTCTGATTCCTCCTCTTTTTAATCTCAGTACTATTGTTGTTCCTCAACCTCCAGGCTTGTCATGCTCTTTCACATTACCCACATTTTATTGGAGTATCTTTTCTTCAAAGCCTTTATCTCTGTATGTGCTTAATGGCTGATCGTTTCCACAAACTAGAATGTGATGTCTGCAAAATCAGAGACTTCTCTGGATTTATTCACCATTTTTTTTTCTACGTTTGGCAAAGAGTAAGCAATCAATTTACATACTAAATGAAAGAATGAATAAATGAGTTGAGAATCCTCAAAATTAATGTGAAATACAAACTACAATCAGTTTATTACACAGTTAGCAGAAGTGTATTACACAAAAATATGTATTTCAAGAGAGGGGATTCCTATATATCAGCTCCCATCAGGTGCTCATGCATGCCAGGCTGTAGGGAACATCTGAACTTTCCCTGGACTTTGGTCCCCCAGACGTGGCTCCTCCGTGACTCAGCTTTTCTGTACTGGAGCGATCCCTTCCCTGGGTCAGTGTCTGTACTGCAAACAGCAGAGAATGCTCAGCTTTGCTGTCAGCAATTGTACCAAGTACAAGGCTCATACATTCAGAGTCGCCACTTGAACTTCTGCAGACCCAGTTCTTTCTCATCTTAATTTCACAAAACCGAAGGAGGCTCCTTGTCTTCCAATAGACTATTCCCTCCACAAATGAGTCCTCAGTGGCCAGGAACCCTGGGTCTGCATGGCCCATCTGTCCCTGGGCTGTAGCCTTAGGTCCCGGCCAGCAACCTCCGCAGCCAACATGGGCACAGTCACAGCAACAGGTGGTGCTCTGTACTTCACTCCTTTCGGCAGAAGAACATGCAGACTGAGGTGCAAACGCACAGGAAACTCCCTGCACTGAAGTGTGCATTCCAGTCACTTCCCAGTATAAGATTGCTAAGCCTCCATCTAGCTGGAACCAACCCCAGGGGGCTCTGTTCTCTCAGCTCTGCTTTCTTACAGACATGATAACTGATAAAAAAAACAAATACTTGGAGGCAAACCCCAAATTTAGATTTATCTGCTAATTCATGTTTATTAATCAACCTCCTCTGGATACAAAGGTGAGGACTGTTTTGGTTCTTGTTTGTTTTTCTTTTTGTCACCAAGGCAATAGTTTATTAAGCCATCGGTTCACTAAACACAGCACAACAGAGTTTCATTACCTTCATGCTACTTTCTCTTGTGCAGCATTTTTCTTTTGAAAATGTGATGTTTTTCCCCATTAAATTACCTGGGAAGGAGAAATCTATTTTTTTCTATTACAGGAGCACAAGGGATAATAAAAACCTCTGCACATTCTATGATATCTAATAGAAAACTGGTGTTTGTTGTATTTTCTCTTCTAAATGGAAGACAGTAAGCTAACCAAGATGTTTCTTTACGCATTTGGAGACCATTCTGGCCATATCCTGGAAGAAAATTTCCACTTTAGGTTCTGGTCACTGAATAATGATTTACAGGGTACCTCTCCAGCTTAGGAACCAGGTTCTATTATTAGCTAAAGGGCTTATCTTCTAACCCTTCTTACCAGAAATTATTATCCATGAGATAAGCATCCATGTAACGAGTCTTAATGATGTCTCTGATTCCCCTAGCCTCCTTTAAGACACGAACAATCCTAATTTATAGATGTTTCATGAATCTTTTCAGAAAGAAACCATGAAAAAAAAAGTAAGCCACTAGCAGAAACTTGTATCAGAAATGTTATTATAGACCCTCTGCTTTCCACTTTAGGTTCTCAGGACACTTGCAGTGCTCTTTTTCATTACCATACTGTTCATCTGCTCGTCCTTGTCTTTAAAAGGAAATGCCTGTAAGACACCAGTACCTAGGATACCAAATGGAATGAAGCTGTTGCAGAACTGTGCATCCAGAATGACCAACTCGTATTTTCTAGCTATTTAACATCCAAACAAGAAATTAAATGTCTTTCATTGCTGACTTACTAGAAATTGAGGATAATTTGTCTTTTATTATTGTTACTGCTTGTCCCTCTAATCTTGTTATTCATGTTAGAGACCATTAATGGGGCTGTAATATCTTATTTGTTGAACAATGGACTTGGAATGCCTCATGGTAAAAGCAAATAATTCACAGATAAATGTACCCATGGATTTCAGATGGCAAGGCTGTAACTAGGAATCAGCCAGCTACCATTTAGGTGTGTTTCTTAATACAGAGCAGCACTGTCTCCCATTTCTGTATATAGGAAAGACCAAGATGCTACTATCTCAGAACCTGGTTTCAAAACCCAAGGCTATTTGAAGGAAATGGCAACAGGAGGAAAGGTGAGCATATCCTTTGGTCTCCCTTATAAACTTTCTGGCTCAGGCAATAGAAATTTTCAAAGCCCTCACTCTACACCAAATGACATACTCAGACCTTTCCCTTCCTGCTGCCATTTTAGTATAAGGAGAGTTTACAGGACACATTTATGTTTTAATTATTTTATTTAAAAGTAATGGGGACTTTCCTGGTGGTCCAGTGGATAAGACTCCATGCTCTCAACACAGGAGACCTGGGTTTGATCCCTGGTTAGGGAACTAGATCCCACATGCTGCAACTGAAGATACCACATGCCACAACTTAGACCCAGCACACCCAAATAATAAATAAATATTTTAAAAATAAATAAAAGTAACAAAACCTAGCTTACATTAGCTTAAATAGAAGTGAGAAAATGGGCTCATGACACTGAAAGAAATATTTAGGAGTCTTACTGACTTCAGGTATAGTCAGATCAATAGGCTGACAAGTGACTTTTCATCTCATTTTTATTTTCTCTGGACAAGCTTCATTTTTAGGCAGGCTTTCTCCATTCGATAACAAGGATGGCCACCAGCAGCTCTAGATACAATCCTAACAACTCTGTTCCCCCACGAGAAAGATGACATTGTTTCTGTACTCTGTCAAAAATCCCAGGGAGTGCTCTCATCATCCTGCCAGCTGGGATCACACACCCATCCTTGAACAAACCACGGTCACTGCAGGTGGGGGCCTGTGGCTGGCTGGGTCACACGTTCACCCTGGGGGAACAGCAGCAAAGGAGGCAAAGGAGGCAGGCTCACTCCGCATCAACTGCAGGACTGAAAGGTTGATTCTAAGGGGTGGGGCAGTCCACAAAGGAATTCTGCACAGACCAAAAAAAAAATGACCTTTTCATGGGAGTACATTTTCAAATAAAGGACCTAAAATAGAGAACAAAGCCCTCTGATGTTATGGTTAGGCTGAGGCTCTTGTTGACATCATGCATAAAGATGCCAAACACAGAGAAAAATGATTCTCTGTAACTGCTTTAGTCACCTTCTCTGAATATCCTTGTCTTCAGGTCCTTTCAAAGTCCTCCTTCACAATGTAGAATCCTTAAGAATCCTTCTAGATCTTCTGTGTACTAGGTAAAAAGAACTGGGGCATTAATAATAAGCCACTTAAGTACAGGTGGATGCTGGCCATTTCAGCACAGGCTGCCTCAGCTTCATGTGAAACCTTGCAGAAATTACACAGAAGGGGACACACAGATCCTGGTTTGGCAGCCTGAGAGGGAAGAGTGTTCGTGCTGTTCATGTCCAATTCCTCCATGAGAATAATACAATCATGTGGTAATTGACTCATCCCCACGGGTAACTAATATTAAAATGAGGCAAGAGCTGCTCCAATTAACCTCTGGACAAAATGTTGCCATTTCAAAAAGTATTTACATGAAATAAAAACTGTATTTTACATTCTTATTCACATGATCAAAATATTGCAAGAATTTTAAATTCAGAGTATTGGTTAAGAAGGCCACAGAGACAACAGTGTTCAAAATTACAAGTCAGTTCCATTCAATTATGGCATTGATATCTCCAGTCTTTTATAATGAGGTTCGAACAAACAGGTAAACAATGGCAGATAAAATAACAGGCAGATACTTGAGTGATTTTAATAACCCTTTCTTTCAAAGACTGAAGATGTTATAAGAGCTTTTATAATGGAAACTTTACAAAGATGTCTTCAAAGGCAAATGACAAAGGCAAGTGGTTTAGAATTCCCTCAGTTCAGAACCTCAAAGAAACAAGTAATTTAATCTTGGCACTGAGACCAAAAGCCTGCTACCCAGAAGTGAAGGAATACTTGTAATAATGTATATGTGTCATGGTATATGTGTCATGTTCCCTGTATTTAAACAGCAAACTTTTCTTTTTAAGGTGAAAGGCATTCTACTTTTGCTTAATGTTATCTGTTCTCTTGGAAAAGAAATAGTGTTACCTCTGTGTCAATAAGGAATAGTTGATTATGTCAGTCTCTGTTTCAAAAATCAAAATCCTCAGCCTGGCCAAGAAAATCCAGTATTGTCTGATGCTGGCTTCTGTTTCCACCTCCATTTGGCACCACCCTGACCCTTGACCCAGCCACACTGATCATCTTTCACTTCCTCATAAGTGCCAAGCTGTTTCTTCCGCTTGGGACACCGCTCTATTCCTGCCCCCAGCTCCACCCTCCAGCCTTCGATTAGAGCACTCCTCTTTTCTCCAGGTTAGATCCCACTTCTGTACAGCCTCCCACCCCCCTAGTTGCAGTTTCAAGCTCCTTCCTACACTACAGCTGGCAACCTCCCCCCAGCACCCACAGGGGCAGGGGCAAGTCAGCTCTGCCCCTCATTTTATGTAGATGGTCAGTGTTCAGCTGAGTGCCTAGCACGCATTCAAATCCCAAACATTTGTTAGAAAAATGTTCCATTGCAGCCTAGGATAATGTCTCCCAGAAAGTATATTTCAGTCAAAACATACTTTGGGCAGATTTCACAGTGATCTGCAGTCTTTCCACACGTCAGGAAGGTCATAGTAAGAACACTACAGTAACTTCAGCAAAAATTCCCAGATAGCTGTGAGGTTTTGTAGACCAGACCTAGATCAGTGAAAGAAGTTAAACAAAGGCAGATTTTATTCCAAAAGAGGTAAACCTCCTGTCAGGGTTGTCAAAAAATGAAATAATCTATCCTGAGATAATTTAGACAATCTACTTTCATAATGGATATGTAAATATTTATGTAAACTATAACCCACAGGGAAGCAATCCTCCCATCCCTCAGGGGTCTGAGGGAATCCCCACTTGTCCGCTAACACTGCTGACATTTAAGTCACCCAAGTGGTTCACTCTGGAATGACAGTATTTATGAGAAAGTTTGAAAGATAATAAAAATCTTGGCAAGGGAGACATGTTCACTAAAATCTTACCTGACCTGCCAGGGAACTGAATCACAAGTAGAAAAAGAGCTCTGACCTGCAGCTCTGAAGTTAAATACCAGTCCTCCTAGAATTCACAAACACGAGAGTGGAAGTCACCAGGCTGACCCCTGTTACAGCTGACGGTCTCCCCAGCAAGGGTCCCAGAGGCCCAGAGCCACAGACATGGGGTGGAGTTCTAAGACCAAGGCCCTCTAACAGGCCAGATCAAAAGGCATTGCAGCATCTCCTTATTTCTAAGGCTACACTGGCCCCTACTCTAGGAGAGGCCTCTCAAAGAGGCCACAGAGGATTTACAGATCCTGAAAAACACATCCACTGCCCTCCCCAACAAACATGAAACCTGCTAGAACCACTGCTTCCTATGGAATGGCACAGCTGGCATCTGGCAGATCAAGCCCATGTACAGAGCGCAAAAAGACACTCAACAGCTCCAGCTTCCCAGTCCCAGCTATCTGCTGCGAGTCCAAGAAAGGTTCCAGGTTGTTCTGTGATATTACAAATCCCTCTAGGATTCTGTCTGAGCCTATGACCTCTTCAAAGAATGATGTACATAGGATTACAAAGGAAATGAAATACAATGAAACAGTTATCAAATTATAAAAGAATGAATTTGTGATATGTTTCTTTTTCTAATACTCTAAATAAAAAGATCTAACAGCAGATCTAATAATAAACATACTTTCAAAGCAGGAATGAGCACAGATGATTTTTTAAAGTATTACCAACCATTGTAATGAAATATGATATTATTTGTGATTATTTGCTGACAAGGCCACAGGTACTGCCATGCTACTGTGGTTTGTGACCTACACCCATAACGAAGGACAATGCTAACTTCCAGTTAGAGGTTAACAACAATAAAAATGTTATTTTCTGCACCCAAGTTTGTGCACTAACCGAATTCTATCCATGCCTATGAACTACAGCTTAGGAGCCGCCAGTTCAGAAGATTATTAGATGAATTCTAAAGAACCTTTAACCTTGATGAGTCTATGACCAACGTGATACAAGTTTAGGGTAGGGGAAAAAAAAAAACTAGATACTTTTATAGAGGGCTTTGAGTTTCAAAAATAGAGTAGTTTATACATCAATAGCATTTTATGTGGTAAAATGAAAAAACCTCAGATCATATACAGGACTGTCTTCTTGCTGAGCAAATTATGACCTCTAAGTCTCTCCTAGCCTAACAATCAGCCCCTCTAATTATCCTGCTTTCTACATAACTGTCTTGATCTATTTTAGACTCTCTGCATTTTCTAAAGTGCCATGTTTTCCATGAAATATTCACGGCCCCCTCCTTGATGGTTACTCTCCCTGATCACTGGCACAGCAATGAGGTCAGCACATCCCTTCTGTTCCTTTTCATTGTAGAATCCTAGTCTGTGGAATACCACCACAGCTGGTTTATCCATTCCCCAAATGATGGACCTTTGTACAGCTACCAATATTTAGCAATTATGAATATGGCTACTGTAGTTGAGTTCTCTGGGTCTACCCTCACTCTTACGCCTTATAAACCTGGACCTTGGGCTGGCTTTTCCTCACCCTTTCTGCCCCACTGTCCTCCCATGGCAGCCAGACTACGCTCCGGATCTGGGGCAGATCTCAGCTTTGTACCAGAGCACCATTCTGGGCTCAGTGGGGTTTCTGCCCCTTCCCCAGCAATGTAAAGTTTTTGTTGGTAAGAGAAGAATGTGGAGGTGCAGGTGGGATTCTACATCTGTTTCCAGGGGCAGCCTCACACTATGCACACACCTGCGAAACCAACACAGTCTCTCTCTGGTTAACTTCCCAGCCCTCAAACTCTTTGGAATGCATTGAGCAGAAGCCCATGGGAAAGAACTTGTGCACTTACACGTGGAATCTAAAACATGATACAAATGAGACTTCCTTGGGTCCAGTGGTTAAGACTTCATACTTCCAAAGCAGGGTTCAACTCCCGGTCAGGGAACTAAGATCCCACATGCCATGCAGGAGAGCCCTCCAAAAAAATTTTTTTTTAATTTTAATTTAAAAAAATATATGATACAAGTGAACTTATCTACAAAACAAAACAGACTCACAGACATGGAAAACAAATGTGTGATTACCACAGGGGAAAGCAGAGGAAAGATATATTAGGAGTTTGGGATTAGCAGATACAAATTACTATGAATAAAATAGACAAACAAGGTCCTACTATATAGCACACAGAACTATATTCAATCTTCCTACAAAAAAATCATAATGGAAAGAAATACATGTATATGTATAAAAGAAGAAACATATGCCTGTATAATGAAAAAGATTATATGTACATATAACTGGATAACTTTGCTGTACACCAGAAACTAACACACATGGTAAATCAATGATACTTCAACAAAAAAAAAAAAAAGGAAGACCTTGTGAGAAAGCACAAACTCCCCTTGTATCTATGCTCTCATGTATTCTCGGCTATCTTGTCAGCCCTCACTTAACTTTCAAAAACTTCAAAATATTTTACATCTTTCTTATTTGCTTTATAAAATCATTTTGTATTATTATCTTTAGTTGCAGTAAAACACACATAACATAAAATTTATGATCTTCACCACTCTAAGTGTACAGCTGAGCGGCATTAAATCCACTCACCATTTTTTTAAATTATTTTATTTTTTAAATTTTATTTTATTTTTAAACTTTATAATATTGTATTAATTTTGCCAAATATCGAAATGGATCCGCCACAGATATACATGTGTTCCCCATCCTGAACCCTCCTCCCTCCTCCCTCCCCATACCATCCACTCACTGTGTTGAGCAACCATCACCACTGTCCATCTCCAGAAGGCTTTTCATCCTCTTGCAAAGCTGAAACTCTGTATCCATTAACCAAAAGCTCCCCATTTCCCCCTCCCTGCAGTTCCTGACAACTACCATTCTACTTTTTATCTTCATGACTGTCTGAAGTACCTTCAACAGTCAAGGAAGAAAACTATTTGAGGTACCTTAAACAGTCAAGGAAGAAAAATGTAATCATATAAGAATTTGTCTTTTTGTGACTGGTTTCTTTCACTTACATAATGTCTTCAAGGTTCATCCATGTTACAGCATGTATCAGATTTCCCTTCGTTTTTAAGGCCATATAATATTCTATTGTATATATATAATATATATATGCCACATTTTGTTTATTCATTCATCTATCAGTAGACACTTGAGTTGCTTCTACCCCATGTCTACTGTGGCTAATGCTATGAACACAGGCATACTCTTCTTATCTACCCTTATTTGTTCTTCCCGCGTTCTGGCACAGGTGAAAGGGTTCATGTCCCATATCTCCTTAGAGGGACTCATCCTTCTCTGATTTCAGTTCACTTGCTTATCTTGTGAGTTCAGTTCTTGATGGGCCCCAGAGAAGTTAAGATTTTGTATATTATTCAGCTTTTTCTCATTGTGATGGTGGGAGTGATTTCTTGGGGCTTTCTCCATCTTAAGTGGAAACTAAACTTCTGAACTTTATTTCATTTTAAAAAATAACGAAATAGTGTTGGGAGCAGTGGGAAGATAGAAGAATAAGATGGAGGGATGTTACTAAAAGAGATATTAATGCACATCTTCTATATTTTATAATTTAGGGAGTCATCAGACAAAAGCAAATATCAAGACCTAGAACTCTTATGTATTTAGGAATATGGAAGTAAACACTGGGGGGGAAAAAACTGGTTGTTTCCCATGAAAAGGAACTGAAGATGGTGAGCACTGGAGGAAGAAACTGTTAGTTACATCATATGCTTTGTAGAAAATTTTGATTTTCTAAACATGCACATGTATAAAATTTGTTGAAAAGCTTAAAATTTTTTTCAGCATTATAACTGATTACCCAAGGTGGCAAAATGAAAAAAAAAAATCTCCTTTTTCTTTTTGAAACCTGGGCCCCGTGACATGGAGAAAACAATGGAAAAATAATTATATAAATTAATATGACATTCATTCTATCAATGTAAGAACCTACCTTGAAAGCCAGAAAAGCAATTTTGAATTGCTTTTTTTAAATTAATTTATTTTAATTGGAGGCTAATTACTTTACAACATTGTAGTGGTTTTTGCCATACATTGACATGAATCAGCCGTCGGTGTACATGTGTCCCCCATCCTGAATTGCTTTTAAAAAAGCAGTTTAGGAATACACATTATCTAGGCACTGTAAGCAATGCAAAGCCATGTTTATATGCACAATTTCCCCTTCCTTTGAGCCAACAAGTATCTTGTGAAACAATTCAGGAAGGGAGGACTCTTACACAGAACAGCTCATCCCAGATGTCCAGAGTGCCAAAGTGTGCCAGAAAAGCAAGGAAGAAAATCCAGACAGTTGACTCATAGGAGAACTCTGACACAGAAATCTCCAAGTCTCAATCATCCATCTATATTACCTTCTTGCTTTTTAAAAATATCAAACCATTAGAAATTTCACTGTATGAATTTTTAAAGGAAGCTTTGTGTCATTATTTTATTTGGAAACTAGCACTTAGCATGAAAGAAGATAAAATTGAAAACAATAAAAACAAGATACTTTTATGAAACTTTTGAAAGCTTGGCAACTGAAGCCTACTCTATTTGCAAAAGGGAGATAAACATGTATTTGAGATACTAGTTTTAACACTGGCACTGAATTGAAACTTCCTCCTTGCCTTAATAACAAACACTGAAAGACAACAAACTCAGAATCTTTTCAATTCAATCTTTTCAGTTCAATATATATCCATACAGCTCCCAAAGTCATCTCGTGTAGAATCAGTCACACTGTTCCACACGCTGAGAAACACTTCTTTAGCCAAAGTCCCCTCCAGGCTTCACATTAACAGATGAATTTCAGAGGATCAGGGCTACCTCTCTTGGCAAAGACAGCCCAGAGGAGGACACAGATTAAGGAGAAAAATCACTCCCCATCTCCAACCCTATTTTTAAGATGGTAAAAATGAAACGAAGAGGGGAATCACATATGAACAAGGTAGGTAATCCTGGATGTCAGAAGGCTACAGAGAAACCGTACGACAGAATATGCTGCTGCTGCTGCTGCTGCCAAGCCGCTTCAGTCGTGTCAGACTCTGTGCGACCCCATAGACGGCAGCCCACCAGGCCCCGCCGTCCCTGGGATTCTCCAGGCAAGAACACTGGAGTGGGTGACAGAATATGACAGGGCTGATGATGATCAGGGAAGCACTCCAGGTAAACAACTTGAACATATATTTGTAAAGTAGATGCTGATGAAACAACAAATTCACTCAACAAGTAATTATTGATCTTGTGCTATGCCAGATACTATACAGGTTCCTGGTTTGTTCTTTATCACCACCGTAGTAGATCAATGAAATATCTATCTATGTAATAACTAGAGTCTATGGGTGCCATGTTCTCTTCTATTGCCACAACATATAATAATGCTTTGGGGATCACGAATGTCCTATATACTCCTAGAAGAAGACAATTTTAACATGAAACGTGGGGGCAGTTATCAATCTAAGCTCCCTGCATACTCAGAAATCTCTTCTATCTCTTCCGTAACAAATATGATGAGCTTCTGCTGAATGTTTCCAGAGATAGGGACTCCTGAACCACACTCATACAAGATTGTTCTCTCGTAGAGAAAATCGGCATCTCTGGAATTCCCAGCCATAGGTCCTAGTTCTCAAGCAAGCAATAAAGATGAAATCTTTCTTCCTTTTGACATTTGGAAGCTCATTTTATATTTATCTTGGACTCCTCTTTGCCAAGTTTATGGTCTGTAGTTCAAAAAACTGCTCTTACAAAGCAAACTGTTTTTCCATTAGTTCTCCAGCAGACACATGATCATCTGAAAATGGGAGCCTGAAACCAGGCATGATACTTCATACAGAGTTTATAACAGAGAATAATAGGATAGTACCCCTTCCCACTATTCAGATATCGCTGTGTGCATGGCTGTTTACCCTATCCACATTACATTGGCACTAAGTTGGATAGTCGGAGAAGGCAATGGCACCCCACTCCAGTACTCTTGCCTGGAAAATCCCATGGATGGAGAAGTCTAGTGGGCTGCAATCTATGGGGTCGCTAAGAGTCAGACACGACTGAGCAACTTCCCTTTCACTTTTCACTTTCATGCATTGGAGAAGGAAATGACAACCCACTCCAGTGTTCTTGCCTAGAGAATCCGAGGGATGGCGGAGCCTGGTGGTCTGCCATCTCTGGGGTCGCACAGAGTCAGACACGACTGAGCGACTTAGCAACAGCAGCAGCAGCAAGTTGGATAGTATCCCCTCAAATCTCATGTTCTTCCTGCAATCTCAGAATGTGACCTCATTTGAAATTGGGTCATTACAGATGTAACTGTTTACATTAAGATGAGGTCATAGGGGAACAGTGCAGGTCCCTAATCCAATACCACTAGTAGCCTTATGAGAAGAGAAGCGACACAGATTCACCATGGCGGAGGGAGTGGGAAAGACGCCATTTGACACTGGGGCAGAGACTAACATGATGCCTCTGTAAACGGAGGAACACCAACGATTACAGGCAGCACCAGGAGCTAAGGGGAAGACATGGAACAGATTCTCCCCCAGAAAGCTTTAAAGAGACAATGGCCCTGCCAACACCTTGACTACAGGCTTCTATCTTCTTGAACTGTGAGAAAATAAACTTCTGTTGTTTTAAGTCATCCAGTGGATGGTAATTTGTTAGAACAGCCTTGGAAAACTGACACAGTGGTTCTGTCTCGCACATAAATAACACACTTCTTTTTTGTTTTTGTTTTGTTTTCCTTCCAGTAATTGATCATCACTGAAGCCAGTTTTTCCATCAGGAATCCATGTCGTGAATATGAGTATGTCTGTCCAGTATTATCTAGTCCCCTCTTTCCACTAGGGGTGGATTACAGATTATGCCTTGGTAGCCCCTTGGGTCCATAAGCACAGGGGTGGTGAACTGCCGGTCATGATACCCTGTTCTTCCTCTGAACTTGTTCCCAAAATGCAAGTCCGTGTGCCTGATGCACAGCGAGGCCAAACAATACAAAACATCAGAGTTCGGAGTAGAGAAAGATTTACTACAGGGCCCTGCAAGGAGATGGGAGGCTCATACTTTAAAAACCCCGAACTCCCCAAAAGTTTTCAGCAAAGCCCTTTTCTAGGAAAGGTGAGGAGGGGTGTGGTTAGTTGCTGCAGACATCTTGTGTCAGATTCCTTTGTTCTTGAGGTCAGGTAATGATGCTCCTGTAAATCTCTACGGAATGAATATTATTCTCTGTTCTGATTAGGAAGGGTCCGGGTCCCAGGGTACAACTTTCATCCTCCAAGGTCTGGGTCCAGGCTAAGATGAGACACAGCTCAGTTGGCAGCAGGTCCCTCAGGGCCAAGTTCCCAGACCCTACCCAGCGGTCATCACTGAGGGAGCCAGGTGTCCAACCCAACTGGCTCTCAAGCTCCTCAGGCCGCACAAACTGGGCGGAGGCAGGTCCCACAGGTTGTGACCTGCAGACTCGCTGCTATTAGGTCACAAAGGAGAGGATAGGCGAGACATTCATGGCTGCCATCAAGGCCTGAGCCAAGGCCAGTGGGCGGACACAGCCTTCAGCCTATTCCCTGGGCCCTCCAGCTCACCCACTGGCCCAAGGCCTGGTGAGCTAGAGGGTCTTGGGGAAAGGCTGGGAGCCACCTCTTATCTCACTCTCTATCTCAGGATCAACACTCCACCAACAGTTGAAGGAATCCCCCCACCAAAGGTTGCTCCTTGACAGCTGGCTGCTTGTGGGCGGGGCCTGCTTCGGTGCTGACCAATGGCTGAGCAAGACTCATTGCCAGGTAACAGGTAAGGAGTAATGGCGCACAGGGAAGGCAGTGCTCTCTTTTTCTCTCTTTCTGGCTCCCTCAGAATTCTAAGTCTTAAGCACAGAGTCCCAATCATGGAAAAAGGCTAGAGTTGACTTATTCCAGCACCAGGCTATCGTTTCCAAGGTCTCATTCTTCATCATTTCCTTGATTCCATAAACTCTTCCAGGACCATACACTGAATCCCTTTCTGTTTAAATAATCCAGAATCAGTTTCTATTTAATTCAGTTAAGGAGTGCTGATAAATTACAAGACTGAAGCTTTGAATTTTGTTCTGTTTTGTTTTATTGCTGATTGGATTTTTGACTTACCACTACTAGTAGGTTCCATTGAAATTTCAGCTTCATTTCATTCCCTTCCACAAAATAATCTAATTCGGTCAATACTTTTCCATGTATAATTGTCTGTAATGGATTTATTACTGTGTTTTGCAAGCCTCTATGCCTCTGTCCAGAAGAGGAAGCTGATGGAAAACTTACAAGAAATGAATGCACAGTTCCCACCTGGACTACTAACAACCTTTTCACTCTCACTCCCATTAACAGTGAACTAGTCACATGGTTCGAGCCCTAAATCAGGTCCAACTGGAAGCTAAATACATATAACAACCCATGTTTTACTCAGTTACACATCCATGAAGCCTCTCTTTTTATTCCCCTCTCAAGTCACTTAAAATCAAGTTTTCTGATTCTTTATGGTGAATATATATGAACAAATTCAAGTTTAAATAGTTACTTTCAAGGGCATAGCTGAAATATGGTGAATTAGCAGCGTACAAGGACAAAGAAGGGTGCAGGCATCATGCTAAGATCTTTACTTGCTTATCTTACTGAATCATCTCAAGAATCATACTCATAATCCGGTTAATGTGATTTGCAAAAGATAGGAGAAGCTGGAAAGTCAAGTTATTTGTCCAAGTTTTCACAGCTAGTGACTAAAACATGGAGATTTGAATTCAAGTTTGAATGATTCAAAAGGGAATGTTTGTTCAAAGTTGCCATCTGTCCTGGCTTTCAATTTTAAGTCTTTCATTATCGAAACTGATAATATATCTTTACCATGAGTTACAAATAAGACAACATACATAAAATACTTTACAACTCACAAAGTATTTCCAACACATGCAGATTTTTACATTTTCACTGAATCTGAAACTCTTCAAGGAACCACAACGGCAACAGCACTGATTTAAAACAAAAACAAAACTATTAACTTAGCAACAGAACCATCAACAAGGGCCAATATTCAATTTTGTTCACTCCAATTAGGAAAAAATAAAGATATCATTTTGATCATTTAAGTGAAAAGTTGAGTTGAGCTCTTGTACAAATTTAATTAGAGATCCACTTATGCCTTTCTTAATTTGTCTATAAAAGACCTTTATAACAACTGAAATGAGAGGTTCTTGAGTTGAATAACCATTTTTAAATAAACAGAATAAACATGGCTTTAACCAAGAGAATAAGTGTGCTCTTAAGTGGAGAATGTTGGGATGGAGACTCTATAAATAGACTCAGCTGAAATGATGTAGCATAACCTTCGGCAAATCACACCATAACCCTGAGTCCCCAAGGCCCCATCAGTCAAAAAAGGACAACAGCCCACTTCACCTTCAAAACCCCATCCTAACTATGATCCACTCCCAGGTCCTTTTCCACCTCAGTTTGCTCACCAATGGCCCCACTGCTTCCCCATCCTGGACAGTAACCATTTAAATTTCAGCTTTAGAAGGACACATAAGCCCATCACCATCACTATTGACAGGCACTTGGCTTTGAAAATATTTCCTCTAACCCTACAGTGAATTCTATAGGAGAAAAAAAATTCTGTTTCAGAGATGAGAAAATTGGAGCACCATGAGGTAATTAAAAAAAAAAAAAAAACAAGCTTCATCTAAAGTCACAAAACTCCTAAGGAAGAGTGCCAGATCAACTCCCTGGACTGCTATACCTGTTTTCTGCTACTGGGTAGTGAGTGTTCTGGCTCATCCATTGGTCTTTTCCAAATACATCAAATTGATTCACAAGCCAGGCTGCAATGCTAGTTCAAATCAAAACTGCTGAAATCATGTTTCATAATCCAGAAGACTAAGATCTATGTTTGTTCAGTGGAGTCCCAGACCAATGTCAAGTACCAGGCATGTTTGTGTGTAAAAGAAGCTGCTTCCAGCACCCGTAACTGTGCTCCCAATGACAAACAATATATCTCTTTCAACTCTTTAAAAGGACAGAGACAGCTCTAAACCACAAAATTAGAAGGGATTGTGTCAACCAACTTAGCCCAGTATTCAGATTCCAAATGATATCACATAATGAATATTCCAGAGATAGAAGAGACACACTCTTTATAAGGCTGAAAGCCTTGGGAAATCTTCTGGGCTATTTGCTTCTTCAGATGAATAAGCATTTATGAACGAAGGTAAAACCTTCCACAGGTAAGGTTACCTTGCTAATAAGGTAAAATGAAATTAAAAACAGAAACTCTCTTTGCCTTTGCTATAGCATAAATTTCAAATTCTTGCCTTTGTTGTTCTCACTCTTGAATTCAGCAAGGGCAACATACACTGTTCAATAAAATGTCCAGTCCTTACACTGTCCTTCTTTGAACTGGACAGTAACTGACCTGCCTCAATGACCACCAAGTTTGTTTACAGGTAAGAAGCTGCCATTAGTCCACTCCCCATTCCCAACACGTATACTCTGAGAATTTAAAGCCTAGGTAGTGCCTAGTGCAGCAGGGATGCTCAGCTCTGTAATCTTTGCTATTTGTTTCATCAAAATAGTCACAGGATACACTCAGTTTTTGAAAGTGAGCCTTTGTTGCAGTTTTATTAATGAAAATGATCTGCAATTCTGCTTCACTCTAACCATCTGTACCAGCCAGCCCACTGCCTCCTACTATGGCTATTAAATGCATAAAAGGGCACACATCAGCTCAACAAGTGTCTGCGGGAAAAGAAACCATCTCTCCTTGCTCAGATGTCAAACAAAATCAATAACTATTTCCAAAAGAAAGGAAGAGGTAGACAAGAACTGACCCCTTTCACCTCAAATTGCTTGCTCCCTCCTTGTCTGATCTATAGAGAAACCCATGTAACTGCTTCTCTCCTATTGTTTTTTTTTTTTACTCCTTCTGCATTTCACCAAGGGGGTCTGAAGTATCAATATTTTCAAGAAAAGGCTATATATATCTCTATAGCCTCTTCAAATTTAATGAAAATGAATACCTATCTTGTGTTTCTTTGTAGAGACACACTTTTAGAGACATACATGAAATACATATACATTACTCTAAATAAACGTGGTTTTGCAAACCAGTTGCAATGCACAATGCAGCTCAGCATTGAGTTCAAGTGGCCAGAGGAGAGCCTGCTAGTGTTGAAATTACACAGGCTCGCTGAATTTACAAAGAGTATTATCATTGGTTCAGATTATTTTATTGAGGCTTCACAGAGCCCATGAGAAGTGCCCTTGATCAACACCAGTGTGGCTCATAGTGAAGTTCTGTTTTCCTCACTTCTTTCCCTCTTGTCTTCGGGAAGAGGAAGCCTTCCTAAGATCAAGAATATGCAACTAAACAAACAACTGAATAAGGCAATTAAGGGCTGCAAGCAGAGAAACTGAGGTTGCCTTTGTGGAAAACAAGGGCTCTCCCCACCCAATATTTTTCCAAGAGACAAAGCTCTGTTCCTCTTAGAAGCAGGAAACAGTTGTTTGCGTTTGTACACACAGGAGTGAAGGAGGGGATACTGACTGCCCCAGAGACTAAGCAGGAGGCTCTTCTACTGTGTGAATTCCTGAGGGACTGAGGGCTGGTGACAGCCAACGATGGAGGGAATGGTTATTATAACAAGAAAGGAAGTAAGCAGCCCTAATGAGAATCCCTTTAGAATGAATTCTGAAACCAATCAGCCAACCAACAGAAGCACTGTACAGGTGGAAGTAGACAGAGGGGAGAGGGTGGAAATGCTGACCAAATCTCTTCAGTGTCATCATGACCAAGGTTTTGTCTAACAGGTGTTCTGGTGTTCTGAGTTCCTGCACGTGGGCCATCTTAGAACAGCGCCTGATCTTATTACATCTATGAGTGTAAGCTATTGTTCCTCCTCTCCAGGCAGTGTATTGTACTACAGGCCAGAAAGGTTTGCCTCTCAATACATGCCTTGTTGTCGATTTAAAACTGAAACTAAATCCATGAAAATTATATGGGATTCTTACCTTTCTGTGTGGACACCTACAAACACTAAGGTTTCATCTGGGAACATTTCATGAGGCTTCTAATAAATGTTCAGCTAACATTTTCCTCTGGTTCAGTTCAATTCCTCACTATATGAAGAATTTATTAAATTTAAAATAAATTAATATTAATTAAAAATAAAAGCTATGTATTTTTAAAAGCAATCACCAAATTCAGTGAAAAAAACTGCAGTAGAACAGTTTTAACTCGTTATCAAAAAAAAAAAGCTTACTCAGCTCCTATACATACTATATGGGCCTTTCAGACATTCCCAACCTATTTTAGGACCTCTTTTTTGAAGGCTGAAAAGAAGTTCTGCTAAAAGTAAATCTCTTTAATTTACTTCATTTAAAGCAAGTGTTTTTGTAAATGGGGAACAGTTTGCAAAGACAGTCTCTTAATATTAACTATTCTTGATTTTTCAAGGTAGACTTCCAATGAAAACATGTGAAAGCATCCTGACAGGAGTAGCTTTCCATTCTAATCACACCTGTTCTAAGCCAGGGTTCCTCATCTTCAGTACTACTGACAGTTGTGTGTGTGTGTGTGTGCTCAGTCCGACTTTTGTGACCACATGGACTGTACCCCGCCAGGGTCCTGTGTCCATGGAATTTCCCAAGCAGGAATACCGCAGTGGGTTTGCCATCTCCTTCTCCAGTGGATTTTCCTGACCCAGGGATTGAACCAGCATCTCCTGCATTGGCAGGCAAATTCTTTACCACCATACCACCTGGGAAGCCCCAGTTGGATAATTCTTTGTTGCGGGGACAACTCAGTATATTGTAGAACATTAGCAACTTCCCAGGCCTCTGCACAAACGATGCCAGTAGCACCCCTCCCCATCAAAGTGTGACAATCAAAACATCTCCAGGTACAACCTGTGTTCTTTGGGGGGCAAACTTGCCCCTGTTGAGAACCAAAGTTCTAAACCTATCAGTAATATCTATTCCCTGGAGTAAGAGAAAGTGATTTCTCTTTTCCCACTTTGGTTAATATTTCTCTCACTCATTATTCTGCTTCATCAAGCCATTTCACTTTTTTTTTTTTTTTGGTAATGTCTTTACCTTAGGGCTGCAAAGAATCTGTTGATTATTGATTATTTCCTAAAGCAAACCTGAATTTAGGTAACAGTTCTCCAGGAAAATTATTGTCAAGTTAGACTTCTGAAGACTAGGAATCAGTCCAAAGGTACAACCCTTTGTATTTCAAATGCAGGAAGTTTGGAGTTAAGGAGAGAAGGGTTTTCTCATTTCATACTGAATTTAGCATTATATAAGTGAAGTTTTACCTCCACACTCATATAATATCTTCAGATGCCTAAACTCTAACTTTACTTGATATCCTAATCAATTTGCCTAACTCTCCTTTCTCCATGACTCTCCAGCAAAAAACAGACAAACATATTTTGTTACATCTATTTGAACAGCACTCTGGGGAGAATTAACAGGCAAAATAATAGTTTATTCTACCTTCACCACATGTATTAACAATAATCAATGAAGAAAAAACAGTGGTAGAAGCAGAAAATGACAGTATATGTCTTTTTATTCAAACTTCTCACCTTACAGATATCCAGAATCATGGTCATATTTCAAAAGGTATATTCCAGTAGTTACTAGAAACTGGCCTAGCCACTGTCACAGGGAATAAGAGGATACATCCCTGCCATTAGAAGCTTGTTGGTCTTTCTGCTGTGTCCCTCCAAGGGTCAGTGATCACCCTGCAAGACTACCCCTCCTATGGTCCTCATCATTTTTTTAGAGTTCCTCACTTCCCTTCCTCTGAGTTTCCCCCCTGCAATTTGGATATTCAGAATTATTTCTGATGACTGCACACACCGTCTTAGAGCCCAGTCTGCAGAGACATCGGCAGACAGTAGATACAGTTCCCGCTCCTCCTTCTTTGAGTCCCTCCACAGATGGTACCAGTTTCCAGAGTTGACTTCATCCTCGTTTTTCATATTTGGTGAAATATGCCACTCCCGCTCTGCCGCCCCCTTCCCCTCTAATTTCAGATCTGTACATTGCAGAAGCTTCTTCCTTTCTTGAGGTCGGTGGGTAAAATATCTACTCTTCAAAGAGGTGCTTTAACATACAGCTTTTTTGCCCTCAGAGTTGGTTTAGTCTACTAATCTAGTCATTTTTCCTTTTTAAGTTACGATTTAATTACCTGTGGGGAACTCAGGGGAGACCCACCTCCGGAGAACCAGTAAGTGCCACTCTGTCCAATTTTCTGGACTCTAGCTATTTGGAGCCATCACTTGGGGTCCGCGGGGCAACATCACAGAGTCACCTGCAGGGGCAGCAGAGCGAACTGCGGAACCCCCCGCCCCCGCCCCAGTCCCCGTGAGTGACGCCCCAGAGAAAGAGCCGGGGGGGATTCGGGAGCCCCTTTAACCACCGGGATTCCTGGGATTCCCTCTGGCAGAAGACGGACAGCCGCGTCCTCCGGGTACCGAATCGGAAGACAAGACCTGCATCAGGTGTGGGGGTGTGCAGGAGCCGGGAAGAGGTTAGAGAAGAACATCACTGGATGAGCAAAGAATGTGACCCTAGGGAAAGGAGGCAGGAGAGACGCGGGAAAGCACGTTTCCTTTAATCCCCTCCCCGTGCCGCCTGTGAAGCCCTGGATCTCCTCGTCATGGAGACAGACTGCAGCAACACAGGCGACCCCGGGCGGGCAACACGCACACTGGCGCGCGCGCACACGAACACTCACACGCCCCGCCGCGACTTGCACACTGCAGACTTCTGCCTGACTTCCCGGCCCCGAACACCGCACCTTCGGGGCGAGACCGCGGGCTCCTGTGGCCCAGAGGAGAACCCCCAACTTCCACACACACACACATCCCCCGAAACATACACATTCAGATCCTGCTTTGTACGCCAAGGGTGCTGGGAACCACTTAAGGGAAGCACGGACAGCTCCCCTGCAAACGACTACCTTCGCGGTTGCCTGATCTGTCCAAATCTACAAACTCGCCTTAAGCAAGCCGCCCGGTAACCAAGCCAGGTAGGAGATGAAGGAGGAGCTGGCTTGCAAATGAACCTCAGAGAACCGCTACTAAGACACTATTCAGAGGACCACACGTAGCAGCCTCCAAGCCTCTCCTGAGCCTTTTGGTCCCAACCCTGGCTCCATTCCTCAGCTCGATCGCTGCACTGTTCCCCTCCTCCCCTTCACTCAAATACCCCAGCGATTTTCCAGCTGGCCCTTCCGGGCCACTTTCTGCATCCATCCTCTCTGCTCTGCCAGTTCCCAACATTTGGCCCCGCATATTCGCTGCAAAGACCTTGATCCAAGGCTACCTCTCTCCATCATTACACTGCCCTGATCTGGTACAGATTCCCCAAATTATTACAGTCCACTTGCTTCCCGAAGCAGACGGCCTCTTCCACCGGCGTCCTTTGCTCTGGTTCAAATCCGCTTTCCACGCGCCCCACTTTCCATCCACCTTCCCTCCCGCCGCTCCAGCCAGGACGCGCTCACCCTCTCCTATGCCTTCCACACTGGGTTTTCACGTCGCTCCCACCTTATCCCCCGGGGACACCCTTCTTTCCTTCTGAGGCTGTTCTCAGCCAGGAGCCCGCATCCCAAACCCAGCCTCCCAAGCCGGCACCAGCCCGCTTCCTGGCAGTGCGGTCCTTCCCTCTCCCCAAGTTGGCCCCCTTAGCCTCCAACCGGAGTCAGTCCGGCCCTCCTGCTTTGCCGGTCCCCCGACTCCAACATCCTAGGGGTCATCACTTTCAAACTGGCCAAAAGGTTGGCCGAGGCGCCGGGCACCGGGGGCAGCGGGGCCAGCCGGCTCTCCGGGGCACCAGCCGCGCCTCCCGCCAGGGCTTCCCCGGGGGCGCCGGTCCCTCGCCCCACCGCCCAGCCACCTCACAAACTTACTTGCGGGTCGCCGGGAGGGGGCTGCGGTGAGCTGCGGCGGGCCCGGCGGCGGCGGCGGCGGCGAGTGCGCCCCTCTCGGCGGGGCTGGGCTGCGCGGCGCCGGCGCTGCGCTCCTGCGGTCGCGCGGTGGACGGGCTCAGCCTGACGCAGCCTGGTTCTGCCCCCGCCGCCGCCGAGGCCGCCGAGCGCTTCCAGACATGCTCAGTTTCCAGACCTGCCCGCGTGGACGCTACCATGAGCGAGAGGCGGCGGGGGAGACAGAAAGGAGGCGGCCGCCCGCCGGAGGCTACCACGCCGGAGGCCGAGGGAAAGGGGGGGCGACGCGCCACTAAAAATAGGTCGTGCGGAAGCCGCGGCTCGGGTTTAAAGCGCCCCCCCCCCCACCCCACCCCAAGGCCGCCTTGGCGCTCGCGCGTTCCCGCAACCGGGGACTGGGGACCTGAGCGCGCGCGTCCTACTAAGTCCCTGCCCGCGCTGGGAACCCTACCCCAGGGAAAAACCGAGCTCTACGCCCCAGCACCCGAGAGTCTTCGCCGGAACGAAGCCCCAAGCTTCCCCGATTTCGGGCTGCAGCCTGTCAGGCAGCCCGAATTTCAGGCTCTCGCCAAAGAAATGAAAGAAAGTTGGGTTAAAGCGGTGGAAAAGCTCCGTGACAGCGAAATTAAGACTTCTGAAAGAAAACTTCAAGTTTTTTGGAATGCTTAGTTTTGCTGGAAGGAAAAAGGAGGAAAGGAGGGTGATGATCCACGGCCGGGAGAGGGGGCTCTGGAAAGAGCATGTAAAAATATAGAATTCTTTTCAGGGCGTCTCTAACTCCTCATTCCATAGGATTTTGCATTGTTCGCTGACATCCTCCCTGACCTTGCTGCTGCTGCTAAGTCACTTCAGTCGTGTCCGACTCTGTGCGACCCCATAGACGGCAGCCCACCAGGCTCCCCCGTCCCTGGGATTCTCCAGGCAAGAACACTGGAGTGGCTTGCCATTTCCTTCTCCAATGCGTGAAAATGAAAAGTGAAAGTGAAGTCGCTCAGTCGTGTCCGACTCTTAGCGACCCCATAGACTGCAGCCTACCAGGCGCCTCCGTCCATAGGATTCCCCGGACAAGAGTACTGGAGTGGGGTGCCATTGCCTTCTCCGACCTTAGTGATTTTGTTATTCTTGTAATCTGAACTGTAATTTCTTTCCCGCACGTTTTACCTCCACCCTTCCTCCCTCAAACCGACTTTACATGCAAAAAATGAAAGGACGCACACTGGTGACGGGTAGATTCTGACACCTGAATGGAAACCAGCCAGTTGGACGCAGGGAGGGCTCGGTACTGTTGACCAGTTCGGCCAGAAAGCATCCTGAGGTCTCCTGAGTATCCAGGTCTTTCAAACCTTAAGGTCTTAGAACCGCGGCACCTGCAAAAACACCTTCCCCGCTCTTCATTTTCAGTCTGGTCTACCTTCATTCCTAGAAATCTACTTTTTAAAATTTTTCTTCCTTGAAGTGAGAGGTACAAAAGTTTCCTGGGTCAAATTCCCGTCTTCATTCACCCTTCACAACCATCCAGTAAGAGAATTAGTATTATTCCTATTTGAAAGATGAGGACGTTGAAGTTCAGGGACGTTCCTCTCTTGTCTGGAATAATAGTGTTGAACCCAGAGTCTACCTGACTAGAAACTCCGATGGCTTCCGTATAACCTATTTATTTGAATCAATAGCTTTACCTAATAAGAGCTGGGGGGGTGGGGTGGGGAGGGGAATCGATTTTTCTCTGTGGAGTGCTCAGAATGAGAAAATGCCAAATATGAGTTTGCTCTTCATTATTTTCCCCCTAATTTCTTTCTCAACATTCACAGCTTAAATTGTGTGTATTCTATTGAAAGTGACGCGTTTTGTTTTTATTCATTCAGAGAAGATGTACTGCGAATCTTCTAAGAACAATGCACCTACTGGCAATGTATTTTATATACCACTATACAGTCTTTGCTACGCCTACTTTCTTTTGCTGTTGTTACAAGTTAGTGAGGTTTCCGTAACCCTACTAAGTAATGTAGGTGTACATTTTCACAGAACTGAGTGGTATGTGTCTCTCTGGACTAAGTTGTCCTCGCTCTTACCTCCCCTTCCTCTTAAAATTTAGTACCATGTCTAGCCCCCAAAAGATGATTGCTTAATGCTTGACCTTTTACTTGCTAGTCTCCAGCTTCTCCATTCCTTATTCCTTTGGTGTGTGCATCCCATAGATGTCATCTCCAGAACTAGAGCCACTTGGTAATGACACCAGGTTCCTAATTTTAATGACACCAGGTTCCTAATTTTCTATGAGCAATTCACTAGGAAGATTAAAATGGAATTTCTCTTAGAGTATCAGCACAATGCCTTTCCATAGGTACTGAAAGAAGATGAAAAATATACTTTATCTTCATCCCAGTTGTGTTTCTTCTTCCTTTCTCAGTAATTAATCCTAGAGTGGGTATGATTATCTGGACATCTTCATGCTACAGCATGCATACTAAGCTTAATCATGAAACAGGCAGATTTTGATGTCAAAGTGAAGCCTGTATGATTTCCTACCCATACACGTAGTTCGAAAACCTGCTGCCTTCAGGATTCTTATTAGCAAATGACAGAAAATTCAGCTCTAACTTACTCAAGCAAACAAAGGAAACTGGGCTGTGTATTGATAACTCAGCTGGGCTGATTCAAGGCTTAATAGCATCAGCTGGAATGTGTTTCTCTCTCTCTCTCTCACTTGCTCTCAGCACTGCTTTCTGTTTGGGCTTCGTTCTTCATCAGACTGTGCCCAGAGTGCAGCTCCAGCCTTACGCAGATGATAAAGTTTGCGATCTTACAAAGAAAGCAAACCTTGTGCTCTGATGAGCACATCAATCTTTGTAAAAGGAGTCTGGTTAGCTGTCCTTGTGCATCCTCTAGGGGAAGAAACCTCTCCAAAGGAGATAAAGTATACAGTCAGTAGAAGAAGGGATAGGGATGCTTGAAAGATAGAAATAATAGGCATCCTCCACAGGCATCCTCTGTGTGGAGGATGGGATTTGTTTCCCCATAGAACAAAAGGGACAGCAAGCCCATGGCAGGATATCAGTTGATTTGAGTTATTCAGAAATGAGCAAAAGAATAATGATGCTTGCAAGTGTCTGTCCTCTTTTTAGGAAGAGATACTTTGATTTGCCTGCCTAAGGGTAGCAGTTAGTTCCTCTTTGTTGCCTTTCCATCTATATTTCAGGGCCATAGATACTTACAAGGTGGTGCCACTCATTAAAGCTTTCTAATGAGCCTTCATTCAGCTGAGCCCTCAAGTCTGCAATCTGTCTGTATGAGAAAATGACATTTTCCACATTCTTAAAGCCCATTATTTCTTTTTTGATTTAACATACCTGATAATTCTGTAAACCATGTGACAATTAAAAACTGGGCTATTTCTCTTTTGCCTCCAATCCTGACAGGGAAATGCTACTCTTCCTATGATAAATATATTATATCTTTCTTATGGATCACTGTGAGAATTATTGAAATAAGTGATCATCATTCCATTTCTCATACCCCAAATCCATGAATTCACTTGTTCCCTTTTTAAATATTTGTTTATAAATAAATAAATGCAATCTATGTGTCACTTCATTTAAACTGTATTTTATAATTATATTAAAATCATCAAATTCAGATCTTTTCCTTAATCTTTCTCCTCATTGACTTCCTTTTTTTTTTCTCATTGACTTCTAAGAACTCCTCAGTCAGTGTCTCTTGCACCACACCTTATTTATCCACACTTCTGATTATTCCTCTTTCATTTTCCTAGTTCTTTGTCTTTTTCTTACACCACCATCCCATTTGTTTTTGTTACCTGTACACTTCTTTTTCCTCTCCCACCAAAACACAAGTTTGTAGAGGATTGCGACTATAGAGAATTTATGTATGTGTGTGTGTTTTTTCTTCTTCAGTGTTTGACAGATGTTTGCTGAAGTGTTCAGTCAGTTCAGTTCAGTTGCTCAGTTGTGTCCGACTCTTTGTGACCCCATGAATCGCAGCACACCAGGCCTCCCTGTCCATCACCAACTCCCGGAGTTCACTCAGACTCACATCCATCGAGTCAGTGATGCTATCCAGCCATCTCATCTTCTGTCGTCCCCTTCTCCTCCTGCCCCCAACCCCTCCCAGCATCAGGGTCTTTTCCAATGAGTCAACTCTTCGCATAGGTGGCCAAAGTACTGGAGTTTCAGCTTTAGCATCATTCCTTCCAAAGAAATCCCAGGGCTGATCTCCTTCAGAATGGACTGGTTGGATCTCTTTGCTGTCCAAGGGACTCTCAAGAGTCTTCTCCAACACCACAGTTCAAAAGCATTAATTCTTCGGCGCTCAGTGTTCTTTAAGCGTTAGTGGGTTATAAAGGGAAGGTGAATGTTTAGATCTGAAAGAATGGGTCTAAGCCTGAAGTTCCCAGTTTCATTAACTGGAGAAAGGCTGGAGAGGGCTGATGCTGGGGGTAGGATGACATGGCATGTAGATTTTTCTTGTCTCTCCATTTTGTCTGGGGATAGCTCAGTATAGCCCCTTCTTCCCTCCCTGACATTTTCTTACCAACCTTCTCGAAGTTGGAATGCTTCAGTGTGATCTGTGCCACACTGCCAAGCACCTGTAATTTTCCCTGATACTGGCACTGACCACTGAGCATATTCCACTTCTATTACATACAGACAGTTTATTTTAGACACCTGAACACTAGGTTGCCTCTTCATTGCCCTCTTTTCATACTAAATTTCCTTTTAGAAAATCAGGACTAAATTAGGAATGTGAAATTATTCATAATTGAGTTCCTCAAGAGAAAAGGCAGTATCATGATGGCTTCATTGAAGAGCTATTAAGAGCTTGTCTTTTTGATACCTGTTATTTTCCCATTGTGGAAAAAAAATGTATAAAAGGAAGAACTAAATGGGAGCAATTCAAAGACATTAATGCCCAAATTATTCTTTCATTTCATGACCATAGATAAATGTCATAACAGATCAACTAATGATATGCACTAAAGGTATAAATGTGCATTCGCCGCACCCCCCGCCCCACCGCTCTGCACTTCAAGGCTAAAACTGCTCTGGGTAATAGTCATGGGACATTAAGGATGCTCATAGTATTTGTGAATCAAAATGCTTCTTGACCAAAAGACTTAGCTCTGATGGCCCTTTCCTCAGGGAAGAAGAATGTGGGTAATTATGCACTTCAAATATCAAGCTGCTCTTTTCTTGCCTCTAAATCTAACACAAACATGGCTTAGTTATTGAGCAGGCAGCAAGGTTGGGTTACAAACTGCAACTCTTTTCACTTATCATTGAATCCAGTGCTACAATAACAAATATTCTTAACATGTGATCTCACATTCTCAAGTTTTATCAAGAAATTCATGATCATTAAGTTATTTCTATAATACATTTGAATACAATAGTTCAAAAATCCTATTCTGCATCAGTTAATAATATCCAACACTTATCATTACCTCTGTATCTCATCCTTCAGTAGGCACTTACTTTGCTTATTTTTATCATTTAATTCTAATATCAATCCAGTGAAGTTGTATGTTACTTAGATCTTTTAAATTGTACATACAGAAATCCATTCTAAGCTAGTTTAGGTGAAAAGGAAGATTTTTCCAGCACAATAGTGCAAAATATAACCTTCAGAAGGCAGGGGGCTTCTCTGAACCTCAGGTTATGGAAAAAATTCTGTTCATTTCTCATCCTCATCTCTCCCTTGTGTCAGCTTTATTACCCCACCTTGCAAACAGGCTTTGTCTACAACTGGCATAGTCTAATGATCTCTCCTTTAAATATAGATCAAATGTGTTACACTTATTTTAGCTTTAAAACTCTCAGAGAATTAGTTACTTGCTTCCATAAAATAATCTATGGAAAAGGGAAGTAGCAACTTTCCGGTGGAGAATCTTGGCAGACACCATCGTAACCAGATGATGAAGGTTAACATCACCAGTGATGTCATGTGGACCTTGTTTACCTCCTGATACAATATGGTAAGAAGGGCACTCATCTCTCTAGAATTATTCCCCTAAATTAGAGTTCTACAAAATATCAGGCAATCTTAAACAGAGCAGCGGTCTATAAAATACCTGAAAAATATTCCTCAAAACTGACAATCATAAAAAAACAGGGAAAGACTAAGAAACTGTCACAAACTGAAGGAGACCAAAGAGAAATGAAAACTAAATCCAGTATTGTACCATGGATTGGGTCCTGGAAAAGAAAGAGGAAATTAATGAAAAAATTAATAGGATCTAGAGTTTAGTTAATAGCAATGAGCCATGTGTTTAAATAATACCAAATTTTGCTGTATTAAAAATTATACCAGCAAGATCCAGGGGAAGGAATGTGTGTGTATGTGTGTGTGTGTGTGTCTGTGTATTCTGAGCATGCTAGCCCAGGGAAGGAAGAGGGACATAATTTATCAATGCAGGGGTTCTTATCAGAGGGTTTGTGTTTGATGTACAAGTTTGAATGGCTGGAAAAGGTTCTAATGGTTTGTTCACTTGGTTATCTAAATCCTGGTCTTGTGGAGACTATCCTAAATGGAGTTGAGATGCTAGAAATTCCTGTGTGTAATATAAAGGGGATGTGAGGTTGTGGAGATAGGAATGTTTGAATGGCATTATCAAAGAGGATTGGCTCAACTATTTCCTACTGGTCCCCAAGAAGGACCAGAAGACTTCTCATCAAGACACTAATTGCTTCCTTGACTCTCCTCTTTGGCCACAAAAGAAGGTAAGAGACGTTGACATTGAAATGGTATCTAGGATTTAATGGAAATAAAGGAAAATCAATGTGGAAGAGGTCAAGAACCAACTTAACCACCAGAGTCAATGTGGGTGGTTATCACAGCAGGTAACAAGGCTGAAACGGTCATAGAAAGTGTGACCCAAAAGAGATATTTTGTTGTTGTTTAGTTGCTCACTCATGCCCAACTCTTTGGGACCCCATGAAAGAGTAGTTCGCCAGGTTCCTCCGTCCATGAGATTCTCCAGGCAAGAGTACTGGAGGGGGTTGCCATTTCCTTCTACAGGGGATCTTCTCAACCCAGGGATCAAACCAGATCTCTTGCATTGGCAGGTGGATTCTTTACCATTGAGCCACCAGAGAAGTCCCACAGAAATCTTTAGAAGTGGCTAAAAAGTCATGGTCTCTTTTGGACTGGATACCTGTGTATCATACTAAGGTACTTAATCTATAGGTAGCTTGTGCTCTGGTGAAAATGGACTTGACTTAAATCACAATAGAAAATCATGGCTCTCCACCTAATTTACAGACCTGAGTTAGAATACTGGAGTCTGGTAACATTCAGAGAGGAATCCTCTACCACAAGTAGATATTTTGTATATGATGCTAAAGCTGAAACTCCAGTACTTTGGCCACCTCATAAAAAGAGTTGACTCATTGGAAAAGACTCTGATGCTGGGAGGGATTGGGGGTAGGAGGAGAAGGGGACGACAGAGGATGAGATAGATGGCTGGATGGCATCACTGACTCGATAGACATGAGTCTGAGTAAACTCTGGGAGTTGGTGATGGACAGGGAGGACTGGCGTGCTGTGATTCATGGGGTCGCAAAGAGTGGGACACAACTGAGCAACTGAACTGAACTGAACTGATATATATATACACACATATATTTTAAATTAATTTATTTTTTAATTGAAGGATAATTGCTTTACAGAATTTTGTTGTTTTCTGTCAAACCTCGACATGAATCAGCCATCAGTTCAGTTCAGTCGCTCAGTCGTGTCCAACTCCTTGCAACCCCATGAATTGCAGCACACCAGGCCTCCCTGTCCGTCACCAACTCCCAGAATTCACTCAAACTCATGTCCATCGAGTCGGTGATGCCATCCAGCCATCTCATCCTCTGTCGTCCCCTTCTCCTCCTGCCCCCAGTCCCTCCCAGCATTAGGGTCTTTTCCAATGAGTCAACTCTTCGCATGAGTTGGCCAAAGTATTGGAGTTTCAGCTTCAGCATCAGTCCTTCCAATGAGCACCCAGGACTGATCTCCTTTAGGATAGACTGGTTGGATCTCCTTGCTGTCCAAGGAACTCTCAAGAGTCTTCTCCAAAAACACAGTTCAAAAGCATCAATTCTTCAGCGCTCATCTTTATTCACAGTCCAACTCTCATCCATACGTGACTACTGGAAAAACCATAGCCTTGACTAGGCGGACATTTGTTGGCAAAGTAATATCTCTGCTTTTCAACATGCTATCTAGGTTGGTCATAACTTTCCTTCCAAGGAGTAAGCATCTTTTAATTTCATGGCTACAGTTACCATCTGCAGTGATTTTGGAGCCCCCAAAAATAAAGTCTGACACTGTTTCCACTGTTTCCCCACCTATTTCCCATGAAGTGATGGGACCAGATGCCATGATCTTCGTTTTCTGAATGTTGAGCTTTAAGCCAACTTTTTCACTCTCCTCTTTCACTTTCATCAAGAGGCTTTTGAGTTCCTCTTCACTTTCTGCCATGAGGGTGGTGTCATCTGCATATCTGAGGTTATTGATATTTCTCCCAGCAATCTTGAGTCCAGTTTGTGTTTCTTCCAGTCCAGCGTTTCTCATGATGTACTCTGCATATAAGTTAAATAAGCAGGATGACAATATACAGCCTTGATGTAATCAGCCATAGGTATACATATATCCCCTCCCTTATGAACCTCCCTCCCATCTCCCTCCTCATCGCACCCCTCTAGGTTGATACAGAGCCCCTGTTTGAGTTCCCTGAGCCATACAGCAAATTCCCATTGGCTATATATTTTACAAATGGTTTAATGTAAATTTCTATGTTACTCTTTCCATACATCTCACCTTCTCCCCCCCTCTACCCATGTCCATAAGTCTATTCTCTATGTCTGTTTCTCCACTGCTGTCCTAAAAATAAATTTTTCAGTACCATTTTTCTAGATTCCATACATATCCATTAGAATACGATATTTATCTTTCTGTTTCTGACTTACTTCTCTCTGTATAATAGGTTCTAGGTTCATCCACCTCATTAGGACTGACTCAAATGCATTCCCTTTATGGCTGAGTAATATTCCATTGTGTATATGTATCACAACTTCTTTATCCATTCATCTATCAATGGACATCTAGGTTACTTCCATATATTCCATAGACACAGAGTCTACCTAGTTGATTTTGTGGATTTAATCTGAAGCTTGTATAGCTGGTGGGAGGGTTTGGGGTCTTCTTTCTTAGCCACATTGACCCTGGGTTTCAACTGTGGTTTTATTTCCACCTCTTTATGTGGGTGATCCACTGGGGTTTGCTCCTGAGGCTTCCCTGGAGGACTTGGGTTGCCCCTGTGAGGGCCAAGTGTGGAAGTGGTGCAGCTTCTTGGGTCACAGGGGTTCTGGCAGCACCAGGTACTCAGGGGAGTTGGCAGCTAGGGCAACAGGAAATATAGTGCTCTAGAAGGGTATGGTAACCAGTGTTGGCCAATACGCTCCAGTATTCTTGCCTGGAGAACCCCCCTGACAGAGGAGCCTGGCAGACCACAGTCTATAGGATTGCAAAGAGTTGGACTTGACCAAAGCCAACCCTATGTGAATAGATGCAAGATTTTTTTGCCTGTGGCAGCCCTGCCCCAGTAACAGTTGAGCGTGAAGGTGGCACAGCTGCTTGGCTTGCGGGGTCCCTGGCAGCACCAAGTGTGCAGGGACTGCCTCCACCCCAGGAGTTCTGGCCCTATCAGAGTCTTTTTTCAAGCCTCTTGTAGCTGGTGATCAGCAGGCCTCTTTTGTCAGTCTTTCTCTGTAGCTCTGCTCGTTCAGGCCCTTAGATGGCTCCCTTGCCTGGGACCCTTCTCCATTGTTGAGCATGTCAGGCACATAGAGGGCCCCCTGCCCCGCCTGCGGTTCTACTCTGTAGTTCAGTGTGTCAGGTGTTTGATGGGCAGCCTCTCTACTGTTCAGAGGTCTATGCTCGCATTTGGGGAGAAAGAGGCTATGGTGGTGGCTTTACCCCCTACACATGACTCAGCAGTATCGCCTTGCTTCCATGGCTGCCCAGCTTTCCTCCACAGGCATTTCCCACCACAGTTTCCTCCCTCACATCCCCTCTATCCATCTCTCTGCAGTCAACAGCAGCCCTCACCCTGGGGTTGATCCACAATCCCTAAACTCCAGCTCCCAGCTGCTGCACCTTCCAGGGCACCTGCGTCCCTGTCCGGGGTATGTATGGCTGCAGCAAGAACTGTCTGATTCTCATTCCATTTAGGCTGCCACAGATCAGCTGTTTCACTCTCAGCTTTAAATGTTTCTCCTCTGACTCAGACAATTGCCCTGCTGTGGGGATCAGACCCCTGCTTCAGTTCGCCCACCCTCTGAAGGCAGGTTCGGTCCTACTAACAATCCTGTTTTCCCCCCAGTTCCTTCCTCCTACCGAGTTTTGCGTGGTTCTATAAATTCTTTTCCGCTGGTCAGGTACTCCTGTCTGCTCTCAGCTGGTGTTCTGCATGCACTGTGTCTGTGTCTGAATGTGTATTCCTGATGTATCCATGGAGAGAGATGTACTCCATGCCCACCTATTCCTCCACCATCTTGTTCCCTTCCACAAGTAGATATTTAATTCTTTTCCCTCATTTCCCCCCAAAGGACTTGCAATTATTTCCCAGAGTGACTATCTTCGGAAAAGGGAAATACCCAGATCTTTCTGGGGCTTACTGCATTCTAATTCTAACCGAGAGCACCACTGTGGTCCACTGGCAGAGGATAAGTAGAAATTCTGTTCTTAGTGTCCAGGGGCTCTGTGATTCTACGAACACATTCTGTACTTAATTTTCCTTCCTGAGTGAAGAGTTGGAATACATATACTCAGCAGCTGTTATGAACTCTTACATTATCATGAAGGTTTTCAAGGCAGAAACTCACACCCCCCATAACACACAAGCAAAGCAAAATACTCCCCAAAGACCTAAGCCTCAACCTCCCTAGCAAAGTAATAAGTAGTGAGCCAAAGCAATATCACAGCACTTCAGGAATCATAGACAAAAGTGTTACCACTGAACTTGCAACTTACAAATGTAAGTTGCAGGGGTAGTGATGTAATCACACCCTCCCCCACCACATTTAACTTATCTCCTTCATTTATGCACAAGCTATATGGATACTAGAAAAAGACAGAGGATTCTCAGAAGCTTAATTAGGTGATTGAATCAACTGCAGTTGATTTTTCAAAGGTGACCTCATTACTGGAGCAACTCAAGACAGCCCCTGACATCTGGTATGCATCTATTTATTGGCCAGATATGTTTTTCATTGTCTCTATAAGCACAAAACTGTAGAAGGTATTCAGTTTCACCTTTATTTAATAGAAAAGCAGAACAATTTACCGTCTTTTTTCAGGGTGAGATCAACTCTCTGGTTCTGCACCATAACATACAATCCAGAAGTCCCTTGATTATGTCATCCTCCCCCAGGTTTTATTCTGAGCAACTGATGACACTCTCCTAGGAGGATATGGTGATCAGAAAATCATAGGTGCACTAAGTTGCTTTGGGAAGACATCCAGGAGATGGGAGATAGATTCAGACAAAAATTTCATATATGTAAGAATATATCTATGGATATATATAGTTATTACCCAGTTATTTATTTAATGTTGCCCCTCTTGGCTAGAATGTATGTTTCAAAAGAGCAAGGATTTTGTCTACTTTGTTGACCACCATGTTACCAGAACAATCTCAGCACCTAGAATAAATGAATGTTCCATGGATAGGTGTGTTATTTAATGCTCATCCTCTCCTAAAGAATGGTGAAATTTTTATAGCAGCTATCTTCTTCAGGCAGAGATGAAGTTTTTACTGCTCAGCATTATAATTCAGAAAAGGTTTTGAATTCTGCTAAAACAAGATTTGATGTGTAATCATTTGGAGGAAGAAGCATGGTTTGGAATAAGTAATAAACATTATAAATTTTTCTCAGATCTCAATGACTTGTGCTTGAAAGAACTTCCATTTATGAAAAAGGACAGCATAAGTACTTACTTTAAGAGAGGCTAGGAAGATATCAGTCACAAAGGGCAATTATGATATTGTTTTGTGTACTTTTTGCTTTTACCACGTACTGTTGAGCAAATAGTTCATGAAGCACCAAAATGATGCATATTTAATAGGACAGGAGGTCAAGGGAACAAAAGAGAGAAGTAAGCAAGTAAGCAAAAATGGAACATCAGTAAGACATTATTTTATTTCAAATTTTTAACAAAGAAGTCAGTAAGAAGGGAAATATTTGGTGAAAATTTTGGTTTTTTACTATTAAAATTGTGCTGTTTTAAAGCTTCTAGGGTAAGAAACTTGTTCATTAACCCATATTTATTTAAAGAGGCTACTTTATGCCTCTCAATGGGAAGAGACTCCTTCCTAAATAACCAGTACTCTATGCCAACAGAGAAAAATCTACACAGGGCAGATGAATTTGCTTCATTTACCCACCTCCCACCATCTTCCTAGAATCACTGATACCCCATTCCCACCTCCCAGAGTTGGACTGGATGTTCTTCCTAAAGCGAGTGTTATCATGTTGTACTCATTCCTCCCTAATACTTACTGGTTGCTGTTGACTACTTTCTCATCTGATACTTCAGTTGAGAAAAGGGGTATGTCTTGTTTCAGATAATATCTCCCACACTTGCACAGTGCCTAGGCACAAAGTAGCTTCAAATAAATATGGGTTAATGAACAAGGACATGAAAGATGACATGACTCTCTACAGAGCATCATCCCAGATTTGCGGGAAAAGGAACTGATCTTGACATTTTTTAATTCAGAGAACAAATGTGGAGATGAGGCTAGATCATGAGGTTAAAAGGCCCATATCCTGGACTTGCACCTTCTTCTGAAGATCAGCATCATTTTGACCCATTCAGCACTAAGAGAAAGCCTTGTATTCTGACTGTAGTGCAAACTCTTCTGCAATAGAGGAACCAGTGTGGTGAGAGGATTTTTCAAGGCATTCCCTGTTGTAGCTATAGAAGTAATCAAGTTCTTTCTTCCACTTCCAGAGGCTATTAAAAATAAATTGGTTTCCTTTTAGGGTTAGTACTTTTTATATACTGACTGCCCCCAAACTCTAAGGCTGTATGATTTTTTAATGTTGTAAATAGTGAAAGTGTTAGTCTCTGAGTCGTTTCCAACTCTTTGTGACCCCGTGGACTATAGCCTGCCAGGCTCCTCCGTTCATAGAATTCTCCAGGCAAGAATACTGGAGTGGGTAGCCATTCCCTTCTCCACAGGATCTTATCAACCCAGGGCTCAAACCTGAGTCTCCTGCTTTACTGTCAGAGTCACCAGGGAATTTTGCTATTTTAATTTCATTTTCAAATGTTTGTTGATAGTATTGACACATAGAGATATAGTTTCTTTTAGTTCTTATGTATGTATGTGTTAGTCACCCAGTCATGTGCGACTCTTTGCGACCCCATGGACTGTAGCCCCCCAGGCTCCACTGTCCATGGAATTCTCCAGGCAAGAATACTGGAGTGAGTTGCCATTTCCTTCTCCAGGGAATCTTCCCAACCCAGGGATCAAACTTGGGTCTCCTGCATTGCAAGCAGATGCTTTACCATCTGAGCTACTAGGGAACCCAAACACATATTAGTTCTTAGTAGCTTTTTAATAGATTACTTGGGATTTTATATGTAGAACATCCTACCATCTGCAAACAAAGGCAGATTTAATTCTTTCTTTCCAATAAACAGGCCTTATTTTTTCTTTCCATATTGCTGTGGCTAGAAATTGAATTACAGTGATAAATAGAAGACATTTTTGTTTTTTTCTCAATCTTGGATAAAGTATACCCTTAGGTATATTATTTGTTATTGTTCAGTTGTTCAGTCATGTCTGACATTTTGCAACTCCATGGACTGTAGCACACCAGGCTTCCCTGTTCTTCACTATCTCCCAGAGTTTGCTCAGACTCACATCTATTGAATCAGTGATGCCATCCAATCATCTCGTCCTCTGTCACCCGCTTCTCCTGTCCTCAGTCTTTCCCAGCATCAGCGTTTTTTCCAATGGTATATCATTGAACATACCATGAGGTATGATATGAGCTGTAGGTTCTTCATGATGCCCTTTATCACAATAAAGTAGTTCCTTCTCTTCTTCAATTTTGAAAATGTTTATAATAAAGAGTTACTGAATTTTATTGATTTTAAAAATTTTATTCTGAATTGTTAAGTACATTGACTGATCTTTTGAAAGCTGGATCAAGACTTTATTCCTTGGATGACATTCACAAAAATGTTATTCCTTTTTATGTTACTAGAATCAATTTTCTTGTATTTTGTTGGAGGTTTTGGGGATCCAGGTATATTTGTCTGTAATATACCTATATTGTAATGTCTTTGTCAGGATATCATAAGTAGGATAGCCTCAAAAAAATGAGTTGGGAATTTTTCTCTCCTTATCTATTTACCAAAAGAATGTGTGTAAGATTCATATCATTTGTAATGATCTGGGTCTAGAATTTTCCTTGTGGAAAGCTTTCTTATTATCAAAGTCAATTAATAGATATAAAGCTATACAGATATTCTATCCATTCCTGAGTTTTGGTAAGTTACATTTATCAAGAAATTTGTTCCTTGTTCCAAATATTGAATGCTAGCTTAGAGGTGTTCATAATCCTTTATTATAGGTTTAATACCTATAAAAGTTTTCTTATAATATTCTCTCTTTCATTCCAATGTTCTTGCTCTATATATTCTTTTACTTGATTAACATTGCTAGGTTTTTTTTTTTTTTTGCCCATTTTATTAATCTTTTTAAACAACATCTGCCCTTCCCAAAATAAGTAACTTAAATGGATCATCTAATTGTAAAATGCAAAACTGTAAAACTACTGAAAGATAACATAGGAAAAAACCTAGATGACCTTGGGTTTGGGGTTGTCTTTTTAGGTACAACATCAAATGCATGATCTATAAAAGGAATAATTAATAAGCTGGATTTCATTAAAATTAAGAACTTCTGCTCTGTGAAAGACAATGCCAAGAGAATGAAAAGACAAATCACAGGGTGGAAGAATATATTTGCAAAATACACATCGAATAAAGAAATATTATCCAAATTACACAAAGATCTCTTAAAATGTAACAACACAACAAAAACAAATGAATTAACAAAAATTAAAAAAATAGGCCAAAGATCTTAACAAACACCTCCTCAAAGACTTACAGATGGCAAATAAGCATATGAAAATAAACCCCATACCATATTTCATCAGAGAAATGAAAATTAAAACAGTGGCAAGATATCACTACACATCTACAGGAATGGCCAAAATTTGGAACACTATCAACAGCAAAAGCTGGCAGGGATATGGAGCAATGGGAAATCTCATACATTGCTTGTGAGACTTAAAACATTAATAATACATATGCTATTATTGTTTTGTTTTAAACAAAACAGTCTTTTTTTTTTTTTTTTAAGAAAAAAAGGTAGCAAAACAGTTACCAACTTCCCATTCATTTCATGTGGGTTCAGTTTTCCATCTGACATCATCTGTGTTTAGCCTAAAAGGCATCCATTCCGTCCATAGCCTAAAAGTACATTTCTGTCTACAAGATCATCTATGTCAAATACCCAAGAAAGACAATATGCTTAGTCCAACTAGCTGTTGTTGGATCCATTGTTTTTATTATTTCATATCAGCATATGGATTAACTGCCATTATGTACAGAATCCACACTTGACTTAATGAGCTGTAGATGACGTTTGAGGGTAACATAGGACCAAATTTTGCTGACTAGGACTAACTCTTCAACATAGCCTATAAGGGAATACTTTCTCCTGGAATAGTACCAACTACTATTCAATAAACTATGGAAAATTCTTAAAGAGATGGGAATACCAGACCATCTTACCTGTCTCCTGAGAAACCTGTACACAGGTTAAGAAGCAACCTGGAACAGTGGAACAGACATGGAACAATGGATTGGTTCAAAATTTGGAAAGCAGTATATCAAGGCTGTATATTGTCACCCTGCTTATTTAACTTACATGCAGGGTACATCATGTGAAAGCCTGGGCTGGATGACTCACAAGTTGGAATCAAGATTGCTGGGAGAAATATCAACAACCTCAGATATGCCGATAAGACCACTTTAATGGCAGAAAGTGAATAGGAACTAAAGAGCCTCTTGATGAAGTTGAAAGAGGAGAATGAAAAAGCTGGCCTAAAATTCAACATTCAAAAAACTAAGATCATGGCATCCAGTCCCGTCATGGCAAATAGATGGGGAGAAATTTTGAAACAGTGGCAAATTTTATTTTCCTGGGCTCCAAAATCACTGCAAACAGTGACTGCAGCCATGAAATTAAAAGACGCTTGCTCCTTGGAAGAAAAGCTATGACAAACCTAGACAGCATGTTAAAAAGGAGAGACATCATTTTGTTGACAAACGTCTGTGTAGTTAAAGGTATGTTTTTTCCAGTAGTCATGTATGGACATGAGAGCTGAACCATTAAGAAGGCTGAGTGCTGAAGAATTGATGCTTTTGAACTGTGGGGCTGGAGAATACTCAAGATTTCCTTCAACAGCAAGGAGACCAAACCAGTCAATTCTAAGGGAAATCAACCCTGAACATTCATTGGAAGGACTGATGCTGAAGCTAAGGTTCCAATATTTGGGCCACCTGATAAGAAGAGCCGACTCACTGGAAAAGACCCTGATGCTGGGAAAGATTGACGGCCAAAGGAGAAGGAGAAAACAGAGGATGAGATCGTTGGGTGGCATCACTGAATCAATGGAAATGAGTTTGAGCAAACTCTGGGAGATAGTGAATGACAGAAAAGCCTGGCGTGCTGCAGTTTATGGGGCCGCAAAGAGACGAACACCACTTAGTGAGTGAACAATAACTATTCACTGAAAGTTTATGTTTCCAGTACAGTTTATTGGTTAACAGATAAGAGATTGTTTTATCTAATCCTTATCATTACTTTGGCTTCCCTCGTGGCTCAGACAGTAAAGAATCCACCTGCAATGCGGGAGACCTGGATTCGATCCCTGGGTTGGGAAGATCCCCTAGAGGAGGGAATGGCAACCCACTCCAGTATTCTTGCCTGGAGAATCCCAGGAACAGAGGAGCCTGACGGGCTACAGTCCACGGGGTCACAAAGAGTTGGACACGACTGAGTGACTAAGCACAGCACACCACAGTTGTCTTGGTTTCCCTGGTGGTTCAGGCAGTAAAGAATCTGCCTGCAATGCAAGAGACCCAGATTCGATCCCTGAGTGGAGAAGATCCCATGGAGAAGGGAATGGCTACCCACTCCAGTATTCTTGCCTGGAGAATTTCATAGTCAGAGGAGCCTCATGGGCACGATGGAGCAACTATAATTACCTTAGGAGATAGTTACTTTTATGTCTCAGACATGTGAAATAAATTTCCTAAAGTCAGTCACAAGATCATTTATTGTAGAAATTCAAAGCCTAAGCTATATGATCTCAAAAACTGTGCATATTTTTAAAAACCACCATGCTGTGCTGCTTCCTATAAAATTAACTGGTTGCCAACATTGCTTACATAATCTGCTTGAAGATGTGCTATAGAACAAAAGGATGATCGCTAGGGGGAAAAAAATCCCTCAAGAATGATGAAATGTGAGTCAAAAAGTGCTGGCATTAAAACTATTTAGATATATAAAGCTAACTCTAGGTAGTTGTTCTACATATGGTTGTGAAGTTAATTTTAAATGTGTTTTTTAACCAGGAAGATACAACATGTAGTAGAAATAGATGACAGTGATTACAATTATATAAATGTTCCATTTTCCATGAAAAAGCATTTAGAAAATTTTAGTCTAGTAGATAGATAATAGAAAAAATGAAAGAAAAATAAACCAGAATTCTGACATGGTGATCTCTGGATTGTGAAATTATGTCTTATTTATTTCATTATACTTTCCTGTATTTTTTGAAATAATAAGCAAAACTTTACTAAAAAAAAATTCCTAACATTTCCTAAAACATTACTAAATTTCCTTTTTGATGTCGTGAAAAACTCAAAACACTTGAAATATGTAATAGCTGATATTTATTCCCAAAATACATCTGTGCAGGAAATTTTGCCTTTGAGTAACTTAATTCAACCAAAGCTCCCACTCTGTAGGCTAACAAGAAATGGAGCCATAGATACTCCTTGAACTCTGCCTACAGGAGAATTCTGCAACAGTTCCGAATGTTGTATGTTTTGGGTTGGCCAAAAACTTCATACAGAAAAGCCCAAATGAACTTTTTGGCTAACACAGTACAATACAGCCTTTGAAGGTTGTTACTTTTCACTGATCCATACTGGTTACTGTTCAGCGAATCAGTGTCCAGGAAGACCTGGGTCCTTGAAGGCCAGGATCTTTATCTTGCCACCTGGAATGAAAGAAACTTTTCCTTTTCTTGAGACCCTGGTCTTCATAGCATGTATGGTCCTCTTGTGCTTCCTGGGTCAGAGCAACTCCAACTCTCTCTGCTACTTTTCTGAACTATCACAGCACTTACCTCTCTTCCATTTCCTTTGTGTAATAATTCTCTTTTCAGTTAAGGCTTTCACAAAAGATTGGAAGAGATCTTTTCTTTGGCCATTAAAATAAAATAAAAAAAAATCTCCATTTTGTTCTTTGTGATGAGTAGACAGCCAGAGATTTTTGGCAGTTAGTGCAGAGAAAAGCTTTTAGCTAGGTGCTGGAGTTGAAAGGAACTCACAACCCAGTTGGGAAGATGGGCTACCCATATGGATAAATAATCAGCCAGAGAGCACCAGTGCATAAAGAGTAAGTACAAATTGGTGGTCATCTCTTTCCGATGTCTTTAAATCTTTCCTTCATCTTTTTTACTTCTTTTATCTGTTTTTTACCCCCCATCATGTCCTTAATCAGGATCCTCAATCTTTTCCCCCAAATGGAAGCAAACAGATTTCTTCCTTCCTACACAGTTTACTCAGTGGTTATGTCAGAGTGATTTTGTTTTTCTCCCAAAGTAAATTAGAATTTTGAAATTTTAGGTAGACAGATGTGTTGAAAGTCCTTTCAGGTAGAGGAAGAGAGATGATTCAACATCTTTGCATACAGGAAACACAACAGAATTTAGTTATATTTTATTCTAGTGCATATAAATCTCATAAATTGCAGGCTCTGAATTATTTCAACAAAACTCTGCCCTTTCAAAGGTTTCTGAAAAACACTTCCTTATTAAAAAAGTAAAGTGATACCACAACACAATTGGCCGCCTCTCTCATTTCATCCTCTGAGTTGTCAATTTCATGAGCACTTCTTTCTTCTCTAAATGTGCCTTCTTTACTAAAAGGAACCAGAAGTGAAGTGAAATCGCTCAGTCGTGTCCGACTCTTTGCGACCCCATGGACTATAGCCCACCAGGCTCTTCCATTCATGGAATTTTCTAGGCAAGAATACTGGAGTGGTTTGCCATTTCCTTTTCCAGGGGATCTTCTCAACCCAGGGGATAAACCCAGGTCTCTTGCACTGTGAAAGGTTTTCCTAAATGAGCTAGTCTGTCCAGTACAGTATAATCTCACCTACCTTTCCTGATCATCTCAGTGTCGGTTTATTTAATCTATCAGAGAAAAGAAATAAAAGGAAGGAGGAAGAAAAATAATAATGAAATATATATAATATTGTATGTTTGTATAATATTAGAAGATTGAAATAAAACACAGAAAAAACCATTTAATCCTTTACTCTCCCTGAAATATTCCCTTAAGCTCATCTTTCTTATGACTCTGTGCTATAATTTTTGAAACAGAGATTGATTCTTAACATTCTCATTTTCAAGATCTTAAGAACATATGAATAGTGTACACTAAATGCATATTAAAATATGCTCTGTTGTTCTGAGTTGAAAGAAGTTTTCTCCTTGGATATCACTATTTTAATATCAAAAGACTTGGGTTCTAATCCCTGCTTCTCTTCCTAGATAAGTGATGTTATAGAAGAGACAGCTACTCTGTATTTCAGTTGCCTCATTAATAAGATAAGAAAAAGAATCAAGTTCCTAGGATTGTTGGGAGGGATATAACAGGTACTTCAATGGTTGAAGAGCCTGTAACATAGAAAGCACATATTTGGAATTTTTAAAAATATTTATTTCTATTTATTTTTGGCTGCACTGGGTCTTCAAGGCTACATGCAGGCTTTCTCTGGTTGTGGTGAGCAGGGGCCACTCTCTAGTTGTGGGGTGTGGGCTTCTCTCGTTGTGCAGCACGGGCTCTACAGGGCATGGACTACAATGGTTGAGACACATGGGCTTCGTTGCCCTGTGGCACGTGGGATTTCCCCAGACGAGGGACTGAACCTGTGTCTTTTGCATTGGCAGGTGATTCTTAACCACTGAACCACCAGTGAAGCCCTATATTTGGAATTTTAAAATGCTTTATTGAATATAAAGTAAAAGAGAAACTAGTTTATGGGTTATACTTAGAGGTTTGGGATTGGTCAATATATTTCCCTCTTTTTCGTATGTACCAGATGCTGCTAGGCAGGACCCACAGAGTTTTGGGGAGAGCCTTTTAAAACCAGCAAAGTTCTAGGAAGTGGTCTCTGCCAAACATGAGTTGCATCTAGTGTTTCTTGACTTTGACTTCTGCTCATAACCTGATATGAGCACGTGGTATCTGTTGGTGTTTTCCATTCAATTCCAGCTGTCCTTTGCTACCCTCTGTTTTCTCCTCCTGACTTTGCCTGTGCTTGTCCAGGACAAAAGGCTTTGCTCTTCTTGCCTTTAGAAATTCCCCTGACAGTGACATCTGGCAGAGTTCAGGATTGTGCTCTCCAAAGGAGCTTGGGAAGTAATTTAAAAGCTATTTTGGAGTCAGAGCTCAGGGAAAAAGCGTTAGTAAGACAATAATATTAAGGGCTGCTGCTGCTGCTGCTGCTAAGTCGCTTCAGTCATGTCTGACTCTGTGCAACACCATAGACAGCAGCCCACCAGGCTTCCCGTCCCTGGGATTCTCCAGGCAAGAACAGTGGAGTGGGTTGCCATTTCCTTCACCAATGCATGAATGTGAAAAGTGAAAGTGAAGTCTCTGGCTAGTACTTTATAACTAGCTTTTTGTATTTGTTTGCTTAACGGGTTCATTTAGCTCTTTTCCATAAAAGAAAGCAAGTTTCTGAAACTTGTTCACTCCTAAAATGAAAAATAAACCTTATTTGAATTTTAATAGACAAAATAGTCTTAGAGTGATATCTAAGACAGTGTTTGTAACTGACTACATTTGATTGTTTATTCTTCCAATTTTAGGCAAGAATTTAATAAAGGAAAGGCATCGGATGCTGGGTGGGTACAAAATCAAACCAGATGTAGCCTACGTCTTAAGAAGATTTACGTGTTGAATAAAGAGCAAAAAGTTTAGAATAGAAGTGAAATAGTAGAGGAATAAAGTCTCATGGGAATTTAAAGGAAGGGGAGATTATTCCTAGCTACAAAAATCCAGGACAGGACTTCATGTAGGAGGCAGTTGTTTATTTCTTTTTGCATTGTAAATTGGTGTTTTGTCTTGGAAAAAATGCAGGGAAGGAAGGCTAAGAAATGAAGGAGCGCCAAAGGATAAGGGCAAGGCAACATATATAATGAAATAAAATTTTTGCCTCCAAAGTCTAGCAATGGATAGGTGAATTGGCTAAGTTTGTGGTGAGCATCAGAAGCTCAGCTGTAGCTTAATAAAGGCAACGCATCCGGCCAGATAACTGTAAAACCCAGAGGAATGTTAATTTCATGCATAACTAGATCCAGGTGCTCAAACAATGTCCTCAGGCTCACCTGAGGTCATCTCGCTCAGCCCATGGGCTGTGCTTTCTTTTGTAAATTCTCAGTTCTTTGCATGTAATGGCTGCTGGTTATTCTAGGCTATGTGCTGCGAGGTCAACTTCAGTGGAAAAGGTGTTGGGGCTGATAGTTTAGGTTCTATTTGGAAAACGGGGGGTTTCACGCCTATCCCTAAAGCAACTGCTATAGCCAGGGGAGGGGGTTTTTTGGTTGACCAAGTCAGCATTGTGTGTGAGCTCTTAGAGCCTCAGAATGGAATCAGCCTAAAGATAACCCCATAGTCTGAAAATCAAGAGAGGTAGTTCACCAGGAAAAGCCAGGATGATGTGATAGCAGAAGGATGATGGAACGGAGGGGCTGTAGGAGCTAACGGTACTCTATAAGGAAGGAAAACTACAGGTCTGGGAGGAGGAGGAGCGGCTGACTAAGCGATCTCCTGATCACTGCTGTCATCCTTCCGGCTGTGCATGGATCCTTCTATAACACTCTGCTTGAAGTATAGTTTTTAAAAAGCAAGCAAATCTCCATCAGGTCTCGTTAGCACAGCTATAGCCAACTGAGTGTTTAAAAAAATACGAACTACTGTGAAAAGATAAACTGAGGCATATTAAAATGTTTGTTTATTTGAGCAAAGCTCAAATTGGTTGTCCTTGGATTTCAGTTTCTAACCTTGAAGCATTTACAAGCTTAAATTTTGGTTTTGTTTTTGTGAATCACCACAGTATGAGAGCCACCTCTGTCTAACAGGTCTCCTTTTTAAACTGATTTAACAACACAGAGGATTATAAGTACTGTATTACCAAATAACAATTTCTCCCACTTCAGTGTTCTTGCCTAGAGAATCTCAGGGACAGGGGAGCCTGGTGGGCTGCCATCTATGGGGTCGCACAGAGTCGGACACGACTGAAGCAACTTAGCAGCAGCAGCTTTTGACAAAATCATAGAGTAGGGAAAAGGGAAAATCACTTTTCTGCTTCCTTCTTTCCTGATAATGCCCAGAATTTTGTTCTCATAGGCTCATCTCCTCAAGAGTGTCCTGGAACCTCCAAGGAAGCTGACTGCTTCCTTGGCAACAAAAGAACTGACATAAATGTATTCTCCCGAAGGCATGAGATCTTACCGAGATGTGAGGAAGGGTTTCCTGGGTTTTCCCATTTTAAGAATAATCCTCCAGAAGAAACACTTTCTTTTTAGAACATGGTAGGTAGACATTAGGGGCTTCCCAGGTGGCTGAGTAGTAAGGAATCCACCTGCCAATGCAGAAGACACAGGAGACAATGGATTCGATCCCTGGGTTGGGAAGTCTGGAGGAGGAAATGGCAACCTGCTCCAATATTCTCGCCTGGAAAACCTCATGGACAGAGGAGCCTGATGGCTTAAAATCCATGGGGTTGCCAAGAGTCAGATATGATTGAACCCGTGTGTGCACGTGCACACACACACACATGTGTAGACACTGAAACTTGGTTTTGTAACTATTAGTTTTCTACCAGAAGGGGAACCTCCTCTCTCTCCAGCCCTCCTCCTCTTCCTCTTCTTCCTTGTCCTTCTCCTCTCTTTCCCCACTTCTCTCTCTCCTGCTCTTTCTACCTCTCTTCCTGCTCCTCTGTTCTCCTCCTCCTCCTTCCCTCCTCTTTCCCCACTTATCTCTCTCCTGCTCTTCCTATCTCTCTTCCTCCTCCTCTCTTCTCCTCCTCCTCCTTCCCTCCTCTTTCCCTTGTCTTTTTGCTTCTTCTCATTTCCTAACAACAACAACAAAAAAGTCCATGGAGACTTACTGTCTAAAAACGTACCAACTTTTGGTGCAAAGAGATAGGCTCCTCTAGTTTTGAGTGCTCCCTGAAAAAGGAACAGCATCAAAGCTGCAGCAAAACAGAAACCTAGGTGCTTATTCCCCATGCTACCAGGTCACGTGATTTTATATCTAGATCTCAATCAATGAGAGCTGATTGTTTCATGACTGATGAGATTTGGGCTATTCATTCACACAGATCTCCAAATTCCTTTGGTTAAAATATTTATCATGACTTAACTTCACTTGGTATGACAGTCTTTAAGTCCATCCACGTCTCTACAATTGATACAATTTCTTTACTTCTATGGCTAAGTAATATTCCATTGTGTATATAGGCCACATCTTTATCCAGAAAAGAGGGGATATATGTATATGTATAGCTAATTCACTTTGCTGCATAGTAGAAGCTAACACAATATGGTAAAGCAACTTTACTCTGATAAGAATTAATTTTAAAAAAATTATGGACACATCCATTTCTGCATATATTTCTCCCTTCAATTAGATTAATTACCCAATTACCCAAATTAAAGCAATTATCTACCTTTATATATATAGTTTAATAATTGATATTCTTTAGGCCCATAGTCTGAAGAATATCTTACTTCCTTTGCCTTTCTCTTTTGTTAAGTCACTGCAGACAGCCACAGGTCAATTTCTGTATCTGTTGGGATGTTCAGAGTCTGACTGACATCAAGGTAGTGGAGAAGGGAACAGAGTATGAAAGGTTAGGTCAAAGTTCATCTTGCTTTGTAATGATGAAGGGTCAAGACCACTGGAGTGATTGATTGCTCACTTCTTTCAGATAATATGGGCTGTGATATGTATTTTTCCACTAGTATGAAAATTTGTCAAAGGCTTGATGAGAATAAACAGGATGGAGCAAATCTGATACCTAGAAAGAAAACATTCCTCTACACTAGAGCCATTCTTTGTACCTATGAAAATCACATAGTATGAAACCCATTTATATGAAAATGTATATATGAAACATGCTTATATGAAAATGTATGTGAGGCACACATTAAGCCCATAGCATAGCTTTATGCTGACAGTGTCATTTTTAATAATGAATCAAGATAAGCCCATTTAGAATAGCCGTTGTATTTTTTTTTTTTTCATATTTTGGACTTTTCTTTCCAAAAAGTATAAATACTTTTGTACATGATGTCATGCAAATATTTGAACCATTTGTGGCTCTTAAATGAAGTTTGTTTTATTGTGCTTTTGACCCTTTATTGATTTTTGTTTGTTTGTTGTGGTTGCCCGTGTTGTGGTCTTCAAATTAAACCCAGTAATGGATAATCTTGTGTCAGTTGGAGTGAGCCACAAGAATGTCCACATAAACACTGTTCTAGGTGTATCTGTGAGGTGTTTCTGGATGAGGTTAGAATCTGAATCCTAGGATTCAGTAAAGTAGGCTGCCCTTCCCAAAGTGGTTGAGCATCATTTAGTCCAGTAAGGCCTGAACACAACAAAAGGTGGAGGGAGGAATTCAGCCCTTTTTCCTGTCTTACTGTCTCTTTCCTTTGCGTTTCCTGTCTCACTCCAACTAAACCAGAATATCTCAGATTCTCCTGACTTTAGACTGGGATTTACATCATGGGCTCCTTTGTTTCTCAGGCCTTTGGACTTTGACTGAATTATACCACTGACTTTCTTGGATCTCATGCTTGCATATGGCAGATCACAGGACTTCGCAGCCTTCATAACTACATAGGCCACTTCTTCATCATAAACCTCAATTTCTGTCTCTTTCTGTGTATGTATAAATATGTATGCATGTGTGCTAAGTCACACTAAGTCAGTAGTGTCCAGCTCTGTGCCAAACTGACTGTAGCCCACCAGGTTCCTCTGTCCATGGGATTCTCCAGGCAAGTGGTTTGCCATGCCCTCCTCCAGGGCATTTTCCTGACCCAGGGATCGAATCCACATCTCATGTCTCCTGCATGGGCAGGCAGGTTCTTCACCATTAGCATCACACAGGAAGTCCCATATATATGTATAAGTACATAATATGTACACTATATATATATATATATATATATATATATATATATTCTCTGGAGAGGGCTTCTCTGGTGGCTCAGCTGGTAAAGAATCTGCCTGCAATATAGGAGAGCCTGGTTCAATTCCTAGGTTGGGAAGATCTGCTAGAGAAGGGATAGGCTACCCACTCCAGTATTCTTGGGCTTCCCTGGTGGCTCAGCTGTTAAAGAATCTGCCTGCATTGTGGGAGACCTGGGTTTGATCCCTGGGTTGGGAAGATCCCCTGGAGAAGGGAATGGCTACCCACTCCAGTATTCTGGCCTGGAGAATTCCATGGACTACAGTCCATGGGGTCACAAAGAGTTGTACACAACTGAGCAACTTTCACTTTCACATTCTCTGGCGACCCCCACTAACAACAATTTTTCAAAGTCTGTTCCTTGAACTCTGAAGTCTGAAGGAAACTACTAAACTCTTTCTGGAAGAGGAAAGGTTTCCAATGTCTAATATGTTTAGGAAACACCAGGCATTACAAGACAAAGAAGCTTCTTTATTTCAGCACTCTTTGGAGCATTCACTAAGCTAGCATGAATGAGAATTCCCAAGGGTCTATATGAGGGTGGATTTAATAAGAAGCATTTCCCCAAGTTATCTTATCACCAAAGTTTTAGATGGACCTCTTACAGGAGTATTGTTTCTTAGAACACACTGTGGCAGCAGACTACTGTAAGGCCTTCAGGGAGTGAGAAGAAGTATGGATGGCCACATGCTGGTTTCCTTTTGGCTCAGACCTTTAGAGTCTCTAGTACGTAGGTAAATTCTGCAGCTCCAAATTCATCTACTTTTTTTGGTTTGTTTCCCTCCAGCTCGAAGTTCCATATTAAAAAGTCATTATCAAAATGTCACATTCTAATAATGCAGAGCAATTTAGAGAAAGTCTTGTAAAACAATACATATTTTTAGAAGTTTGAAGGAATTTTTTAAAGAGAAATAAAAATTTCAAAAAAGACTTATGAATTCTAGAAACAAAGTACTTTAATTACATGCAAACATTTGAAATCATGAAGATGATATCTATGGTAATATCATGGTCTTTCAAATATGTTCTGAATAATTGACAATAATTTCTGCAAAGAGCAGAAGAGACGGCATTTATATTTCTATTTCTACTAACAATGTGTGAAGAGAGAGTGAACTGACACTTTAAACTTCCAATGATCTTTGAAATAGATAAATATTCTGAAACCAGATAACTTTTAAGAGTTAGATTTTTTTTCTAAGTTAGGATTATTTTAGCATCTTGCAAATTCAGACCTGGTGCCAGATAGTTGTACTTTCTGGGAATTTTACTTCACACTTCATTTATTTATATGTTCATTATTCATATGGAATGACATATGTATGGGATAAATTTTTATTAGCATACCTTTTTGAGGATTCAAAAATAATCACTTCTATATATTAGTTCTAGCATAATTTCCTCTTCCTCCCTTGAGCTGAAAATACCTGAACTCTAGTATAGGCACTTACAATCTTCTTGCAGCCTTATTCCTATGTTTAAAATTTTTTAAAGACATAAAATATTTTTAAAAGTTTTAAGTCAATTGATGATATACAAAAGACAAAAGACCTGGAGAAGGAAATGGCAACCTACTCCAGTATTCTTGCCTGGAAAATTCCATGGACAGAGGAGTCTGGCAGGCTACAGCCTATGGTGTTGAAAAGAGTCAGACATGACTGAGCGACTAAACAACAAAAGACAAAAGAAAACTCCAAATTGTTCCTATCCTTAACATCCCAGTTCAGGGAGTTCCTCCCTTGGTTCACAACAGCCCAAGAGGGAGAGAGCATTGCCCATCCTGTGTCCTGTCCAATCTGCCAGCCAGCATTTTTATGTATCACTGATACATTACTCTGCCTTGTCATCTCTGGGATCTCACTGTGGGAATTTCCTCCTGGTCTCTAGCAGATACCCACAGGTAGTCTTATCAGTTGTGACATGGTCTTAGCAATCATTGGGTCCCCTGGATTACTCTAAAATCTGCTGAACATGTAATTTTAGTTGCAGCAGAAATGAGAAGAAAAGTCATAGCTTCTTTCTCTCCAAATCACCATGTCAGCTTCTAAATTTCAGCGTCTTTGTTCCTTCCCATTGTGTTGCCTTCCTCTCTGACGATCTGCAACAACCAAAGTGTAGTCACCTCTGTTCTTCAAAGGTATGATGGGTTAATGGAAAGAGCTGTCTTGGAATCAAATGGACCTCAATTTGAATTCTTTTTAGCTAGCTAGTCTTAAAAATTAACTTAGATTTTGTGTCTGCAGTGGCAGAATTATGACAATCTTTTAAGCTGATGAAAGCATTGGGTGAGATAAGTATCTATTAGAACCTTGGGACGTAACAGACATTCCATAAATATCAAGCCCAGATGGAAAATACTGTCTTCCTGTGCCATCTCTACAGACTTTTCTGCAATGTTTCCTATTCCCAGTGAAAGCAGCAGAGTCAAAACTATTTGCTGGTCATTGCATTGGACTCCTCAGTGTGATAAAATAATTGGAATTCATTTATTTAGCAAGTGTTTATCATGCAATCCATGCACATTGCACAGAGATAAGGATAGTATAAAGAGATTGAAGAAACAGCCTCTACTTTCTAGAGGAAGCATGCATCTATTTGGGTAGGTAAGAAATGAAACAGCAAGATATCAATTCAAATTACCTATGTACATTATTAACTGAAAAAAATGAATGCTACAATAAGTGTTGGAGAATATTTTTAAAAACTGGAGATCTTAGTGTAGGGATATTTGGAGAAGCCTTTTTGAAACTAACTAAAATCTAACCTTCTACAAAAGAATGCTTTGGTAAAATGATCCCATAAGCCTTTTTCTCTTTTAAGCTTGATGTTTTGAAGTATTGCATGTTTGATATTCTGAATATTTTATTCAATTTCCTTTGTGAAAAAAGTCGAAGGATTGATTCAGAGTTAAGATGGCTTTTAGTTCTGTGGAAAAATGATCACCACTTTAACAATAAAGAGATAATTTTTACAAATATATATCCAAATTACAAAAAAAAAAAGCAAGCGGCTATTGTATTTAGACACAAAATAAGTTCTTCAGTAGCATTTTTGGGATAACTTTTAAAATGAGGTTATTTCCATCATAAACTCTGACCATCCCACTTCTAGGTATATATCCAGAGGAAAGAAAATTCGTCAAAGAGATATATCACTCCTGTGTTTATTGTAACATTATTCACAATGGTCAAGTAATGAAAACACCCTAAGTGTCCATCAGTTGATGAATGTATGATGAAGATATCCTGCCATTTGTGACAAAATAGATGGGCCTAAAGGACATGATGTTAAGTGAGATAAGTCAGACAGAGAAAAACTAATATTGCGTATCCTTTATATGTGGAGTTTAAAAAAACAAAAAAACAAACTTGAAACGACAGAATAGATGATAATTACTGGAAGCTGGCTTGTGGGTGAATGGAAGAGATGTTTAAGGGTACATATTCGCAGCTAGTATATATCCTAGAGATCTAATGCAAAATAGCGTGATTATAGACAATAAAACCGTATTGTACACATTAAACTTTCTACACGACTAGATCTTAAATTGTTCCCATCATTAGAAAAAAATGACAATTATGTGACATGACGGAGGTGCTAATTGTTGCTACAATGGTAATCATATTGCAATGTAAATGTATCAAATCTATATGTTTTATGACTTAATCTTTTAAGTCACTCATATTTCAATAATGAAAAAACAATCCAACAGTATCAATCTGGAGAAAAGCCACCAAATCAGATGAAAGAGTTATTTAATAATATATTGATAGTTTAGAAGTTACTATGCTTCAACACACAACTTAGCGACTAAACAACATCAGTGATGCTTCAACACTATAAATGTAACTCCTTTTTTGGTGTATTAATTCAGTCACTCAATAAATATAGTAAGTATCTTTCACAAATTAGAGGTGGTCCCTGCCCTCCGGAAGCCTCTGAGTTAGTGAAGGAGTTAGGTATTAAATACAAATATGTGGGGCTTCCCTGGTGGCTCAGTTGTGGGAAATCCAGCTGCCAGTGCAGAAGAAGCAGGTTTGATCCCTGGTCTGGGAGCATCCTACATGCCATGGAACAACTAAGCCCATGAGCCACAACTACTGAGCCTGTGCTCCAGAGCCTGGGAGCCGCAACTACTGAAGCCTGGGTGCCCTAGACCCTGTGCTTCACAACAAGAGAAGCCAGCACAATGAAAGCCTGCACACCGCAACTAGAGAGGAGCCCCTGCTCTCCACAAACAGAGAAACACTTGTGAAGCAACGAAGACCCAGCACAGCCAAAAATAAATGAATGAAATTATTTGAAAAAAATATGAATACATAACTAAATAGATAATCACAAATTTTAATGAATGATAATAGAGGACAAGAATGGATGCAGTATGAAAAAGAACATAAAGAGGGACCACATTTAGATTTGGGAAGGTATCAGGGAATGTCTCTCAAGAGAATCGACTGGTAAACTGAAAGGTAAAGAATGAGCAAGAGTTTGCTAGTGAAGAGCATGGCAGGAGAATTCCAGGCACGGGGAACCGTGTAGACAAAGGCCCTGGAGTTAGAAAGAGCCTTAAAAAGACCACTTAGTTAACAAATGGGGTTTCCCCCGTGGCTCAGAGGTAAAGCCACCTGCAATGCAAGAGATACTGGGGATGTAGGTTCAATCTCTGTTCAGGGAAGATCCTCTGGAGGAGGGCATGGCAACCCAGTCCAGTATTCTTGCTTGGAGAATCCCACAGACTGAAGAGCTTGGTGGGCTACTGTCCACAGGGTTGCAAAGAGTCAGTCACGACTGAAGCGATTGGGCACACATGCACACAGTTAACAAACAAAGATCAAGAGAAGGGTGGCATGAGCTGAGACTGAGGAGGGTCTAGGAGATCATGGGTTTTATTCTAAAAGAAGAATCCATTAAAATCTAAAGGTAGCTTTTTATAGTGATTGTTGTACAATAGCATTAACAAAATTGTAGCGCATTGTCTGATTCTTAGCAAGTGCAAATAAATGGTGACATTACCATTAGCAACATGAAAATAAATTCAAGTCTAAGATGAATTTCTTAAAATTTTCATTGCTGTTCCTGAGCCTCTTGATTCTACATGTTAATACAGTTTGTATTTAAGTTTAGAAACTAGTTCTTAGGGCTTCCCAGGTGGCGCTAGGTGGTAAAGAACCTGCCTTGCCAATGCAGGAGACTTAACTCTGGGTTGAGAAGATCCTGTGGAAGATGGCACAGCAACAAGTATTCCTGCCTAGAGAATGCTGGACAGAGGAGCCTGGTTAGCTACAGTCCATAGGGTTGCAAAGAGTCAGACACAAGTGAAATGAATTAGCACAGCACAACAGCAAATTTCTTATGAGATTCTAGTGTCCTGAAGACTCAGTGCCATAAAAATATCAGGATATTTTTTCCCTGCAATCAGACACATTGCAGGAACTCAGGGAGTTATCACCAAGAATGGAAGCAGTTTGAACTTTCCTTTCTACTGCAGCAGTTGAAATTCAGATTAGAACTGAAGGCAACCTTTTCAAACAATACATTTAGAATGTGCCTTTAGATACACATGATATTGTTTCAATGTCAGATATTAAAATATTGGTGCCAAATGCATTATTCAGAGAAATGAAACTCTTCTTCCTGTATTTCTTGTTAGTGAGAAAATCTACAATTGGGGAAATTCACTCAAATCTGATTAATTAACAGGTATCCCACACTTTAATTAGAAGCAGCAGCGAACATGAGAATATCTATTTTGAACCCAATTTTACCATTAATAAAGACAGACTCTTTCAAAATAAGAATTTTTTCTTTTTAAAAGGGAACAGTGATGAGATTGCTTCATTAAATCATAGTGTTTAGTTTATAGCCACAGAATCATTTAACAGGTTTAATTTTGCTTAGCTCTGCACAACTAATGTTAAATTCAAAAAAGATTTTAATTTCCTAGATAGTAATTTTAATAATTTTAACTTCTACTTTGATATTACTTCGTATAAAAAAGAATACTTTCCTTTTAATATTTTTCAAGATTTTTTTCAAGGGAAGTGTCCTTATCTAGGCTCTGGTGTCCAAAGTGGCATCTCCTTTATTCATTCCCCACAGAATTTGCTCCAAACAAGTCTAGGGGAAAAGTATGGTAGTCCTTCCTAATCTGCAGGTTCATGTACCATGGTTTTAGTTACCCATGGTAAACTGTGGCCTGAAAATATTAAATGGAAAATTCTAGAAATAAGCAACTCAGAAGTTTTAAACTCACACCTTTCTGAGTAGCCTGATGTAATCTCCCGCCATCCTGCTCCATCCTGCCTATGCAATCACCCCTTTATTCAGGGTATCCCACTGTTAGTCACTAGTCTTCTCAGTATGTAGATGACACCACCCTTATGGCAGAAAGTGAAGAGGAACTCAAAAGCCTCTTGATGAAAGTGAAAGAGGAGAGTGAAAAGTTGGCTTAAAGCTCAACATTCAGAAAACGAAGATCATGGCATCTGGTCCCATCACTTCATGGGAAATAGGTGGGGAAACAGTGGAAACAGAGGCAGACTTTATTTTGGGGGGCTCCAAAAGCACTGCAGATGGTGACTGCAGCCATGAAATTAAAAGACACTTACTCCTTGGAAGGAAAGTTATGACCAACCTAGATAGCATATTCAAAAGCAGAGACATTACTTTGCCAACAAAGGTCCGTCTAGTTAAGGCTATGGTTTTTCCATTGGTCATGTATGGATGTGAAAGTTGGACTGTGAAGAAAGCTGAGTGCTGAAGAGTTTATGCTTTTGAACTGTGGTGTTGGAGAAGACTCTTGAGAGTCCCTTGGACTGCAAGGAGATCCAGCCAGTCCATTCTGAAGGAGATCAGCCCTGGGATTTCTTTAGAAGGAATGATGCTAAAGCTGAAACTCCAGTACTTTGGCCACCTCATGCGAAGAGTTGACTCATTGGCAAAGACTCTGATGCTGGGAGGGATTGTGGGCAGCAGGAGAAGGGGACACCAGAGGATGAGATGGCTGGATGGCATCACTGACTCGATGGACGTGAGTCTGAGTGAACTCCGGGAGTTGGTGATGGACAGGGAGGCCTGGTGTGCTGCGATTCATGGGGTCACAAACAGTTGGACATGACTGAGCGACTGAACTGACTGAGTCTTCTCAGTTGGACTTCCCAGGGTCATTAGTGGTAAGGAGTCCACCTGCCAATGCAGGAAATGCAAGAGATGTAGGTTTGATCCCTGGGTCTGAAAGATACCCCGGAGTAGGAAATGGCAACCCATTCCAGTATTTTTGACTGCAAAATTCTATGGACAGAGGAGCCTGGCAGGCTACAATCCACTGGGTGGCAGAGTCGGACGTGACTTAGAGACTAAACAACAAACAAAAGCCTCCTCAGTTATCTGATCCACAACTGTGATATCACTGTGCTTGTGTTCAAGACATGTTTATTTTACTAAATGTTGGCTCTACAGAACAACAGTAGTGATGGTTATTTGGATATGCCAAAGAGAAACCGTGAAGTGCTTCCTTAAGTGAAGAGGTGAAAGTTCTCTACTTAATAAGGAAAGAGAAGAATGCTGAGGTGGCTAAGATCAATGGGAAGAATAAATCTTCGGTCTGTGAAATTGCAAAGAAGGAAACAGAAATTTATGCTAGTTTTGCAGTTGCACCTCAAGCTGCAAAAGTTAAAGCCACAGTGCATGGTAAGTGCTCAGTTAAGATAGAAAAGGCATTAAGTTTGTACAGCAAGATAATTTGAGAGAAAAAGAGAGACCATATTCACATTACTTTTATTATTATATAATATTGTTATGTAACATTTATATAATTGTATATTGTTATAATTTTATTATCAACTATTATTGTTAATATATTATTGTACCTAATTTATCCATCAAACTCCATCATATAAAACACTATATATATATATACACACACACATATATATTTGGTTCATGCACTGTTGAAGCCTAGCTTAGAAAATGTTGAGCATTACTTTGCTAGCGTGTGAGATGAGTGCCATTGTGCAGTAGTTTGAGCATTCTTTGGCATTGCCTTTCTTTGGGATTGGAATGAAAACTGACCTTTTCCAGTCCTGTGGCCACTGCTGGGTTTTCCAGATTTGTTGGCATATTGAGTGCAGCACTTTAACAGCATCATATTTTAGGTTTTGATAGCTCAGCTGGAATTCCATCACCTCCACAAACTTTGTTCATTCTCCAAGCTAGGCTTCAACAGTACATGAACCGAGAACTTACAGATATTCAAGCTGGATTTAGAAAGGCAGAGGAACCAGAGATTAAATTGCCAACATCCATTGGATCAAAGAAAAAGCAATAGAATCCCCCCAAAATATCTACTTCTGCTTCATTGGCTACACTAAAGCCTTTTGATTGTGTGGATCAAAACAAACTGTGGAAAATTCTTCAAGAGATGGGAGTACCAGATCACCTGACCTGCGCCCTGAGAAATCTGTATGCAGGTCAAGAAGTGACAGTTAAAACCAGACATGGAACAATGACTGGTTCCAAATTGGGAAAGGAGTACATCACAGCTGTATATTGTCACCCTGCTCATTTGACTTATATGCAGAGTACAGTTGTGAAATGTGGAGCTGGATGAAGCACAAACTGGAATCAAGATTGCCAGGAGAAATATCCATAACCTCAGATATGCAGATGACACCATCCTTACGGCAGAAAGTGAAGAACTAAAGAGCCTCTTGATGAAAGTGAAAGAGGAGAGTGAAAAAGTTGGCTTAAAGCTCAACATTCAGAAAACGAAGATCATGGCATCCACTCCCATCACTTCATGGCAAATAGATGGGGAAACAATGGAAAGAGAGACAGACTTTATTTTGGGGGGCTCCAAAATCACTGCAGATTGTGACTGCAGCCATGAAATTAAAAGGCACTTGCTCCTTGGGAGAAAAGCTATGACCAACCTAGATAGTACATGAAAAAGTGGAGACACTGCTTTGCTGACAATGGTCTGTCTAGTCAAAGCTATGGTTTTTCCAACTGTCATGTATGTATGTGAGAGTTGGACCATAAAGAAAGCTGAGCATTGAAGAACTGATTCTATTGTACTGTAGTGTTGGAGAAGACTCTTGAGAGTCCCTTGGACTACAAGGAGATGAAACCAGTCAATCCTAAAGGAAATCAACCCTGAATATTCACTGGAAGGACTGATGTTGAAGCTGAAACTCCAATACTTTGGCCACCTGATGTGAGGAATTGACTCATTGGAAAAGACCCTGATGCAGGGAAAGATTGAAGATGGGAGGAGAAGGGGACGACAGAGGATGAGATGGTTGGATGGCATCACTGACTCAATGGACACGAGTTTGAGTAAACTCTGGGAGTTGATGATGGACAGGGAGGCCTGGTGTGCCGCAGTCCATGGGGTTGCAAAGAGTTGAATAAGACTGAGTGACTGAACTGAACTGAAAGAAATTATAAAATTGACTATGGGAAACATTGAACTGACCTTTTAAGAAACAGACTTAGAGATTATGAGTCAACCCAGGTGACTCAGTGGTAAAGAATCCACCTGCCAATGCAGGAGACGCAGGTTTTTCCCTGGGTGGGGAAGATCCCCTGGAGAAGGAAATGGCAACCCTCTGCAGTATTCATGCCTGGAAAATCCCATGGACAGAGGAGCATGGCGGGCTACAGCCCATGGGGTCACAAAAGTGTCAGATGCAATTTAGAGACTAAACAGCAATGTTCATTCCATATTTTAAAACTGATAAACTTAATTTTTAAAAGCTGTTTAGGTTTACATAAAATTGAGCAGAAAATACAGAAAATTCCCATTTATCTTCACATCCTTTCTTTCTCCCCAGTTTCCCCTATTAAGTTTTTGCATTAGTGGTACATTTGCTACAATTGATGAGCCAATATTGTTACATTATTATTAACAAAAGTCCATAGTTTGTACTGGGTAGTCTATGGATTTTGGCAAATGTATAATGACATGTGTCCAGTATTATGCTATTGTACAGAACAGTTTCTCTGCCACATGCATCACCCACTGTGTTCCACGTATTCATGCTTCCTTCCTTCCCTCAAACCCTGGCAGCCACTAACCTTTTGTCTACTTGACTTTTCCAGAATGTCATGCAGTTGGCATTGTACAATATGTAGCCTTTTCAGATTGATTTCTTTCACTCAGCAAGAGGCATTTAAGTTTCCTCCATGTTTTTTCGTGATTAGATAGCTCAGTTCTTTGTATCACTAATATTTAATTTTATGAATGTACCACAGTTTATTCATCCATTTACCTACTGAAAGGACATGTTAATTGCTTCCAAGTTTTAGCAATTAGCAATAAAACTGCTATAAAAAATGTGTTTTCAGGTTTATGTATGGACATAAATTATATATACACACACACACAGATATGTATATTCTCCAGGCAAGAATACTGGAGTGGGTAGCCATTCCCTTCTCCAGGGGTTCTTCCTTACCCAGGGATTGAACCTGGGTCTCCTGCATTGTAAGCAGATTCTTTACCATCTGAGCCATATATATATAGATATAGATATAACAAGGTCTAACATATAGTAATGGAGAAGGAAGTGGCAACCCACTCCAGTGTTCCTGCCTGGAGAATCCCAGGGACAGGGGAGCCTGGTGGGCTGCCTTCTATGGGGTCGCACAGAGTCGGACACGACTGACGCGACTTAGCAGCAGCAGCAGCAGCAGCAACATATAGTAGGTTATCTGTACGTGCTAACTCATCATAATTCAGCTCACAGTTATTATTTCATACTCATGTATCAAGAAAATATATAAGGGAACCAGTATCTGGAGCCAAATGAACTTTGGGTTCAGGCAGAGGTTGCCTAGATCTTCAGCAAAATTAATTTTCTCTTTTCCTAGGCACACAACGAATCTATGTTTCCCAGCCTTCCTTGTAATTAAGTATGGGCAAGTGCCTGCATTTTAGCCAGCAGAATGTGAGCAGAATTGATGAGTGAGTAAGGTTTGCCCCATAAAAATCACTTCCATATGTCCCTACCCCCTGTAACAGAGATGGCAACCACCAAAGCAATCTCGAAACTCTTGAAGACAGCAGAGTAGCCAACAGCCTGAGCCCTAGACTCCATGTGCAGATATTATCACACCAAGCAGACCATTTGAATTGGGCTGTCCTGTGAACAACAAATAGACTTCTATTATACTTGAGCTAGTATAAATCTGGGGGACAAATTTGTTACAGCAGCTTGTATCACTCTAATATTGTGGCTGATTGCATTATCACTACTGGAAAAAAATGGTTGCAATTTTGTAAAAATGGTGCAAACCAAAAATAAATAAATAAATATACCTGAAATGTACATATTATTTAACTTGAGGTTTTACAAAATATTATGTAAGGGGACAGTATGATTAAACATATAATTATTGAGCATATTAATGATAAACAACTATATTTGCACTTTTTTTTTTTTTTTGCCTTTTGGTTTGGGCTACATATCAAATTTTAAATAATATGCATCACAGTGAGTTGACCTTTTTGTATTCTGGCTTTGCCACCTAACAGAAACATTACTCATATTCATATATATTATTTTAATCAGTGATAATACTTCATTTAATTGAAATACCACAATTTTCTTAATCATTCCCTATTTTTATATTGTCAGGTGGTTTCTAGTTTTTATAATAAATATAATGGTACAAATAAACATCTCCTGAGCATTTTTCCCTTAGAAAAATCCTTAAATACAAACCACTAGGTCAAATTATACAAACATTTTATGATTCTTGATATTTTTTCCAAATTATTAAAAAATTGCTTCAAATGACTATTTCACAAAAATAAGTGGTTCGTTAGACTATACTCCAAGCCACTTCCCCAAAATTAGTACTTAAAATTTGAAAATCAGTGAGATACATTGATCTTATGGTAAAAAGTCATGAAAATGAAGTCACATTTTTTGTATATTCATAGGAATCAAAACTCACCTAGCTCAGTGTCTGGTGTATTAAAGTGTTTAATGAATACTTGCTGAGCAAATGAATGTATGAATGAATAATAAATATGTGAATGAATAAATAAATAAATGAGTATATGGGATCATTTGTTCTAGGTTGGTATTTTTCAGTATAGTAAATGTACTGCTGTTGCTGCTGCTGCAGCAATATATGGGAAGGCCAGGTATAAGCATGAGTCCAAAGGCTTCAGTCATTTCTGACTCTGTGCAACCCCATAGACGGCAGCCCACCAGGCCCCCCCATCCCTGGGATTCTCCGGGCAAGAACACTGGAGTGGGTTGCCATTTCCTTCTCCAATGCATGAAAGTGAAAAGTGAAAGTGAAGTCGCTCAGTTGTGTCCGACTCTTTGTGACCCCATGGACTGCAGCCTACCAGGCTCCTCTGTCCACGGGATTCTCCAAGCAAGAGTACTGGAGTGGGGTGCCATTGACTAAGGTAGTTTTGAAAACTGCTCATCATGAGGAACGAATGTGTCATCATACCAAGATATTGATCAGGCAAGTGAATCTGAATCTCCGGCAATCATGTCTGAGGCTGTTTATATCACTGAGGCAGAAACAGGAAGAAACAGAAAAGAGTTATCTTGGATAAAGTCCTTTAAAAAGAGCCATGAGGGAAGTTGGAAGGCCAGGTATAAGCATGAGTCCAAAGGCAGCAGTGGTTGTGTTTATTATCTGTGGGATATCTCCTCAGCTTTAATTGGGGCTTTGACCCCTTGCTAGTCACACAGTTCCACGGAAATATCTAGCTATCTACCTATCTATCTATCTATGTACCTAGCTATCAATCAGTCATGACTCTCATCCCTTCCCCATCCCTGGGCACTGGTGATGGGTTTATGAGTGGTCATAGGAGTCAAGCTGGATGAATGAATCCTATCCAAGGGACTTGAAAGAAAATATAAGATCAATTACTTCCCTGAAGTTGTAGTACTGATAGTAAGTCCAGAAGTTGTGATTGTGCAAATATTTTGTCAGGGGGAGTATCATACAAAGGGGTTTTTAAAAATGGAGGAGCTGGTATTTGTTTCTTCTGAGGCTTCATACTAATTTCTAAGTTATTCCAATAAGGAAACCAGGGAAAGGTTGAGCGTGATAAAAGATAGCTACTGGTCTGAGGGGTTTTCCAACCAAGCCCCTTTATTTTCTTTTCAAGTAAAAATATGTAATATTTGTATGTAAAAATATGTAAAATATGTAGAAATATGTAATGATTTGATTGCTCTTTTACTGGTTTCTCAGGATTCTACTTTGTTTTAAAGATTTAATTAGAATTCAGTTAAAATGTCACATTACCAACTATCTGTTTCAGAGGAGAAGTTGGACCAAAAAGGATCTTTTGTAGTTAAATTCTATGAATAGTTTCCACAGTGACACCTCCTTCTTTAATTTTAATTTTTTAACACCAAACACATTTTGTCTTGGCATATAGCCAGTTAACAATGTTGTGACAGTTTCAGGTGGACAGCAAAGGGACTCAGCCACACATATACATGGATCCATTCTCTCCCCAAACCCCCTCCCATTCAGGCTGGCACAGAACAGTAACAAAAAATTGTATAATGCCATTTGCAGCAACCTGGATGGACCTAGAGAGTGCCATGCTGAGTGGAGTAAGTCAGACAGAGGAGAACAAATATCATATACATCCCTTATATGTGGAATCTAAAAAGAAATGATACAAATTAACTTACAAAACAGAGACTCAAACACTTAGCAAACGGAACTTACGGTTGCCGAGAAGGGATAGTTAGGGACTTTGGGAAAGTCGTGTACACAGTGCTATATTTAAAATGGATAACCAACAAAGACCCATTGGAACTTGGCTCAAGGTTAGGCCTCTCCTTCTTGGGATAAACAGTCTTTGTCTTTTACATCCAAGATAATTAATTGACAGTGATGTTGGAAAATTGTATTTTCCCCCCCAAATATTGATGAGTCTATCAGACTGTTTCTCACTGACATTCCTCTCTGGAAAAGGGTACTCTTCTTCCTACCCAATGGCTGTCATGGCTTGCCGTGACTTCCAAGCCGGCAGAATGCGAGCACAGGGGATATAAGCCAGCGTGAGCAGAAAATGTAAGAACCATTTTGAAGTTTTGTCATTGTTTGTTTCCTTTTGCTATGAGAATGGCATATTCCAGGTAGGGGCTGCTCCTTTATTCTAGAACTTTGAACAGGAAAGACACAGAGCAAAACCACATCTGACCTTCAGGCCACATGTAATATGGAAAAGAAATAAACTTTGTTACTGTGAGCCAGGCATATTTGGGGATTATTTATTACTCCAGCATAATCTAGTGACAGCGAGCCTCACTGTAACCAATGACTGTTTTCCCTTTCTCATTTGGGGCACTGAGAGGCAGTGTTCTTCTATTCTCTAACAGAGAGAGCCCGAAAGAGCTACATGCAAACATTCTCAGGAGATTGTGTAAGACAAATCCTTAAAAATACCCTATGCTTTTATTTCCCCTGTTGATACTTATATAAATGAGTTCCTGGACAAAACCTAGATTAAGCACTGCCATACCATACCCTCTTCATGGTGATTTACCAATGCCGTAAGTTCAAAAAAGAAAGAAAGTCACAAGAAAATAGCTCAAAGCTCTCTTAGTCTGATGTGGCAAGAATGTCCAAGAGACCATGGTATATTCCATATCTCATTTTTTTTTCTTATTCTTGGGAACAGATGGGAGCTGTACTATTTGAGGAAGAGTAAATCCTGGTATTTGGCCATTATCCAAAGGTAAATGAAAGAAGTGGGTGGCATCCACAGGGCTCAGTAACAGAAGACAACTAAAAATAGGTGCCCAGCCCGATTACAGCTAGGCTGTGAGCTGCTAGGCAAGAAAGCATTTTTTCTCAGCATCTTAGGGTGCTCCATTCACAAGTTTTAAATTGCCTAGTAATTTATCAACTTTATTTATCTCATCGTTGTGCTCATTTAACACCCATCTTTATGGCCTCTTTATTTTATATTAACGTACGATACAGATTAAGATGATTTATACACTGAAGCGGGTCCCTTTTTGCTCACTCAGTCCATTACGTTCAAGAATGATACTACTGGTGCTCAGAGGTTTCTATTCAAATGCCCTAACTTCATTCTGAAAATTAACATTTCCTGTGGTTATAAAAGTTACACTATTAATTAGGGGCTCTGCAACCTTGAAGGTGTGGTCCTTTGAGGGTTGCTGATGTTAACCCTGGATGCTCTGATTAAGTTGCCCCTCATTTCTAAAGCAATTGTTAGAATTGCTAAGTCTTCTCTCATAGATAGAGAAGTCTTGAATATGTGATAACAACCTCTTAGAACAGAGCCAGATATTCCTATTTCTACTGCAGTGAATCTGATTGTAGACTTCCAACCAGAGGAATAAAACAATGCACTGTTGTCATTGTTGCTTGGTCACTAAGTTGTGTCCGCCTCTTTCTGACCCCATGGACTGTAGCCTGCCAGGCTCCTCTGTCCATGGGATTTCCCAGGCAAAAATACTGGAGTGGGTTGCCATTCCTGTTTCCAGGGGATCTTCCCAACCCAAGGATTAAACCCATGTCTCCTGCCTGGTAGGCAGATTCCTTACCACTGAGCCACCAGGGAAGCCCAAAACAATACACTGTGCACTAGCGTGTATATAAGCATAGAGCTAGCAAAGGGGCAGCTTATTGACTGAAGATCAAAAATGAACTGGCACTCCCGAGGCTCACAAGTGGGTATTGTATCATTCTCAACAAACCTCACTTCTTTACACATTTGAAATGCTATTCTTAAAATTACACCTTAAAATGAACTAAACTCCAAGAACATGAAACAAGAGTCAACAAACAAATATTGAACAAAATGAGCCAGATACAAAAGAATACATGTGAATAACAAAGCTGCTGCTGCTGCTAAGTCACTTCAGTCATGTCCGACTCTGTGCGACCCCATAGATGGCAGCCCACTAGGCTCCCCCATCCCTGGGATTTTCCAGGCAAGAACACTGGAGTGGGTTGCCATTTCCTTCTCCAATGCATGAAAGTGAAAAGTGAAAGTGAAGCCGCTCAGTCGTGTCGGACTCTTCTCGACCCCATGGACGGCAGCCTACCAGGCTCCTCCGCCCATGGGATTTTCCAGGCAAGAGTACTGGAGTGGGGTGCCATTGCCTTCTCCGAATAACAAAGCTAGGTGACATTAATCTATCATGTTAGAAGTTTGTCTTTGTACAGGAGGCAGAGGCTAAAGTTGGAAGAGACATGAGATGGTCTCCAGGGATGGTAGTCATATTTTATTTCTTGACCCACGTGGTCGTTACACAGATGTGTTCTATTCATGACAACTCATGTAAATGTATACTTCTTATTTCTGCTGCTGCTGCTGCTAAGTCACTTCAGTCGTGTCCAACTCTGTGAGACCCCACAGATGGCAGCCCACCAGGCTCCTTTGTCCATGGGATTCTCTAGGCAAGAATACTGGAGTGGGTTGCCATTTTCTTCTCCTAACTATTCTGTAAATAAGTTATACTTTAATTAAAAAAAAAGAAAAAAATTATACTCCAGAACTGAAGGCACAGTCTTGGGTGGTGGGGTCTTAATTTATTTTGAGAAACTTTCTATTTCTGCTTTCTTTAAAACAAGTTTTATTCTTATTTTGTTTTTAACCAATCAAACTCTGCCTCTTGAATGTGGGCAAACTCTGACCCATAATTAAATGTTGACTGAGTCCTGCATTTCAAACTACATTATAGCATTGCTCATTTATTTACACAGTCTCCCTGAAACCAAACTGACTGATTTTTATTTGGGCAAACATTGGCATCATCTATTTCAATTTGACCTAGACCTTCCATGGAATTTTTAAAGTTTGGATGATGCCGGTGAAATCCCAGCAAGTTTCATATCCAAATATGATTTAGTTCTATGTAGGGTCTTAAAGAAGAGGGCGTGGCAACCCACTCCAGTGTTCTTGCTTGGAGAATCTCCATGGACAGAGAAGCCTGGCAGGCTACAGTCATGGGATTGCAAAGAGTTGGACACAACTGAAGCAACTTAGCATGCATGCACGTGGAATCTTAAAACAACCTAATTTTCTGTACATACCATGCAGGGCCTGATCCTTAATATTCTATGTACTTCTCCATTTGTTATTTTAATTATATCAGGCTGATTCTTTGATTGAGGTTTTTAAAAATGAAATTTATTTTGAGATCTCTACCACTCAGGCTACCAGAACATGCTTCCTGAACATTCTGTCTATTAATAGAAACATTTATTGTTAGGCTTTTTAAGATAAAATCTAGTGTACTTTTTAACTCAATCCTGATACCAGGCACCTCACAACTGACTTATGCTTTATGCACACCAGTTATCATTAACATTTGTTTTTCTTCAAAGATTTATTTTCCCAGTAACCATGGTGGAACAGTCTATCCCCTCCCATAAATCTGCTTATAGATGCCATTCAGCTGTGTGATTAAATGTAATTAATATTTAAGACCTTCTATAGCTGGTCTCTGGTGTGGAAACAGAGTTTTTGGTTTTGTTTCTTTTTTTTTGGAGAGCCTCATAAGTGTTTTCCACATATGCTCTAAATAAGGATAGCTTTGCCTTCATGACCTGGTGTGTACTTGTGATCAGGGAACATTTGCTTGCTTAGTTGCTCAGTAGTGTCTGACTCTGTGTGACCTCATAGACTGTAGCCCACCAGGCTCCTCTGTCCATGGGGATTCTCCAGGCTAGAATACTGGAGTGGGATGCCATGCGCACTTCCAGGGGATCTTCTCAACCCAAGGATCGAACACAGGTCTCTCCCATTGCAGGCAGATTCTTTACTGTCTGAGCCACCCAGGAAAGCCCAAGAATACAGGAGTGGGTAGCCTATCCCTTCTCCAGGGGAAGGTGGATTCTTCACCAGCTGAGCTACCAGGGAAGCCCCAGGTGATCAGGGAAATTGGGGTAAATTAAATCATAATAACAGTTATGATCAAGAGTAGCTTCTCATCAGAATGAATAGGATTGGGGACCCAGACTGGAAAAGTAAAACTTTTATCAAGTAAAACTTTTTAATATCAAATAAACTGGGGAGTATTTAAAATTATATTTTTACTATACCTGCTCAGTTCCACATACAGTTTTTCTTGGGCTCTCAAGGATTACTTCTTTCATAATTAATGCATAACTTGCCTCCTATTTGGCCAAAGGAAGTTGCCATTTTTAATTAATATTTTTGGTGGATCATAAAGTCATAAGTCCTTGATCTAGTTTAATGAGTACAAAATCTCATCTGTTAACAGTATATTTTCTAATTTTTAGCTTCTATTTTCATGAACCACATTTTTTTTTGTTAAAATTCTGTTAACAAGCAATATTTACTTTATTTCTTCACTTGGGCTTCAACAAAGAAATGTTCAAGTCTTTTATTTGCAGGACCTTCCTGGTGATTATGGACTTCCCCAGTGGTGCTAGTAAAAGAACTCACCTGCCAATGCAAGAGACATAAAAGATGTGGGTTTGATTCCTGGGTCAGGAAGATCCCCTGGAGGAAGTCATGGCAACACACTGCCAGTATTTTCACCTAGTAAATCCCATGGACAGAGGAGCCTGGTGGGATACAGTCCATAGAGTTGCAAAGAGTTGGACATGACTGAAGTGACTTCATGCACCCATAGTGATTATGACAAAATATATCTAAAATGGGAAGATGGTCTAATTTATTTATCAAATCTATTTCTTCATTTTCTTTCCCCCTGTCTCTTGGTCTTATCTTCTAGGATGCAGATAACCATGGCGATGACCCTACAAAGCCTGGTCCGATGAAACCAGTCTCAAGAGGGAATTTACCAATAATAGACCCAAAACTGCTAACCTTTCAGAGGCGTGAGGACTTTGATCTGGGAGTCAACTAATGTATTTCATAGTTACATTCTATCCATTGCTTGAAGGTGAAAAGAAGGTAAAAGTTTCATTTTATATTGTTGTCTACACCCACCTATAGACAACTCTTGTTGTAAAATGTATTCCTGAAGCATATATTTTGGGTCTAGGGACCCTGTATTTGTTGTTTAGTTATTAAGTCGTGTCCAACTCTTTTGGGATGCCATGGACTACAGCTTGCCAGGCTCCTCTGTCCATGGGATTTCCCATGCAAGAATACTGGAGTGGGTTGTCATTTCCTTCTCCAAGGTATCTTCCCAACCCAGGGATCAAGTCCATGTCTCCTGCATTGGTAGGTGGATTCTTTACCACTGAGCCACCAGGGATGCCCAGGGATCCTGTATATTTGAACAATATAAGACTTCTAATGATGGCTGCATTAACCAGAAAAGTGATCCTATAACCAGAACGAGAATAACATACAAATTTATTTTTTATCTGGGAGGCATAATATGTCCCAGTAATAGACAAATGAGTATTGCTGTACATATGAAAAGATACTAACCATCATTCAAAACAGGAGAAATGGAAATTACAAGCAAACTGATATGCTATGATTCATATACAAGATCAGCAATATCAGAACATTTAATAACATTATGTTAATGAGGGAGTGAGTATAAATTGTCAAAAATGTCTATGAACTATAATTTGACAATAGCTATCAAAATTACAAATGTACTTATACAATGACCTAGCATTCCGTTTTCTAGGAATTTATTTTACAGATGTACTTGCACTGTGCAAAATGATGTATATTGAAGAATATGCATTAAAGCATTACAACATCAATGGCAAAATACTGGAAGCAGCTTAAACGTCAGTCAGTCTGAAAGCAGTGAACTATAGAATGGTACATTTATACAATAGAACAACATGCAGCCATTTAAAAATAATGGAGAAGCTTTTTATATGTTGAAATGATTTTCAAGATACCTATGTTATTAAAGCAAGATGCCAAACAGTATGTGTAGTATATGACTATTTATGTTTCTGGAAAGACTCGATATTATGTATGTAGAAAAGAAAATCAGACTATTTATGTTTCCCCTTAGACTAATTAGACTATAAATAGAACAGTATAAAGCGAAATTAGTTTCCCTTACTTAACATTACTGTTAGTCACTCAGTCGTGCCCGACTCTTTGCGACCCCATGGACTGCAGCCCACCAGGCTCCTCTGTCCATGAGATTTTCCAGGCAAGGATACTGGAGTGGGTTGCCATTTCCTTCTCCATGGGATCTTCCCAACCCAGGGATCAAACCCGGGTATCCTGCACTGCAGGCAGATTCTTTACCAAGTGAGCTACAAGGGAAGCCCACTTAACATAACCCCTTACAATTGGAAATGAGTGCTGGTAGGGTCAATTATTCTACCACTTTTCCTGTTTGCTGGTTACACAAACACATGAAGTAGAAGAATATGCAAGCCTTTAATTCAGGCTCAAAAATCCAATTTCTAACCCCTCTTGCATGCACAAGAACTTGGAGTTTTGATGAGGGAAAGTGTAGAAGTGGGTCCTTTGTTCTTTTCAAATTATTCCCAGTTCACCAGGAGATCAGGGTCTTTTGGTAAAGGCACTGGACACCTCACAAAGCTGTCTCTCACAATTCCTGGGGAACAAATCCACTTCTTTGGACTCTTTCTCCTCTTTCCTTTTTCTTCCATTAATGTTTTGCTTCTCTTCCCCTGATTTCCCCTATTTTCTCGTCAGCCTCTGGTATAGTTTTCCATCATCTCATCCCATTCCAGCTCTACTCTGGGTGAAGTAGATAGAATGTCAGCAGGGATCCTGGAATCCTGACAACAGACTATGGGAATAACCAGACCTCCAACCCTGGGCCCCAAGATGATCTCAGATGATAATGAAACATACGTTTTCTTCCTCTCTCTTGGATTCTATTCCTAAATGGTGCTTTTCCTTCCCCTCTGTTTGTAGTAGGTGCTAAGACTGGGGGAAGGGGGAAAAAAAATCTCATTCTGCTCTATACTTTCTTTTTTTTTTTAAGGACAAAGAGGCATCCCACATTTAGCCCTAGCCTGAAAGCATGCCTGTTTAATCTAGAGTCAAATTAATCAGACAGCTTAGGATTTGGCTGCCTCTCAATTCTCCCTGCTCCTTATAGTTCTGCTTTGTTCGAGAAAAGTATCTATCTTCTTTGCCAGCTTTTCCTCCAACTCAGCTCTTTACTTAATATGAATAATTAAAACTGTGCAACTAAGAACATCAGAAAGCCTACAGTCAAGCTAATTTATTTTAATTAAAATTTGATTCACAGCATTCAAACTCATCCCACTAGACAAAAATATGCACCAAAATTCAAAAATGCTGTGGGAGCCTGGAGAAGGTCAGTCAGCATTTCCAAGGACTAATACCAATTTAAGATCATTAAAATGAGTTTAGGGAAAGTAAAGAGCAATTAGAAAATAGATATAGATATTAATGTATATTTCAGTATTTGGTCTTGTGGGATTGTAGATTCCTCTGGGCTTCTAAGTTGAATAAGTCTGGAAAAATCCTCTATGTATAAATATTTTAAATGCATGTGCACAATTGTAAATTTGGTGGTCCAAAATAACATTAAGGTAAAAATGGGTTTCCCTCATTTAAGAGCAGAAATGGGTTGCTTGCCTTATATGGAAAAGGAATCCTTTATTATATAATTGTAATTTAATTTAAAACATCTCTGTAGTAATTATATATTAAACAGCATCAGTCTGCTATTGGAGCCCCTTTTAAAATGGGACCGTGTCCTAAATTTTCCATCTATTCCTTTCCAAATCTTCATGGTAATGTTAACCAGTCAGATACTCAATGCTGTAATGCTCTCAGGCACTGCGTACTTGCTTAAAGCAGTTTATGATTATTTTAGGCTATTCAAAATTGTCCATAGTGAGTAAATCATTCTCAGCTAAGATATATCTTGTTAATTTGCCAGTTGCTGACGAACACAGCATCTTCTCAGCTGAATCTACCTTCAATTGACTGGAGTCTCCTAGGACTTTTGATTGGGTCTTACTTTTATCAGGTTGTTAGGGAAGAAGATGAACCAGATGTTGAAAACTTCCCACTCCTGTGGACTTAATTACCACTCCTGGCATACAGAAAGCATTAAAATATTCATATTTTTGAATGAAAGTTGAGTGAATATATAATGAGGAGCATTTTTCAATTATGCTTGTGATTTATGGCTTTCATTTGACATTCTTCTGGACATTGAACAGAGCCTTTGTTTTTATTTGCTTTTCTTCTGTAGGCTGTACAACATAGAGTTATATACTTTTCATCCAGTGGAGACAGGAAGAGAGAGAGACAGAGAGAGGCAGTTATCACAGCTGCAACTTCAAATGGAGTTACAGAGATTGCCACATTTGTGGAGCCCGCATCTGTATAAACTCAAATGTACTATATTTTACTAATAGCAAAAAATGCAGTTGAGACAGAGAAAAAAAATTATAGAATAAATAGATAATAGAAGAAATAAATCTAAAAAGAATTACATTTTCTAAGTATTCTTCATCCTTGCAGCATCAAGGCAAGTTCTGTCTTTAGCTCTGAAAAGCCTTTAGAGATTTGAACAAAATGGAAGTGACGGTCTCTACTGAAATTTTCCATTTAAAAAGACAGCCCGGTGTACAGTTATATAAAAGGAAAAATAGCTAGTACAGGCTAAGTTGGTGTATGACCTAATTTGGAGAAGCCCCAGTGGATTGCATCACTCAAGATCATGATCTGCTTGAAGATAATAGGCTTTGTCTATCTACTTTATTTCCTCCCCAGGGTCAATATTATGCCAACATTATGCCTTCTTTGTGGGTCCCTTTCTCTATAAAAATATTAAAAATTATATTTTCAACTGATATAATGACAAATATGTTAATAACATCAAAGAGTCTTCTCTAACCTATGCAGTCTTTTTTTTTTCTTCTTCTTCTTCTGATTCAAGAAGAGATCCAACACTTTGATTTGTGAGCCTAGAAAGGCAATGGCAACTCACTCCAGTATTCTTCCCTGGAAAATCCCACGAACTGAGGATCCTGATAGGCTACAGTCCATGGGGTCGCAGAGTCGAACACAACTGAGCGACTTCACTCACTCAAAGGCAGTGTGGCCCCAGGCACAAGCTTTCGCTGCTCTGTGGATGGCTGGCACAGAATGACTCAGTGCTGGAGCTGCAGGGATCTTCATTTGTAACCTTCATTTTTATTTTATTTTTGGCTGTCCTGGGTCTTCCTTGCTGCACTGACTTTCTCTAGTTGCGGTGCTGGCTACTCTTTGCTGTGGTGTGTGGACTTCTCATCGTGGTGGTTTCTCTTGTTGCTGAGCACAGGCTTTAGAGTACACAGGCTCAGCAGTTGCAGTGAATGGGCTTAGGGGCTTGTGGCATGTGGAAGCTTCCCACAGGAGGAATCAAATCTGTGTCCCTACACTGGCAGGTGGATTCTTAAGCACTGGGCCACTAGGGAAGTCGTGGTAGGATCTTTAAAATAGAAGTCCAATGTCTTCTTGTACGGGGCCAGATAACATGATTTTGGAATGAAAAGTAAACTATGGGAACATTTCTAGTTTGTGCAATTCAAGGATGGATGGTTTTTCTTTAGAGATCTTAACATCTGAATAAAGAGAGCTTTGCGAAGGCCTAGCTGTAGATGGGTACATGCTAATTAAATATTAGCATCTTTTAAAGCAGACTTTGTATGGAGCTAGAACACACATGCGTATCAAAAGTAAACAGCTCATTGGATCACCATAAAGAGAACAGCCTCGAGTAATCGCAACCAGAAAATGCTATCAACATTTCAGCACAAAGAATACGCAAGAAATACTTCAGAAGTGGGAGCTGAAAATACGAAAAGAAACATGGCTCAATATTTACTTTGATTCTAAGACTAAACGACTTACACATTTGTGTAAGTGTTCTATTTTATTTTGCTGTCATCTTGTTTACAACAGCTACCCCCTTCCTGTCCCCGAATTCTACTCCTGATCCTGGATCCTCAACTCATTCCTCAGCAGCAAATCACTCCTGACCTCCCCTCATCTTGTCACCGACATGTCCACTCCCAGCACTACCCTGTCATTCATTTGTCCTCAAATATTTGAGGACCCATCATGTACCAGACCCTGCCTAGTGATGGCTTACAGCAGGGAACAAGTCCAGACCATCCTGGAACTTCAAGGTTAGTATCAGAGACATAGAAATTTCATGAGTAACTATTAAGTTTAATTCTATGAAATTAAAAGGGAAAAGTACAACATGGCATGAGAGTGAATAATACAGAGGCCTAATCTTATTCTGGTGGTAGTTTATTCATTCTTGCCCTTTTTGTTAAAGATGGTAATGGTCATACTAATGACCAGTGACAGCCAAGATAAATATGAGACTTTGTGTAATAAGTAGAGACAGTTTCATGCTATAAAATGAATGATATTGTTGTAAATCCTTACACTGTTTTTGTTAGTGATATTAAAATATTTGGATTTTTATCTTTCAGTATTGCAGTATCAAAACAATAGCATCCATTTCCATGCTCTCCAGATCACTGCGCAAGTGCCCTTCTGCATCTTCTCCATCTCTCTCGTCTCTGTCTGCTAGTCTGTCTCTCTCTTTCTCTGTCTCACACACACGTACACATGCGCATTTTCCATTGTTGTTGTTGTTCAGTCGCCAGTCGTATCCAACTCTTTGCAACTCCATGGATTGCAGCACGCCAGGCCTCCCAGCCCTCAATATGTCCCAAAGTTTGCCCAAGTTCATGTCCATGTCCACGTATCCGATAGCAGATCCTAAAATCACAATTTTAAGCAACTCTCAGATCTCCCAATTTTTTTCCTCTTTATTTCAAGAAAGACACAAGATTAAAACATCTTGCCACTTAAAAATCCTCATAGGTTTATACCAGAGTGAGGATAGAAACCTAGAGAAGAGCTTGGCTGCCCCTCTCCTGTATCAAGGCAACCCACTCCCTTGCCCATCCTGTCATGTAACACCTGGAATCGAATTGCCGCCACTTTGTGATAACCCTCCACTCTTCTATGAGTCTTTTTTTAAAACCAAATGTCTGCTTATAACTTTTCTTAATGTTTATACTTTTAGTCCTCGAGTATGGTTGCTTTCCTGTTCAATTTCAGCAGGCTTGATCATGGCCATAATTAAGTGAAAGACAGGTACACAGGGTGATGCCTCCTCCATTCTCTGAGGCATGGCTGAAGTGCAGAGAAATACAAACATAAATCCTGAAACGCATGGATGTTTAAGTAGGATTATGTCAGTTTGCTTTTCTCCCCCCAGGTATTAAGTTGACGTCCCTGAACTTCTGGTACCTAGTAGGGACTCAGTACATGTCTGCCAAATGAATGGATTTGTTTCTATTCTCTCCCCATGTAGTCATTGGCTCACCATGATTTCCTCTTTAGAAACTGGATTGTCTTAGGTAACAAGGCTTAATGTGTGCAGGGGCCCAAAATTAGGCAACAGTTCCCTGGCTATAGTTTCCACATCCTCCTGAAGGGGCTTTACTCATGTTGAGAGTCTCATGGCAAATTCTCCTCCTCTAGCATCACTGTATATATCTAGAAAGGATTTTTTTTTCATTTTGCCTAACAATTTCCTCCTTGGCTTAATTTAAAAATTTCAGGTAGCTACCATCTGGTCTCATGGATTTAACTGCATTTGGTTTGTTCGTAATTTCCAGAATAGCCTGGGCATTTGCCAATGTTTATTCAAGCACCTCCTACCTGCACACTTCAAAAAGCAATTTGGGAGTGAAAATACTCTTAACAACTTCTTCCCTAAAGATGTTGACCAATAATTTGCTTACCCTTCTGCTATCAGTTCTGTCCATTTAATATGGCCTGCATACTGTGCTCATCATGTGATCATCTTCTATTTCTAAAGACACAGCTTTCACCTTAGAGCCTCTCCATGATACTTTTTCCCTTCATTTCTCATTTATAACATGACTGGTGCGTTCTAAGATGCTAAAGTTCTTTTACCTAGATTTATTTTGTTAGCTTATTTATTTTATTTTCGGTTGTCCTGGGTCTTTGTTGCTGCACAGGCTTTTTAGTTGCAGTGAGTGCAAGCTTCTTATTGTGATGACATCTCTTGTTTCAGAACATAGGCTCTAGAGCATGGTCCTTCAGTAATTGTAGCACATGGGCTAAGTAGTTTTAGCTCCCAGGTTCTCGAGCACAGGCTCAGTAGTTGGGGTGCACAGGACTAATTGCCATGAAGCAAGTAGGATCTTCTTGGAGCAGGGATTGAACCCATGTCTCCTGTACTGGCGAACAGATTCATGACCACTGAGCCACCAAGGAAGCCCTTGCCTGATTTATTTTTTTAAGGGGATATTCCTAGGATAATTCCTTCAAATTTTCCAGCTACAGATGGCAAGAGTTTTTTTTGTATGTGTTTGTGTTTAAGTATATAGTAATTTTGATAGCATATTTAATCTCAAGATTTTAATCAGCAATCTTGAAGAACTTCTAGAATTTTTACAGATTAATGAATTTTTATGTAGTTTCATTGAAAATTTCTATATTTTGTTCCCTCATTTATCAAAAATACCTACTTAAAGGGGAAATAAATATTTAAGTGTAATGAATTTCAACAAGACATAAGACAAAACATTTGATGGTATAAATGGGCAAAAAGTACTGGGATTGATGATTATTTAAGTCTCATAAGTTGAAGAATCTGAGGATGGGGGTGGGGAGGGGAATGTCCTTAAATGCCTTTAAACATAACAGGCATGAAATGATTAAGAGACTGAGGCAACCTTAAGAAAGGTCTCTGGAGTCAGGCCACAGGATTCTGAATTGACCTTATGCTGACTGAACAATGGTTCACATGAAGAATTGATGTAATCTTGCTACAAAAATAGTATTTAAAAAGGAATCAGCCTTTATTTTTATCACATCTATAGTGTGTTATTCTACCTGAGTATCAGGGGTTTTATTTTTTATTAATTAAAAAGGACACTCTCAAACTGTAGTATAATAGAACGAACATTACTAAATGACATCTAGCTCAAAACAATGATGAAAAGAAGACAAAATGGCCAAATTCAAACATGAAAGATGACTTCAAACACTGGGGGCATGACATGGGCAATAGGGATTTAACCCAATTTAACTAGAAAAAAAATTCCTAGGATCCATGATTGGGACTTTAGAGGTTTCCAGCTTCAGTTCAATATAAAAAGTTTTTAAAGGTTGTTCCAACAAATTAGTGATGTTGCCTTGTGAGAGAGTCAGTTCCTTGTTGCCAGAGCTGTGTTAAAACAGATGCTGAATAAAACTCTGTCAGAAATCCCATCAGATTGGGGGTTAAGATAAGCTAATAATTTTCAGCTCCAAACCAAAGATGCTTCCAGTTTGGTTAATTTCATTTTCTACAACTAGAGAAGAAAGGCTGATTTTAAGTGCTGCATTTACCTTTAAAACCCATTCAGAGGAATTGCCCATGCTTAACCGTCACAACAATTCTAGTTACCCAGATGGTTGTGGGCTAACATTCCCTGGACTCTAATCTCTAGAGGAAATGTTAAGGAACACACTGGGGCCTAAACTTGAACCTGTGCAGGGCTGTGGGCTGTCCCCTTTTTTTTAACAGTAGATGCAAACATCTACTTGTAAATGGCCATTTTTACAACTGCCACAGCTAGGGCGCTGCCACAGATACTTTCGCTTGGCCCACCCACCTTTTATTTTCAACCCTCTCTTCCTGACCTCTTTCTGGGCTGTCATGAAATAGTAGCAGGGTCCTATAGTAAGATTCTTGGAAAACTTCTGTTTTCCTGATCTAGGCCTTGTGCCACTTTCTCCTTCTTCAGGGTTTAATCGTGAACCCTGAGGATGGAATCACAGGAGCTAATGTACAGTCATGAGGAAAGCACCCTGGAGGATCGTAAAGACAGCAGCTCCGACAAGTGCCTTACAAACCCTTTCTTCCTGTTTGTTTAAATATTTTGCTCAGAATTTTTTGATGCCAACAGCTGAAAGCATTCCTGACTGAGACATGATCCTCCCTGATTTTCCCCCTTGGGAATGCAGTATTTCCAGTCATATGATTGCTTAAGCATCTTATACGACTCATTCTTTAGAGCAACCCTCATCTGTAACTCAGAGGCCTGACGACCATAGTGGATGTTTATGGAACCATAGAATCTTAGACAGAAACAGAAAAGTGCACGTATATAGCAATTTTCTTTTCTAAGATCCCTGGTAAACAGTCAAGCATTTATGCAATATTAATTGAATGCCTACTAGATTTAAATGCCTTCATTAAGGAATCTCAGTGATTATCAAAGTAACCTTTGAATGGCTCTGGCTGATAGAAATTCTTTTGTTTTTGAACCAAAGTATTTTGATTTTATAGAGGATATCCTTTTTAAAAAAAGTCTTAGATGTATAAAGTATATGATCTCTGAAATAGCTATTAATATAATTTATTGGAAAATGACTTGTCACAGTGGAAAGCACATGATCTTTGGATTAGATAATGGTTGGTAGAATCTGCGGGCACTGCCTCTTACTAGCTGTGGGACCCTGGGCAAGTTACTTGTGCTAGTGATTCTGTTTACTCCTATCTCCCCTCATCCCACTTACTTTCTCCATGCTGAACTTCTCAGAGCATATCACCTAGGCTCCCTTTCTTCTGGGTGGGTTTGGTCAATGGGAGAAACATGCAGGAGACTAGAGGATGGGAGGAGAGACAGTAGAGCTCAGGGTCTCTGTTCCCTCAGTAAACTTCCTCTGTTTCCTATGGTTTTGCCAGTGGCTGCACTCCACTAGATACCCCTCATCCAAGTAAGGAGCAGCGGCTGTGCTTTGCTGGAGCAGCCGTGAAGAGATACCCCACGCCCAAGGTAAGAGAAATCCAAGCAAGACGGTAGGTGTTGCAAGAGGGCATCAGAGGGCAGACACACTGAAACCATACTCACAGAAAACTAGTCAATCTAATCACACTAGGACCACAGCCTTGTCTAACTCAATGAAACTAAGCCATGCCCTTGGGGCAACCCAAGATGGGCCGGAAATGGTGGAGAGATCTGACAGAATGTGGTCCACTGGAGAAGGGAATCGCAAACCACTTCAGTATTCTTGCCTTGAGAACCCCATGAACAGTATGAAAAGGCAAAATGATAGGATACTGAAAGAGGAACTCCCCAGGTCAGTAGGGGCCCAATATGCTACTGGAGATCAGTGGAGAAATAACTCCAGAAAGAATGAAGGGATGGAGCCAAAGCAAAAACAATACCCAGCTGTGGATGTGACTGGTGACAGAAGCAAGGTCTGATGCTATAAAGAGCAATATTGCATAGGAACCTGGAATGTCAGGTCCATGAATCAAGGCAAATTGTAAGTGGTCAAGCAAGAGATAGCAAGAGTGAATGTCAACATTCTAGGAATCAGCGAACTAAAATAGACTGGAATCGGTGAATTTAACTCAGATAACCATTATATCTACTACTGCATGCAGGAATCCCTCAGAAGAAATGGAGTAGCCATCATGGTCAACAAAAGAGTCCGAAATGCAGTACTTGGATGCAATCTCAAAAATGACAGAATGATCTCTGTTCGTTTCCAAGGCAAACTATTCAATATCACAGTGATCCAAGTCTATGCCCCAACCAGTAATGCTGAAGAAGATGCAGTTGAATGGTTCTATGAAGACCTCCAAGACCTTTTAGAACTAACACCCAAAAAACATGTCCTTTTCATTATAGGGGACTGGAATGCAAAAGTAGGAAGTCAAGAGTAACAGGCAAATTTGGCCTTGGAATATGGAATGAAGCAGGGCAAAGACTAATAGAGTTTTGCCAAGAAAATGCACTGGTCATAACAAACACCCTCTTCCAACAACACAAGAAAAGGCTCTACACATGGACATCACCAGATGGTCAACACCGAAATCAGATTGATTATATTCTTTGCAGCCAAAGATGGAGAAGCTCTATACAGTCAACAAAAAAAGACCAGGAGCTGACTGTGGCTCAGATCATAAACTCCTTACTACCAAATTCAGATGTAAATTGCAGAAAGTAGGGAAAACCACTAGACCATTCAGGTATGACCTAAATCAAATCCCTTATGATTATACAATGGAAGTGAGAAATAGATTTAAGGGCCTAGATCTGATAGATAGAGTGCCTGATGAACTATGGAATGAGGTTCGTGACATTATACAGGAGACAGGGATCAAGACCATCCCCATGGAAAAAAAATGCAAAAAAGCAAAATGGCTGTCAAGGGAGGCCTTACAAATAGCAGTGAAAAGAAGAGAAGCAAAAAGCAAAGGAGAAAAGGAAAGATATAAACATATGAATGCAGAGTTCCAAAGAATAGCAAGAAGAGATAAGAAAGCCTTCTTCAGCGATCAATGCAAAGAAATAGAGGAAAACAACAGAATGGGAAAGACTAGAGATCTCTTCAAGAAAATTAGAGATACAAAGGGAACATTTCATGCAAAGATGGGCTTGATAAAGGACAGAAATGGTATGGACCTAACAGAAGCAGAAGATATCAAGAAGAGGTGGCAAGAATACACAGAAGAACTGTACAAAAAAGATCTTCACGACCCAGATAATAACGATGGTGTGATCACTGACCTAGAGCCAGACATCCTGGAATGTGAAGTCAAGTGGGCCTTAGAAAGCATCACTACGAACAAAGCTAGTGGAAGTGATGCAATTCCAGTTGAGCTATTTCAAATCCTGAAAGATGATGCTGTGAAAGTGCCGCACTCAATACGCCAGCAAATTTGGAAAACTCAGCAGTGACCACAGGACTGGAAAAGGTCCATTTTCGTTCCAATCCCAAAGAAAGGCAATGCCAAAGAATGCTCAAACTACCACACAATTGCACTCATCTCACACACTAGTAAAGTAATGCTCAAAATTCTCTAAGCCAGGCTTCAGCAATACGTGAACCATGAACTTCCCAATGTTCAAGCTGGTTTTAGAAAAGGCAGAGGAACCAGAGATCAAATTGCCAACATCCGCTGGATCATTGAAAAAGCAAGAGAGTTCCAGCAAAACATCTATTTGTGCTTTATTGACTATGCCAAAGCCTTTGACTGTGGATCACAATAAACTGTGGAAAATTCTGAAAGAGATGGGAATACCAGACCACCTGACCTGCCTCTTGAGAAACCTATATGCAGGTCAGGAAGCAACAGTTAGAACTGGACATGGAACAACAGACTGGTTCCAAATAGGAGAAGGAGTACGTCAAGGCTGTATATTGTCACCCTGCTTATTTAACTTATATGCAGAGTACATCAAGAGAAACACTGGACTGGAAGAAACACAAGCTGGAATCAAGATTGCCGGGAGAAATATCAATAACCTCAGATATGCAGATGACACCACCCTTATGGCAGAAAGTGAAGAGGAACTCAAAAGCCTCTTGATGAAACTGAAAGAGGAGAGGGAAAAAGTTGGCTTAAAGCTCAACATTCAGAAAACGAAGATCACGGCATCCAGTCCCACCACTTCATGGGAAATAGATGGGGAAACAGTGGAAACAGTGTCAGACTTTATTTTCTTGGGCTCCAAAATCACTGCAGATGGTGACTACAGCCATGAAATTAAAAGACGCTTACTCCTTGGAAGGAAAGTTATGACCAACCTAGATAGCATATTCAAAAGCAGAGACATTACTTTGCCAACAAAGGTCCATCTAGCCAAGGCTATGGTTTTTCCTGTGGTCATGTATGGATGTGAGAGTTGGACTGTGAAGAAGGCTGAGTGCCGAAGAATTGATGCTTTTGAACTGTGGTGTTGGAGAAGACTCTTGAGAGTCCCTTGGACTGCAAGGAGGTCTAACCAGTTCATTCTGAAGGAGATCAGCCCTGGGATTTCTTTGGAAGGAATGATGCTAAAGCTGAAACTCCAGTACTTTGGCCACCTCATGCGAAGAGTTGACTCATTGGAAAAGACTCTGCTGCTGGGAGGGATTGGGGGCAGGAGGAGAAGGGGACAACAGAGTATGAAACGGCTGGATGGCATCACTGACTCGATGGATGTGAGTCTGAGTGAACTCCGGGTGTTGGTGATGGACAGGGAGGCCTGGCGTGCTGGAATTCATGGGGTCGCAAAGAGTCGGACATGACTGAGGGACTGAACTGAACTGAACTGCACTCCACTATGGTTCAACCCCTAGAGGATGGCCTTTCTTCCCTCAAGCCTTCATGTGGCTCTAGTTGCCTCCATCTCTTCCGTTTTCCCTTTGGGCCCAGGTGTGTTAGATGCAGCCTGCTGTGGCGCTTTCCTTTGCCAGTATGTGTGTCCTTGTCCTGTCCTTCGTAGCTTTCCTTATCCATTTCCATCTTTGAAAATGGTCTCTTCTGAATCGGTCATCTGTTTCTTTTGTCAGCTGCTACATTAGTAAATTTGTCTGAGTCTCCACTTACTCACTGGCATGGGGCTACTAATAGACACCTCCAAGAGTTCCTGGGAGGGATTAAATGTCATTACCTCTGTACTACAGTTCAGTGTGTGCCATAAATGTAAGACTATAAATATTACAGGTAAAGATATGATTAGCATAGTTTGCATGGGGGGAGGGAACCAAGAGCAGTCCCGGTTTTACATACTGGCAGGATCCTTTTCCTGACATAAATATAGCCTAACACATAGGAGTGGAAAGAATATGCAATTACATCAATGCCTGCGAATGTCACAAGGAGCAGAGCTTTTCTCAACATCCTCACTCTCCCCTATCAAACTCATCGATCTTTCTCTCCCTGGGGGGTCTGTTCATTCAAGGATGAGTAATAGGTAACATTTCACAAGCTGAAAGCAGAGCACCTCCATTCATTTTATGACCGGTATAATTACCTGACTAAAGACAATTCAACACACTGTATCTCTACCATTGAGTCTGTTTTTCTGTATGGTCAAATTAAATTCTTATTAACATGTACACCTTGCCTTGTAGCTCAGTTGGTAAAGGATCTGCCTGCAGTACAGGGGACCCGGATTCAATCCCCGGGTTGGGAAGATCCCCTGGAGAAGGAAATGGCAACCCACTCCAGTACCCTTGCCTGGAAAATCTCATGGACAGAGGATCCTGGTGGGCTGCAGTCCATGGGGTCGCAAAGAGTCGGACACAATTGAGCGACTAACACACACACACACAACATGTACACACCTTAAAGAAAGAAAATCTGTTGCTTTCTTTCCAAGGTGCGTATTCTTCCCTTAGAATCTGCACATACTTCTATGTAGCACTTGCGAAACTGTCGTGTAGTCAGTTGCTTGCTTATTGCTCTTCTCTGTGAGACCTTTTTACCCATGGTACCTTACAGAGTTACCTTACCATATTAGTCACTCAATAAATACTTGCTGAGTGAATGGTGCCTAGGAGTTAGCAGGGACTATTGCTTTTATTTAGGTTCTGGAGTAAGACACAGATGGCTTGGCAGATGGCATGTAAGGTCATGCGATGCCTTCCCAGGGAGCCTGAAGTTATTCACAGAAAGCCATTGCGTCACCACTGTGACCAGACTGAGCGCTCCTGTGAATCTGAGCAGACACATTAGCGATGGGATATTAGTAGGGGAGAGTTCGGCATCCTGCCAACTTCGAAAAGACAGCACAGAAAAGTAAGAGAAATAATGGCCTGAGGACACCAGCATAGTTCAATGAGAGCTACATCTCAAGTTGAACCATGATCAGGGTCAAGTGCACAAAAAATGATGTAGGATTTTTCTCTTCCTAACTGAGACCTTTTGGAGTTAAATATTAAGTATGTTAAAGTAATGAATAAACCAAAAAGTTGCTTCTGAACAACTTGAAATCATGGTTGAAAACATCAGAAAATAAATCTGAGGTCTACTGAGAACTCCTTCATTTAGATCACATTGTTTTATATTGACTGCTGTCATCATTCAACAGATATACAACAATGTACACAGTGTCAGTTCAGTTCAGTTGCTCAGTCCTGTCTGACTCTTTGCGACCCCATGAACCGCAGCATGCCAGGCCTCCCTGTCCATCACCAACTCCCGGAGTTCACTCCATCCAGCCATCTCATCCTCTGTCGTCCCCTTCTCCTCCTGCCCCCAATCCCTCCTAGCATCCGGAGGGATTTTCCAATGAGTCAACTTTTCCAATGAGTCAACTCTTCGCATGAGGTGGCCAAAGTATCGGAGTTTCAGCTTTAGCATCAGTCCTTCCAATGGAACACCCAGGACTGATCTCCTTTAGGATGGACTGGTTGGATCTCCTTGTAGTCCAAGGGACTCTCAAGAGTCTTCTCCAACACCACAGTTCAAAAGCATCAACTCTTCAGCACTCAGCTTTCTTCACAGTCCAACTCTCACATCCATACATGACCACTGGAAAAACCATAACCTTGACTAGATGGACCTTTGTTGGCAAAGTAATGTCTCTGCTTTTGAATATGCTATCTAGGTTGGTCATAACTTTCCTTCCAAGGAGTAAGCATCTTTTAATTTCATGGCTGCAATCACCACCTGCAGTGATTTTGGAGCCCCAAAAAAATAAAGTCTGACACTGTTTCCACTGTTTCCCCATCTATTTCCCGTGAAGTGGTGGGACCAGATGCCATGATCTTCGTTTTCTGAATGTTGAGCTTTAAGCCAACTTTTTCCCTCTCCTCTTTCAGTTTCATCAAGAGGCTTTTGAGTTCCTCTTCACTTTCTGCCATAAGGGTGGTGTCATCTGCATATCTGAGGTGATTGATATTTCTCCTGGCAATCTTGATTTCTGCTTGTGCTTCTTGCAGCCCAGTATTTCTCATGATGTACTTGATATAGAAGTTAAATAAGCAGGGTGACCATATACAGCCTTGATGTACTCCTTTTCCTATTTGGAACCAGTCTGTTGTTCCATGTCCAGTTCTAACTGTTGCTTCCTGACCTGCATATAGGTTTCTCAAGAGGCAGGTCAGTGTAGGTACTTAATATTTCCTGATTGACAGGTCACAGTGCAAAGGGAATATTACTGGTAGTCTTTACTCTCCAAACCTTATTTCTGATGCCAGAAAACTTTAGAATCAAAGGTCCTGCAGTGCCCTGAACATGGCATATCCCATTACTTCAGGCTTTTGCCACGCTGTAGCCCTGCCTAAAATTCTCTCCTCTCTTTTATCTATCTCAGCCCTGCATGTGCAGACTTCCAAAGTTACACTGCTGCTGCTGCTGCTAAGTCACTTCAGTCGTGTCCGACTCTGTGCGACCCCATAGACGGCAGCCCACCAGGCTCCCCCGTCCCTGGGATTCTCCAGGCAAGAACACTGGAGTGGGTTGCCATTTCCTTCTCCAATGCATGAAAGTGAAAAGTGAAAGTGAAGTCGCTCAGTCATGTCTGACTCTTAGCGACCCCGTGGACTGCAGTCTTCCAGGCTCCTCCGTCCATGGGTTTTCCAGCCAAGAGTACTGGAGTGGGGTGCCATTGCCTTCTCCGAAAGTTACACTAACACCAGATAATTAACAATCCCATGTGGTTCCACAATGAAAGTATCTTTGCATAATAGATTTTGGCAGTAACCATACTAAACAATATCATCAGGCAAAATTGCATATAGGTAGTTAAAATTACTTTGAAATAGTTTTTATATGGGGTTCCTCTAGTCTTTCATTCCTTCAAAGGGCATCTGGTTCCATTTAAATTTTTCCTTGTTTCCACTATGAAACAAGTATCCTCTTGAGATGCTTTGATGTGGTTTACAGGATGTAAAATATGGATAATTTATTCATTCAACTTCTGGAAGTACTGCTGGGGGGCAACGCTCACCTGTTAACCCTCTTTAGAGATGCCTCCACTGAAGAGTACATCCTGATGAAGCTGGCTTTCTGTGCTGACCCAATGTCCTTTCTCCAACTTGAGACAATTCTGAAGGGTTGTTCCTAATAGCTTACAGTGAACGATGTCTAATTTGTGATCTCTGAAGAAGATTTAGCTTCGGGACCAGGAACCATGCTTGATCACTCAAGACCTTTTGTGTAGCAGAGTTTTATTAAAGTGAAAAAGGGACTGAGAAAGCTTCGACATAGACATCAGCCCACGTGCTAGTCTTATTAAGGCCTTATGTACTTTTACCAGGCTTCCTGGTGGCTCAGAGTTTAAAGCATCTGCCTGCGTCTGCCTGCAATGCGGGAGACCTGGGTTCGATTCCTGGGTCGGGAAGATCCCCTGGAAAAGGAAATAGCAACCCACTGCAGTATTCTTGCCTGGAGAATCCCATGGACAGAGGAGCCAGGTGGGCTGCAGTCCACAGTGTAGCAAAGAGTCGGACACGACTGAACACCAGACCCACTCCCCCAACATACGTCTTAAATTAACAAGATTAAAACTAACAATGGAAAGGTCTTACCAGACCCACTTCCACAACATACATCTTAAGATAACAAGATTAGTCAGAAGGTTCTTGTTAAAAAGGAGAAACTTGTCCTAGCAAGATACATTGTTGTTACATAAAGCTTAGTACAGAGCTTAAGATGAGTTGTTATGTTGTGTAATTATTGTTCTGGGCTTAAAGAAAATAATGTGGCTAAGACAAAGCCGTGGGGCCCCAGACTTCCTTGTGGCTTAGCTGGTAAAGAATCCACCTGCAATGTGGGAGACCTGGGCTTGATCCCTGGGTTGGGAAGATCCCATGGAAAAGGGAAAGGCTACCCTCTCCAGTATTCTGGTCTGAATACTGAATACAGTCCATGGGGTTGCAAAGAGTCAGACACAACTGAGCGACTTTCATTTCACTTCACTTCATGGATTAGCTGTCTCATTCCACCTTCAGCACTTCGCAGAGGGTTGACTGAAGATTTGGCTGGGGCCCCAAGGCTGCCTTCTTCTTCTGTCCCATTCTGCTTGTTTGCTTCTCTTTCCCTTCAACAGGTGTTAAGACCACTAGGCCTTCCTAATGAACTTCCTGGGTGCACACCTCTGTCTCAGAATCAAGGAACTCCAATAGTGAGAGTTGGCAGGAGGGAGCCCACACAGGGATGGGATTTGGGACAGGTTCACACAGCTCCATGGTAGGTGGGGAGGACCCCATTAGTGGTGGTAAGCAGAGCATGGAGAGTGCCTGGCACATGACAGTGTCATTGCAAAGACTTTTGCCTTGGAAAACAGGGATAAACACAGTTAGAAAAGATTATACCAGCTGGTGTGAGGTGTGAAGTGTTTGAGACATAAGGGGAACATAGTAACTACAAGGAGGATGGAATTGGGTGGCTTGGCTAAGCTTGATGGATGCTTTGGAGAAATAACAGCAGAAAGCTTAGAATAATGAAGCTTCACTTAAAAGCTAAACTTGAAAGCCAGAGGGCCCCTTTGGTAGCATCAAAGAGACGCTCATCTTCTGCAACAAAAAGGCAGAGAAATTGACACCTAAAGAGTAGTTGGGCTTCAAAAAGGTCCAGATCCTTCCAAGGCATGTCTGCTGCACCAAGATCAGGACTCTGGTTGAAAAAAATAAAAATGGAACCATGATCCTTGGGATGGCATTGATGTCCTGAAAATCTTGACTTCCCAGACCTCGTTCAGTCCTTTGGGCCTACAAAAAGGCTGGAAAAAAAGTGAAGGTGTTCGTCGCTTCAGTCATGTCTGACTCTTTGTGACCCTGTGGACCGTGGCCTGCCAGGCTCCTCTGTCTATGGAAATTCTCAAGGCAAGAGTATTGGTGTGAGTGGCCATTCCCTTCTATAGGGGATCATCCCCACCCAGGGATTGAACCTGGGTCTCCTGCATTGCAGGCAGATTCTTTACTGTCTAAGCCACGAGGGAAACTCCAACTAAAAGGCTTATTTCTCCCTATTAAAGACTAGAAACTGTCCTCCATGAGAAAATAATGCAAAAGCCTCTCCCCTCAAAGATAAAAAGTATCTCTCCATTCCCCCATGATCTGCCCTCAATTCCCTTCTGCCTACTAGGTAAAAAGGACGATTGAGTTATGACATCACTGCAGCTAGGGATGTGCTGGGCCTGCTAAATAAGGAAAGGGACTTTAACTTCTTTTGCCACAGGACCAGCTAACATGTACCCCTGAGGACCTGCGGGACTACACAGGACCCTGGATTTTGGGAGTGTTTGATCTGATCGGGAAAACATAAGGGTTAGACAAGGGAGCGTTTGTTTAATTATTTGGGATCGCTCTCCTGGGATAGACAATTGAACATCCTGACAAGGCCTTGGGAAAAATAATGAAGACAAAAGATTAGTCACGGACCACATATGAGGTATAGATGTCATAATTTCCAGAACATATAGTGTAAGAAGCAATTAAAAGGCTCAGAGATGTGGATGTGGCAGAGGGAAAGAAGGGAAAAAAGAAAGTGAAGTCGCTCAGTCATGTCCGACTCTTTGCGACCCCATGGACCGTAGCCTGCCAGGCTCCTCCATCTTCCAGGCAAGAATAGTGGTGTGGGTTGCCATTTTCTTCTCCAGGGAATCTTCCTGACCCAGGGATTGGATATACTATAAATACATTATGTACGGCCAGAATTCTCACTAGGGGACCGTGTTCCATAGAAGAGCCTGGAGGATATACCACTCACCAAAACGATACAGAATATCCTGATAAAAGTTGTACCAGTATCAGTTAAAAGGTCAGAGGTGGCCATCTCCTGTAAGCTGGAGTTAATAGCAAGGTTTGCAGTGGGAAACAACAGAGTTCAGTGGTACCATTTACCTGTTGGAAGGCGGGTAGACACATTTTAAGAAGTGGCAGATTCGGAAGGGCTTCCAGGCAGGGCCCGTCTTTCAGAGAGTTATGGAAGTTTTTTATATAGCATGGTGTCCCTGGGCATGTGACATACATGGGCAGCTAATACTAGAAGCAGATGGTAGTACTACTCAAAGGGTGCAATTAAAAGACATTAAGAATGAATCTCTGGGAACCTGAGGGTGATTGCCCTCCAGAGTTATAATACCTTGCTAGATCTGAGGCAAATGTTGGGCCTGAAAACTGCTTAGTGAAGGAGAGGCCTGCTTACCAGAAGAAAGGACCCTGAAATACCACAGCAAGTGTTCATGCTATGATTCTCTCGGGTTTTCTCCAGTTCTCAGTTTTAAGTTGTTAAGTTTGGCGATGATTTGTTACACAGCAGTAGATAACTGATACCACGACACTGGTCACTTTACGCATGCACCTGCTGAATGAACACTAAGGGGAGTCATCTTTCTTTCAAATTATGAAACACCTTTTCCAGGGTGGGAATCTTTGGTGAGAATTCACATGACAAACACCTGTCTTCATACACTGGGTCTGTCCATAACTTTTCCCCAATCTCATTTGTCACTGATTCCTCTTTTTTACCCCCAAGTCCATGACCGTCAAGTCAAACCATGTGTTCTTCACAAATTGGTATAGATTTTGTTTTAGGACAACTCTTGTAGGCAAAAAGGACAAAGACATCTACTGTTCAAGGTCTTGCCTATTGATTAGACCAGCCTTAACCACTGCCTTTTAAGTGATGCTTAGAAATGGCAACCCACTCCAGTACTCTTGCCTAGAAAATTCCATGGACAGAGAAGCCTGGTGGGCTACAGTCCATGGGGTCACAAAGAGTTGGACACAACTGAGTGACTTCACGACTTCACAACTTAGTGGGGATGTAAGTCTAACTGTCTTCCAGCTGATGCCAGGACACTGAGCAGAATCAGTTCTAAACCACAGTAGCTGTGTGGTGGAGGACGGGGAGATGGTGTAGAGACACAGGCCCATGCCTTGAGAGAAGAATTTAGGGTTTGAGTATCTCATTTGATTTTTGAGCTGATAAGTGCTTATTCTTCACTCCCCTCCCCCCTCCCCCGCCCCCAAACTTCATCAGTGACACTGACCTTCAGAATTTTGCTTTTGGTGGGAACTTCACTCTAAAGAAACTCAGAATCTAATTTTATTAGATGCTTTGTCTGCCAGGTCCTAGGCTGACAGTTTTCTATCCCTTACGAGCTGACTGGATGTTTTCTAACTCCTAGATTTCTTGGAGGGTCTATGCTGCAGCCACTCATGGTACCATTTCCTTTAAAGTCAAGATTCTTACGAGGCCGACTTTGGCTGAATTAAACTAAAATATAATTCATTAAATAGATACTGTGTTACTTGAAGACTTTTTGGCAAAAATAAGCAATCAGAAAATGGACCACTATACAAGGTGATGGTGCAGCCAGAACCACAAAAGAAGATCAGTTTTGAGAAGGAGTCTAGCAAGAGGACCGGTTCTAAGGCCACCAGGCATGGATATTACACTGTGCACGCTCACTGCTGCTGGCACTGAGCAGCGGCCGTCACCATGGCGACACTGCCAGTCCCACCTCCGGACACTGCATGTTGGTGCTGCTGCTGCTGCCACAAAGATAATACCCCTGCTTCTAGCTCCAGACTCCAGATCCAAGTCAGGCACGTTTGATTGGCTAAGCTTGGATCAAAAATCAGAACATTGGCAGCCTCAGAGGCTAGAAAGAGATGCACTGGGCTTTTTGGCTTTTACAGTAGAAGATAGATTCTTACTAACACCCATGTTCAGAGAATTTCTGAAACACAGGAGGGAGGTCAGATATTAGACAAAGAAGAAAAACACAAATGCCCTCTAGCTAAGATCCCTCTGCTCTATTTGTCCCCGGTCCACTTCCCCCACTATACTACATGTCAGTCTCCAGGAATCCATCGATGTTTTAGGATGTGGGATAATAAACTTCGTAATCTTGAACTTGCCACCCTGTAGGCTGAACTTTGAATGTGCTCTGAAGAATTACAAAGCTGAATAACCAGGTAAGGAATTACATTTTCTTTTTTCAGATGGAGAAATTTGTATAAAAGGAACTCCAGGTCACAGGAACACACAAATGTTGGAGTTCAAGAGTTATTTGTTTCAGTAACTAAAGAATACAATCAGTTTCACAGAATTAGAAATTGGTACTCATATGAATAAAAATGAGTTACGAAAAAGAACTGCGTAAGAACCATTAGAAATGAAATTTAAAAATTCAGATGAACAAAACTGAGTGAATATTTTGAAGATATTAAACTCTGAACTTAAAGTCTTTCATAAAAGAGTGAGTCATAATGAATGAAAAATAATTTTACATCTTCTGAGACAACTTCAAATGAGATGTTTAAATAAAATCTGGCCTCTGACCTCCTTCTCACATATGAACCATGCTAAATATGGAGAAGAGATGAATATTGAACACAGACATTGTGGAAGACAGAAATAATGGATCTTTAAAATTCCTGTTACACAAGGCTGATGGCATTAATAGTAAAATGGACACAGGTCTATCTTAGTAGCTCACTTGCTTCGCCCTGCTTCAAGCATATGTGTTGACAAAGGCTGTGGTTAAGAAATGTTTTCAGTATTCATATATGAAGTAAGTGGGTAGTCAGGTGTTGAGCAAATCTGGAAAGGTCATGGTGACCTTCAGGATCATTGCAAACACTGTGTGATATGCCTGAAGCCCAGGTTCTAACACAGGAACTATGTGGGGGGATAACTTATGGGCGTGACAGGTACTAACAGAAACCAGAGAGCTTCTAGGATTGTTCTCCTTAAGGCTAGGCTAGCTGCCCCACCGAGTCACCTACCAGGTGTTTTCAAGTTCATCTATTCCTCTGAAAGTCTCTGTCTCTGTCTCTCTCTTTATCTGATTGTCCATCCATCCATCCATCCATCCACCCATATCTACCTATCGTCATCATCACTTATCCATTATTTATTACAGAGAAATTCAGCCACAAACAGAAAAAGAATGCAATAAACCTTCAAGTACCCATTTTCCAGCTTCAATAAGGATGAATGTGTGGCCACTTCAACCCTTCCCAGGACCCTATGGAATGTAGCTCACAAGGTTCCTCTGACCATGACATTCTCCAGGCAAGAATATGGGAGTGGGTTGCCATTTCCTTCTTCAGGGGATTTTCCTGACCCAGGGATCGAACCCAGGTCTCCTGCACTGCAGGCAGATTCTACTGTCTGAGCCACCAGGACATATTATTTTGAAGCAAATACCTCACCATATAAAGTCCCACATAGCTCAGTGGTAAAGAATTGCATCTGCCAATGCAGGAGACACAGGAGATGTGGTTTCAATCCCTGGGTCAGGAAGATCCCCTGGAGAAGGAAATGGCAACCTGCTCAAGTATTCTTCCATGGAAAATTCCCTGGATAGGGTAGCCTGAGGGGCTGCAGTTCATGGGGTTGCAAAGAGTTGGACATGACTGAGTGACTAACATACACACACACATCTGACCATATAATTGGATCTTACAAACATTCTGGTTCAGTTCAGTTCAGTTCAGTCGCTCAGTTGTGTCCAACTCTTTGCAACCCCATGAATCACAGTATGCCAGGCCTCCCTGTCCATCACCAACTCCCGGAGTTCACTCAGACTCACGTTCATCGAATCAGTGATGCCATCCAGCCATCTCATCCTCTGTCATCCCCTTTTCCTCCTGCCCCCAATCCCTCCCAGCATCAGAGTCTTTTCCAATGAGTCAACTCTTTGCATGAGGTGGCCAAGTACTGGAGCTTCAGCTTTAGCATCATTCCCTCCAAAGAACACCCAGGACTGATCTCCTTCAGAATGGACTGGTTGGATCTCCTTGCAGTCCAAGGGACTCTCAAGAGTCTTCTCCAACACCACAGTTCAAAAGCATCAATTCTTCGGCGCTCAGCCTTCTTCACAGTCCAACTCTCATATCCATACATGACCACTGGAAAAACCATAGCCTTGACTAGACGGACCTTTGTTGGCAAAGTAATGTCTCTGCTTTTCAATATGCTATCTAGGTTGGTCATAACTTTCCTTCCAAGGAGTAAGCGTCTTTTAATTTCATGGCTGCAGTCACCACCTGCAGTGATTTTGGAGCCCCAAAAAATAAAGTCTGACACTGTTTCCACTGTTTCCCCATCTATTTCCCATGAAGAGATGGGACCAGATGCCATGATCTTCGTTTTCTGAATCTTGAGCTTTAAGCCAACTTTTTCACTCTCCTCTTTCACTTTCATCAAGAGGCTTTTGAGTTCCTCTTCATTTTCTGCCATAAGGGTGGTGTCATCTGCATATCTGAGGTGATTGATATTTCTCCCGGCAATCTTGATTTCTGCTTGTGCTTCTGCCAGCACAGAGTTTCTCATGATGTACTCTGCATAGAAGTTAAATAAGCAGGGTGACCATATACAGCCTTGAAGTACTCCTTTTCCTATTTGGAATCAATCTGTTGTTCCATGTCCAGTTCTAACTGTTGCTTCCTGACCTGCATATAGGTTTCTCAAGAGGCATGTCAGGTGGTCTGGTATTCCCATCTCTTTCAGAGTTTTCCACAGTTTATTGTGATTCTAGTAAAGATCTATAGTAAACATTCTAGTAAAGATCTCTAAAAGCTAATAATTTTTAAAAAACATAACCACAACACCCCTATAACAAATAAAATTAACAACGTTTCCTTAGTATTATCAAATATCCAGAGTGCTAATTCAATTATTTAATAACTGTCATTAAAATTGAGTAATTTTTTTGAGGAGGGATGGAATAAAAAAATCCAGATGAGGTTTATACATTATGATTGGTTGATATGTTTCTTTAGCCTGTCCACATCTGTAAATTCCCCTTTTATCTCTCCCTCCTTCCACTACTTTGCAATTTATTTGTAGAAGAAACGAGGTCATTTGTCTTGTAGAGTTTCCTAGTCTGGAGCCGTGAATCTTTGAGAACAAAAAATAGTAATAAGTGAGATGTGAATATTCACAGTCTTGTGCTTCTGGCCCCTAAGTGAAGTCTGACTTTGCTGTATATGTTCTTGGGGTTTTGTGCAACAGAACAGAGCTCTAACAGAGAACAATGGACTTGGGAAAACCCAGGATGGAGAACCGGCCCTCAAAATTGACAAATATCCTTGCCCTGGTGCAGGGAAGAAAGAATAAAAGTGAAAGACAGAAAAGGAAAGAAGAGAATCACTAGGAGGAGCTTAATCTGAAGCCGTGAGCAGCTGTAGATTGGCAGTTAAAATTGGGAGAGAAAGCGATTTGGAGGGATAGCTGATATTTCTATGGAAAAGGTTAAAGTCATAGAAATAGAGACTAAAATTTTTTTAATGTGAATTAGATACATGCTGATCATCTCACCCTGAAACTTTTGGGTTGGTGTTTTGTTTTATTTTTAAAGAAGCAAAGGAAACATTGGACTTCTATTTGTGATGTTTTTCATCATTTTTTAAAATGGAAGAAACTGGAATATGTGGGGTTTCAATCACCTTCCTTCGATTCATTTCTTTAGGTTCCAATACCCAGAAGGAAGGCCAGAATGGAGTGTCCTTTTCATCCACTCAACCCACCCACAGTAGCTGGAAATCAATGCCCTTTAACCCTTTTTCCTGACTCCACCCTATTCAGTTCAGTTGCTCAGTCATGTCCCAATTTTGCGACTCCATGGACTGCAGCACGCCAGGCTTCCCTGTCCATCACCAACTCCTGGAACTTACTCAAACTCATTTCCACTGAGTTGGTGATGTCATCCAATCATTTCATCCTCTGTCATCACCTTCTCCTCCCGCCTTCAATCTTTCCCATCGTCAGAGTCTTTTCCAGTGTGTCGGTTCTTCACTTCAGGTGGCCAAAGTATTGAAGTTTCAGCTTCAGCATCAGTCCTTCCAATGAATATTCAGGACTGATTTGCTTTAGGATTGACTGGTTGAATCTCCTTGCAGTCCAAGAGACTCTCAAGAGTTGTCTCCAACACCACAGTTTAAAAACATCAATTCTTCAGAGCTCAGCTTTCTTTATAGTCCATCTCTCACATCCATAAGTGACCACTGGAAAAACCATAGCCTTGACTATTCAGATCTTTGTTGGCAAAGTAATGTCTCTGCTTTTTAATATGCTGTCTAGGTTGTCATAACTTTTCTTCCAAGGAGCAAGTGTTTAATTTCATGGGTGCAGTCACCATCTGCAGTGATTTTGGAGCCCAAGAATAGAAAGTCTCTCACTGTTTCCATTGTTTTTCCATCTATTTAAATAAAGTGATGGGACCAGATGCCACAATCTTAGTTTCCTGAATGGTGAGTTTTAAGGCAACTTTTTCACTCTCCTCTTTCACTTTCATCAAGAGGTTCTTTAGTTCCTCTTAACTTTCTGCCATAAGGGAGGGATCATCTGCATATCTGAGGTTATTGATATTTCTCCCAGCAATCTTGATTCCAGCCTGTGCTTCATCCAGTCTAGCATTTTGCATGATGTACTGTGCATATAAGTTAAATAAACAGGGTGACAATATACAGCCTTGACGTACTCCTTTTCCTATTTGGAACCAGTCTATTGTTCCATGTCCAGTTCTAACTGTTGCTTCTTGACCTGCATACAGATTTCTCTCAAGAGGCAGGTCAGGTGGTCTGGTATTCCATCTCTTGAAGAATTTTCCACAGTTTGTTGTGATCCACACAGTCAAAGGCTTTGGTGTAGTCAATAAAGCAGAAGTAGATGTTTTTCTGAAACTCTTTGCTCTTTCAATGATTCAATGGATGTTGGCAATTTGATCTCTGGTTCTTCTGCCTTTTCTAAATCCAGCTTGAATATCTGGAAGTTCATGGTTCACATACTTTTGAAGCCTGGCTTGGAGAATTTTGAGCATTATTTTGCTAGCTTGTGAGTTGAATGCAATTGTGTGATACTTTGAGCTTTCTTTGGCATTACCTTTCTTTGGGATTGGAATGAAAATTTATGTTTTCCAGTCCTGTGGCCACAGTTGATTTTTCCAAATTCGCTGGCATATTGAGTACAGCACTTTCACAGCATCACATTTTAGGATTTGAAATAGCTCAACTGGAATTCCATCACCTCGACTAGCTTTGTTTGTAGTGATGCTTCCTAAGGCCCACTTGACTTCACATTCCATCAATATCCTGGAATGTTTATGGACCTAACAGAAGCAGAAGATATTAAGAAGAGGTGGCAAGAATACACAGAAGAACTATACAAAAAAGATCTTAATGACCCACATAACCATGATGGTGCGATCACCCTATTCAGTAGGGCCCATGTCAGTTAATAAGCTTTTGGCTGCAGGCAAAAAGATCCTTAACTCAAGGTTATAAAAATAAAGCAAAGTTATAGTGCCATATAGCAAGGAGGTCTGAGGTAGGGCAGGTTATTTAAATATCTTCAAACAGTTTTATCCCAAACAGCTCAGGCATACCCTGCTTTACTCCTTTCGTGGTCATAAGATGATTGCAACAGTTCAAATAATTGAATCATCACCAAACTATCCAGAGGCAAGAAATAATAATTTTTCTTTCTTTTGTGTTTCTCTTTATGAACAAAAATTCTTTTTCGAAAAGCATAGCTCCTTTATACATCTTCCCCTTTTGACTCATTCTCTAGGACAAGATGCCATGACTCATTCTAAGACAATCACTGGCAAAGGGACATAGAATTACCATGGTTTCACTGGTTTGGAGTAATCAAGACCCACACTTTTTTTTTTCAGTTTATTGATTTATTGATTTATTGCAGGCTAATTACTTTACAATATTGTATTGGTTTTCTCATACATTGACATGAATCTGCCACAGGTGTACACGTGTTCCCATCCTGAATCCCCCTCCCACATCCCTCCCCATCCCATCCCTCTGGGTCATCCCAGTGCACCCTGTGTCATGCATCAAACCTGGACTGGTGATTCATTTCACATATGATAATATACATGTTTCAATGCCATTATCCCAAATCATCCCACTTTTCCCCTCTCCCACAGAGTCCAAAAGACTGTTCTATATATCTGTGTCTCTTTTGCTGTCTCACATATAGGGTTATCATTGCTGCTGCTGCTGCTGCTAAGTCACTTCAGTCGTGTCCGACTCTGTGTGACCCCTCTTTCTAAATTCCATATATATGTGTTAGTATACTGTATTGGTGTTTTTCTTTCTGGCTTACTTCACTCTGTATAATAGGCTCCAGTTTCACCCACCTCATTAGAACTGATTCAAATATATTCTTTTTAATGGCTGAGTAATACTCCACTGTGTATATGTACCACAGCTTTCTTATCCATTCATCTGCTGATGGACATCTAGGTTGCTTCCATGTCCTGGCTATTATAAACAGTGCTGCGATGAACATTGGGGTACATGTGTCTCTTTCAATTCTGGTTTCCTTAGTGTGTATGCCCAGCAGTGAGATTGCTGGGTCATAAGGCAGTTCTATTTCCAGTGTTTTAAGGAATCTCCACACTGTTCTCCATAGTGGCTGTATTAGTTTGCATTCCCACCAACAGTGTAAGAGGGTTCCCTTTTCTCCACACCCTCTCCAGCATTTACTATTTGTAGACTTTTGGATCGCAGCCATTCTGACTGGCATGAAATGGTACCTCATTGTGGTTTTGATTTGCATTTCTCTGATAATGAGTGATGTTGAGCATCTTTTCATGTGTTTGTTAGCCATCTGTATGTCTTCTTTGGAGAAATGTCTGTTTAGTTCTTTGGCCCATTTTTGAATTGGGTCATTTACTTTTCTGGAATTGAGCTGCAGGAATTGCTTGTATATTTTTGAGATTAATTCTTTGTCAGTTGCTTCATTTGCTATTACTTTCTCCCATTCTGAAGGCTGTCTTTTCACCTTGCTTATAGCTTCCTTTGTTGTGCAAAAGCTTTTAATTTTAATTAGGTCCCATTTGTTTATTTTTGCTTTTATTTCCAATATTCTGGGAGGTGAAGACCCTCACTTTTGAGGCTGGGGATCCTGATACCTTCTGTGAGCACAATGTCATGTGGAGAGCAGAAAGAGTTCTGTCTTTATGGAAGACTGAGGTGGGGGGATTCATTTGTTAAGGCATCCAAGAGTGTTTGCCATGGGTCTTACAGGCACCAAAGATATAATAATAAAAATCCATTAGATAAATAAAATCATTCATAGAGAGGATAAAGCTTCTTATTACAGACTTATTAGTATCCTCTTTCCCCAAAATTCCTGTCTCCAACATCCCCCCAGCTTTGGTAGGTTTAGTCTCTCAGTCATTTATGACTCTTGTGACCCCAAGGACTGTAGACCACCAAGCTCCTCCGTCCATGGGATTTCCCAGGCAAGAACACTGGAGTGGGTTGCCGTTTCCCTCTCTAGGGGATCTTCTTGACCCAGGGATTGAACCAGGTCTCCTGCATTGCAGGAAGACTCTTTACTGATTGAGCCACCAGGGAAGCCCAGCTTTACATATCTTAAAACTATAAAATCTAAAACATTTTATTTATGGGAATGAAGGGAGTTGGTGATGGACAGGGAGGCCTGGTGTGCTGTGACTCATGGGGTCGCAAAGAGTTGGACACGACTGAGCGACTGAACTGAACTGAACTGAAGTGATTGAAGAGATAATGACATGCCTTTCACTTTTATCAGAGCAATACATTGGGTGATATGCCTAGGGAAGGCATATTTGAGCCTGGGAGGTAGGAGGTTTCTGCTTTTTTAGAAAGGCCAGAACTGGGCTCAGAGAAGAGAAGGCAAAATTAAGATTAAAGAGATCCTTCTCATGACATCATCATGCTCAGCATGGCAGGGATTTAAAATAGTGTGATGAGAAACAGAGGTGGCATATTTGAGTGAAATATCTATTCTACTGTTCATTTTAGAATAGTGGCCCCCAACCTTTTTAGCACCAGGGATCAATTTTGTGGAAGACAATTTTTCCATGGACCAGGGAGGAGGGGTGGTTTGGGGATGATTCAAGCACATAACTTTTATTTGCACTTTATTTCTATTATTATTTCATCAGCTCCACTTCAGATCATCAGGCATTAGATCCTGGAGGTTGAGGACCTCTGTCTTAGAACCTTGGCATAATGATTAGCAGTTAAACAGGATAGAGAGCAAGTAGAGAAAAGGAGAAACTGACTTTTCAATGCAGCTGTCCAGAGGGTTTCTCAGGGGAGGCAGCAAGGGAAAAGGAAGCAAGTTTTTACAAATAGGCTTGATCATGTAGGCCTCTGGAGTCCAAAAACAAAATTTAACATTTCTCATGCACTCATTCATTCAACAAATATCCCAGATTCCTCACACTACTCCTTCCCCTCTACCTATGTTCAGTCTTGTTTGCATAAATGAACCCAGGATTATTTCTGCTGGAGCAAGGAGGATACTTATATCTAATTATCCTCTATGTATAGCCCTCATTATCTCTTTGGTCCTGGGTGAATCATATTCTGAGACACAGTTCTCTTTTCTTTCTTTACTGAAGTATTCAGATGTACTAAATAAGATCATTTCCTCCCCCCTCTCTCTCTTTCTCTCTTTTTTTCATGCTACAGGCTTTCCCTGGATATATTCACCCAATCCTAGTCTTTAGACTCCATTTCCTCACTGATGACTTTCACACTGGTATGTTTAATCCAAATTTCTTTCCCATTTATTAAGCCCTAAAACCATTTGCTAAGTGAACATGTATACCTGAAAATCTCATAGACTTCTCATAGTCTCCATCTCCAGGCAAAATGTATCTGTCTTTTCCCCCTACTTGATCTTCTCATGTGGACAATATAAAACATTCGTTAACTCATTTAGCCTACCAAACTTCATGCTAGGTGCTTTGAGTAATCAAATGATGCATATGACATACTTCCCTTAAGATCTTACTCCTGAATTTTCACCTTCTAATGAAAAAAGAAAAGAGAAATCAGTGATAACTCTCTTCCTTGTTTTCTACAATTCTGTGTTCTTGCCAACATATTTAAAAGGGCATATGTTTTAATTAGTGTAGGTTTTAAAAAAATAACACCTCTGCTTTTATTTTAACAGAAATGGTTTAAGTAAGGAATTGGGGTTATGCCAAATAAATGAAGTAAATTACTTAAAAGATAAAATGGCATGATGAAGCAATGTTATTTTTATCAAGATGATTGGTATGATTAGTGGTGACCTTGAAAACATTCATAAAGGTTTTAAATTGGCATAAATTAGGGAGAAAAGATGGAGAAAGCAATGGCCCATCCATGTTAAGCAGAAAAATGTCTTAACAAGAGGAGAATTCAAGTAGGCAAAACATGAATTCAGAAAGAAGACTTTGATCACATAATTTGCTTTTAGGGAATCAGCCTACTTTCTCATCTAACAAAATTTTTCATGATGATATGATATGAAAGACAGTATTCTCTGCTATTCCTGAGTATAAAAAGTTCCTAAAGTATAATTTCTTAATGAAGGTGACTTGCAGATAATGCCTAAATTATGATTTCAGGGAAATGGCTTTACAGATATGGGTTAGTGATAATCACAATGCAGATGAAAGTAAAATGTGTAATGTGACTAAATAATAAAGACTAAGACAAAAGCGAGTGCTTATGATGAGTTTAAAGAGCAGAGTTTGCCCTCTAAGCAGGTTAGCAATGAGTAGGGAAATAAGTCATAATTACAAACTACTTCTGTACAAAGTAAATATTGATAAGTTCTCAAAATATAAACAAAGCTATGAGAATTCACGGAGAAGGCAATGGCACCCTACTCCAGTACTCTTGCCTGGAGAATCCCATGGATGGAGGAGCCTGGAAGGCTGCAGTCCATGGGGTCACTGAGGGTCGGACACGACTGAGCAACTTCACTTTCACTTTTCACTTTCATGCACTGGAGAAGGAAATGGCAACCCACTCCAGTGTTCTTGCCTGGAGAATCCCAGGGACGGGGGAGCCTGGTGGGCTGCTGTCTATGGAGTTGCACAGAGTCGGACATGACTGAAGTGACTTAGTACTTAGTACTATGAGAATTCAAGTAAAGATAGTTCATATTTAACAGTTAACAAGGAAGTCTTCATGGAAAAGAAAAAGGTGATCGGGGTCATCAAAGTGAGCTGAGTAAATAGTACCGGCCAGACATGGGCATTTCTGTTAGATCTTGATGCTGGTCCTTGGGGTGCAAGGTGGGATGCAGGAGCAAATTGAAATATGCGGTCTGGACAGTATGTAATACAAGTTGTGAGGTAGCACATATCAACTGGTTTTGAAGCTAAGGGCTAGGTGATAAATGAGGGTCATGGTGCAAGGGAAAAAAAAAATTGGAGAAGTGAGTATGAAGTAAGGTGATTCAAGATCTAAACAGAATTCTCATTGGGTCCCTACGTGAGTTTATATAACTGAGCTGTGTTTATTTAAAGAAGTTCACAGAGGATAGGTCAGAAGTCTGTTTCAGAAAAATGGGCATAAAACAGAATGTAAATTTGGAGAAAGACTTGACTAATGTGGAAATAAAACGAATGGACCTGACTAAAGCAGGTCCTTTTTGACTGACGTTTAGGGCAGGTTTAGATAAAGAGATATTCAGACAGAACTTGAAGGAATTGCTGCATTTAGATGTTATGAGAAGGAAGAGGAGCCAGAAATGAATCAAGCAGTGGCCAAATGTTACAGGAACATTAAGAGATAGACAAGTTGGGAAAAATGACTTTTGAACTACCAGGTTCACCAAAGAAAAAAGGTAAATATCAAAGTGGAATTGCTACCATTGGGGATGCACATAAGCATAATAATTAATAACACAACTCTAATTACAGTTATGACTGGAGACATTGTGATATTGGCACATGTTTTACTCTTGACAATTTCAAAAATACAGAGGGAGTTGTTTTTGTGATTAAACTCATTTGTTTTGAAAATGTTTACTTAGAAACTTGGTATCTTAGACAAAAATGACAAGTGCTTATTTCCCTGGAGCTCTTAGCTTGGTTAGAGTTGTTCAGAATCAATACATGGGGCTGGAAAAGAACCATGGGGGGTAAATTTCAAATTGAGGTCTTTCATTAGGGATAGTGTCCTAGCTGTCTAACGCTGCATAACACCCTTCAAAACTTAGTGTTTATAACAACTGCCATTTTATTGATTCACATGATTCTGCAGGTTGCCTGGCTTAGCTGGCAATCTTCATGAGATTGGCTGGGGATACAGTCATCTGAGGAGTCCATTGAATGCAATGTTCAAGATTTCTTACTCATGGGACTGGAAGTTAATGCTGGCTTTTACATGAGTGCTCACTTGGGGCTCTCAGCCGACGCATTTACATGTGCCCTTCCACGAGTCTTGAGCATCTCAGAGTGTGGTGACTGGACACTGAGGTGAACTGTCCTAGAAGCCAGCATTCCCAGAGGGAGGAAGCAGAATCAGCTACCCGCCTAAAGAACCGCTTACACCTGGCTCAGTGAGCCATTTATACCACTCTCTATAGTTGAGCCAGATTCAAACAGAGGAGAAAGCAAGTTCACTGCTCAATGAGGACAATGAGAAAGAATTTGCAGCTAACCTGAATACAGCAAGTACAAGAAATCAGTTAGGTAGTTAGAGAAAACAGGCAATATGCTGTGAATTTTTTTTACTATTTATACACAATGGGCAAAAAGAATAGTATGAGATAACCAAAAATACATGGAAACCCCCTTAGCTAAATAGCAAGTTGTACCTAAACCAAATTTGGTCAAGAAAGGAAAGGGTTCCTACCTCAAAGGACCTTTGTATCAAAAGCAAAACATACCAGAAAAAAACAAAACAATTTTTTCCACCGCTAGAGGGAGGAAATCCCCAAAACAAAGATTCACAGACGAGACTTTATAATAGTTTGCCTGTAGAACACAACACAATACAACAAACAGACTGTGCTTTGAACCATTTCAAAATTTGCTGTCAAAGTGACTTTCGTTGAGAAGTTAAACAGAGCACTTGATGTGATTCTTATGTATATATTTCATTTCTAACTGTGAGTTAATATTTTCTGCATGAAAGTAAGGCATTGCTATGACAAAAGCACTGAAGAAACTATTCAAAAGAAATTAATCCATGAAAAGAATGTTTTGAGTATAGGAGTAAAAATAAACATTAATTATGTCTCCTTTTATCTTTTGCATTTCATCATTAAAAGTATTCCTGAAATCAGAAATCAGATAGAATAGGAATTTTTTTTAAAGTGGAAAGCTCTAAATATTTTTAATCTAACATTTTTAATCTTTGAAAATATTTTCAGTAGGATAGATCCAAATTCAAACTTAGAACAATGGAGTCTTAAGGGCTTCAAATCTCCAGGCTTGTGTATGAGGTCACATAACACATTGGTACAGCATGTTACTACATACATTTATCAGCAAGCAAAGAAGCCACCCATCAACCATCAAAGCATGTATTTTTATTTCTGCTTTATTGACTATGCCAAAGCCTTTGGCTGTGTGGATCACAATAAACTGTGGAAAATTCTGAAAGAGATGGGAATACCAGACCACCTGATCTGCCTCTTGAGAAATGTGTATGCAGGTCAGGAAGCAACAGTTAGAACTGGACATGGAACAACAGACTGGTTCCAAATAGAAAAAGGAGTTTGTCAAGGCTGTATATTGTCACCCTGTTTATTTAACTTCTATGCAGAGTACATCATGAGAAACACTGGACTGGAAGAAGCACAAACTGGAATCAAGATTGCCGGGAGAAATATCAATAACCTCAGATATGCAGATGACACCACCCTTATGGCAGAAAGTGAAGAGGAACTCAACAGCCTCTTGATGAAAGTGAAAGTGGAGAGTGAAAAAGTTGGCTTAAAGCTCAACATTCAGAAAACGAAGATCATGGCATCCAGTCCCATCACTTCATGGGAAATAGATGGGGAAACAGTGGAAACAGTGTGAGAATTTATTTTTCTGGGCTCCAAAATCACTACAGATGGTGACTGCAGCCATGAAATTAGAAGACGCTTACTCCTTGGAAGGAAAGTTATGACCAACCTAGATAGCATATTCAAAAGCAGAGACGTTACTTTGCCAACAAAGGTTCGTCTAGTCAAGGCTATGGTTTTTCCTGTGGTCATATATGGATGTGAGAGTTGGACTGTGAAGAAGGCTGAGTGCCAAAGAATTGATGCTTTTGAACTGTGGTGTTGGAGAAGACTCTTGAGGGTCCCTTGGACTGCAAGGAGATCCAACCAGTCCATTCTGAAGGAGATCAGTCCTGGGATTTCTTTGGAAGGAATGATGCTGAAGCTGAAACTCCAGTACTTTGGCCATCTTATGCGAAGAGCTGACTCATTGGAAAAGACTCTGATGCTGGGAGGGATTGGGGGCAGGATAAGGGGACGACAGAGGATGAGATGGCTGGATGGCATCACTGACTCGATGGAAGTGAGTCTGAGTGAACTCCGGGAGTTGGTGATGGACAGGGAGGCCTGGCGTGCTGCGATTCATGGGGTCGCAAAGAGTCGGACAAGACTGAGCGACTGATCTGATCTGATCTGATAGTCCATGCACTAGACCAGCCCTAGATGTACACTGGTGGGGGGATAACAGAGACATGTTTCCTAACTTCATGGAGAGTTTAGGCCATTATATGGATAATAACCCAAATAATTATAATTGAAATTTTAATTAAATAAGTCACATCTAAATTTAAAAGAAATTGTGCAAGAACAAAATAATAATAAAAAAATTATGATTCTTCCTTTTTCATCCTGTCTTACAATTTGCAATCTGAGGATGTTGTATTTGTGAAGGCTGTATTCTCTACAGGGTGCCTAGACACAACTTTTTAAAACTGTGTGCCATTTTTTATGTGTTTGGAATTCTAACATCTCTTCTACCTGTCCTTTCCATTATCTAGAGTGCTCATCCCCACCTCAATTTACCTAAGTGCATTTACATCACTCTCTCTGCTAAATGAATCCACTCAGTCTCTTGAGAACATACAAAGCTTTATCTGTTTCTTTTTAATCATTCATCTATCTCATGGTAGAAACCCCAAGTCTTTCAGTGCAGTTAGTAAGAGATACATGTTAGGAGTGTCTTCAATTGCTCTGAATATTATGTCCAACTCAGATCTCTCTTGTACTCTACTAAAAATCTAGCTGCTTCTTTCACATTTCCATTCAGATACCTCAAACTCACTATTTTAAAAATGAAGGTGACTTTTGTATGCTACTTGCAGCTGAGATTCATATTCATATTTATCAAATATTCCTTGAGTATCTAGTCTATGGCTTATGCTGGGCTTTATTTAGATCCTACTGTAACCAGCTCATTACTTGTCAGCCTCCCTCTTTGCATGCTGACATAAACACTACTGATTTTCCAGGTCCTACTGAAAATTAGGAGAGCGCTAATATCTATGATTCTTTTTGGGAAAAAGAACATGGATGTTTTTTCCGGACAGTTATTCCTCTCAAGGCTCCTTGTAGTTATCATCTTTTTATCCTCTTTCAGTTTCTCCAAACTCTGCCATTTGCAGTTGTCCTCAATTTATCTTTCCAGAATCTAGAGACATTCTCTAGTTCATCTGTTTCTGTAGGGTTAGTAATTACAAATTGTGAAGTTGCTATCTGTAACACTGTGTGGGTATTTGGCAGTATCTTCTTGTAGGCCAGATCACAGGAAAAAATATTTACCTATTATGTACCAAGTAGAGACAGGTACTCATAGGTGTCTCTATGAAAATAGTTTTTAAAAACATACACTTGGAGGGTGCTGTGTTGTGCAGGCCTGGCTGTAGAGATGAAAATGCAATGATACAATGTCAGAAATAACTGAAAGAATGGCCCTGTTTTCAAAATGTAATTCTCAGGTGGTAAAATGTAGAAAAGTTGCATACAATTGGAATCAATCACAGTTCGCTCTTAACTTCATGACTTGCATAAACATAACTTGTGAACATTCTTATTTAACTTGTTAAGGGTTTTATTGAGATGTATTTTCAAGTGACATTAAAGGAATATTCTTCCCTTTGGTTTATCAGTGCTATGATTTACTTGTTACCATTGAACAATCTTTTACATCCATGTTTGAGGAAGGACAGATTGTTTAAAAAGAACCAGAATTGCTTTGGCTAACTCACAAGATATATGTGAAAGGATATATAGTATGGTTTAGATCATTCACTCTGATTGTAAAAGAGCTAATTTTCTTAAAACATTATGCTGAAAAAAGTCTCAGATATAATATAATTTAACCTTTTTATTTTACCAAAAATTTTAAAAGGGAAATGAGAGCTTAAACAATTAAATGACTTACCCAAGATGACTCAGCTTTATTGGATAGGAGATATGTGGTCGATTAAAACTAGGCTGTAAGTACCATAAAGCAGGTAGTATTCACCTCTCTGTCCTATTTACCACTGTATCTTTCAGTTCAGTCATTCAGTTCAGTTGCTCAGTCGTATCCGACTCTTTGCGACCCATGAATTGCAGCACGCCAGGCCTCCCTGTCCATCACCAACTACCGGAGTTCACTCAGACTCACAACCATCAAGTCAGTGGTGACATCCAGCCATCTCATCCTTTGTCGTCCCCTTCTCCACTTGCCCCCAATCCCTCCCAGCATCAGAGTCTTTTCCAATGAGTCAACTCTTCGCATGAGGTGGCTGAAGTACTGGAGTTTCAGCTTTAGCATCATTCCTTCCACAGAACACCCAGGACTGATCTCCTTTAAAATGGACTGGTTGGATCTCCTTGCAGTCCAAGGGACCCTCAAGAGTCTTCTCCAACACCACAGTTCAAAAGCATCAATTCTTCAGTGCTCGGCTTTCTTCACAGTCCAACTCTCACATCCATACATGACCACTGGAAAAACCATAGCCTTGACTAGACGAACCTCTGTTGGCAAAGTAATGTCTCTGCTTTTTAACATGCTATCTAGGTTGGTCATAACTTTCCTTCCAAGGAGTAAGTGTCTTTTAATTTCATGGCTGCAGTCACTGTCTGCAGTGATTTTGGAGCCCAAAAAAATAAAGTCTGACACTGTTTCCACTGTTTCCCCATCTATTTCCCATGAAGTGGTGGGACCGGATGCCATGATCTTCGTTTTCTGAATGTTGAGCTTTAAGCCAACTTTTTCACTCTCCTCTTTCACTTTCATCAAGAGGCTTTTGAGTTCCTCTTCACTTTCTGCCATAAGGGTGGTGTCATCTGCATATCTGAGGTTATTGATATTTCTCCTGGCAATCCTGATTCCAGCTTGTGCTTCTTCCAGCCCAGCGTTTCTCATGATGTACTCTGCATAAATGTTAAACAAGCAGGGTGACCATATACAGCCTTGACGAACTCCTTTTCCTATTTGGAACCAGTCTGTTGTTCCATGTCCAATTCTAACTGTTGTTTCCTGACCTGCATGTAGGTTTCTCAAGAGGCAGGTCAGGTGGTCTGGTATTCCCATCTCTTTCAGAACTTTAGTGACTGCCATATTGACTGGCATAGTATGGGTATTTAATACATATTTGTTTATATGAATGAAATAATAAACAGTGTGTGCTTTCAATCTTTTATTTATTTTTCTGAAGTTAAACTAAGTCCATGAAGTTTCTTCAACCTCAAATATGTATTTGTCTTTGCTACTTATTTCTTATTATAACCAAGGGTGTTTTTGTTTGTTTTTTCTTAGCAAAACAGTGGATTGAAGGAAGCATGGACAGACCTAGAGACTATTGAGACCGTAGAGCCAAAACAGGTGAAGAAATGAACCCTACCCTCAAGAGAAGGGGCACTTCCCAGGTGGTGCAGTGGTAAAGAATCCTCCTGCCAATGCCGGAGATGCAATCCTTGGGTCAGGAAGATTCCCTGGAGGAGGGCAAGGCAACACACTCCAGTATTCTTGCCTGGAGAATCCCATGGACAGAGGAGCCTGGGAGGCTACAATCCACAGGGTTGCAAAGAGTCAGACATGACTGAGCGACTGAGCCACACATGTACAGGAGGAGGAAGTCATTCTGTCTGCATCTAAGAATCCAGCAGTCAAGAACATGTGATTGATGCATAAAAAGGCAGTTCTATAGAAGGCCAAGTTTGAAAGTATTTTGGTTGGTAGCATGTAGAACATGATATGAAGGATCTTTGAAGGCAGTAAGGTAAAGGCCACAAACACAGTTCTTTGCTGGCTATTTGGCACCTTGGTCATTGGTTTGGGGTTCAAGGTCAAGGTTCATATCCCCAAAGAACCATAGAAGTGGCTGTGATTATCAGAGAAGAAAGGAAGTTGACATTCTAGCTTACCAAGCCAGGGCTATGCATGCTATGGCCCAAATGGAGACTGAAACACTGAAAAAAATAAGTTATGGCTTCTGAACAAACTAAATGTGAACGACGAAAATCATAAGTAGGTTAAAGTTTTCACATCAACTTTGGGCTCTGTTGGAACATTCTCCTTTTTTGGTAGCACTTAGAACAGAACATGTTCACAGAAAAGTGCCGAGGTGTTACCCTCAGCAGAATATAATATTCAGTAAGTGGGAGCACATAAAACTGTGGCAGATTGATGACCAGCACTGCCGTTCCAGCCTCCTCTGGTCCTCTAATTTATAGTCCACGGTCCTAGCCAGAGACTTAAGGATTCAAACATTTCTCTTTTCTGATACACACAAATTTACAAGTTTTTGAGATGCATTTTTTGCCATAAAATTCTTTGAAAGACACAGTTAGACTGTCGCAAAGGAATTTCTACAGACAAAATGGAAGATTTAATAATTATAAAATGATGAATTCACTTGAAACTAGTGAAGGATTGGAGCACAGCATAGACAGTAATAGGAATTGACTTATAGAGATGCTTGCTAAGAGTAAGCTCAGGCACACAAACCAAGCCCTCAGTTGAAGGGTAGCAGATCAAATAGCCAAACAGACTTCCCATTTATTTTGTTGGAGATTGGGGATCTTCCTGTAAATCTCTTAGACATGGACTGTATCTTTGAAATGGATTCCTGTGGAGTTAATTCCTGCAAGCTACAAACACAGCAGTTTACTAATTAATACTGATTTTTGATGAAGTAGGTGACAGATGAGGGGGCAGGGGTGGCTTACTGATCTGATAAGATGCCCAGGAAATGAAGAAAACAGTAACAGAAATCCAAGATAACCCAAGACAAAATCCCAACAGCCTCATTCCCCGGTTTTCTGGCCATTATTATTTGATAGTTAAGTGACTTGAATGATCTGATTTACCTACTTTTTTCCCCACTCCACTTTGCTGCTAGAAGCCTGGATTCAGAGTTGTAGGCAGGGGTAAAAGTTTTCAGAGGAGAAGCATACAGAGAGGTAGAAAGGTGGAGATTTACCTACCCTTTGCCTTTGTCCCTCTGTCTTCACAGACACCCCATTGTCCCCATGGTTGGCTTAGCCCCCAGCAAGATTCTGAGATTATTTCTCTAGGTTTTGTGACTTAAGGAAGTCTCACTCGGTATTTTAGTGCAGAAGAATCAAATCAGCCTTGTAGGTGGACCTGCTCTGACACTATCTCCAAGTCTAGAACCTAAGCCTTCACACAGCCTTTGTGAAAAAGCCCCTACTTCTGCAGCAGTTCTTCAGATACTGGCATATATCTGTTCTGAGGAATAAGAATCAGGCTCGAGGAGTGGAGTAAAGATCCAGTAACAAGATCTAAGGTTTTAGGGAATAAAATGATACTCCAGGCAGTAGAGCTAGACATCAATTCTGTCTGGGTAGAATCCCTAGCATTTCTTACTTAATATTGAGTAAGTGAAGTGTTTGAAAGGGTCTAGTTTAGTTCCTTCTGTATGGAAAATACAGACCTGGGTGATAGAGAGGATCAAGCTGTCTCAGTAATGAGGAAAATATCTGGGTAGGTAGTCAAGTGTGCACTAGTATATTTCATACACTGTGTATTTTCGATTACTTGTTGAGCTGGAAAGTGGCAAAAAGATGGAAGGAAATATTGCTATTCTGCATCCCTGCTATATAAATCAGCAAAACATCAGTAAATGATTGAACAGGAAGTGGACTCCACATGCCATCTGTTTAAAAGGCTGCATTAGAAAACTGGCATAACCTTCGCTGCCAATAACCGAAGGTACAGTTTATGAGAGATGATTTTGGCCCAGATTCTGGTCTAGATCGCTTCTGTATATGTGTGCATCAGCATGTGTGTTTCCCCTTGATGGAATTTTTTATATCTGAAGAGAGATTTTATTGATATTTAGAAAAACCCTGAAAATTGGAAGATCTTAAATCTCAGTCTTCTTGGTCCTACATCCCTGTATCTTTGCCTATCACATTCTGCACACTGCATTTCTGGGCAGGCTGACTTCTGAGGTCATCTTTTTCTTTTTCATATTTCATGTGTGACTTTTTGGTAATTTAGAGATTCCTAAAATGTGGTTATAGTAAATATTAAGCAGTAAGACCATCCTCGGGTCAAATGCACTTAGGAAACACTGGACAGAATAAAGTTAAATGGTTTTTTATTGTGGGATTTTGCCAAACCTTAAAACTGCCAATGGTTCCTAATCTCTGAGAAGTGCTGGATCTTTATTTGAAAACAGAAACCTTCCTGTTTTTTTTTTTTTTCTATTCATGAGGAACTCTGGAAACTATTTTGTATTAGAGCATATTTTGGAAAAGCTCCTATGGAGCCCAAGGGGAAAAGCTTATATAGGACTTTTTTATCCTGTTGAGTTCTGTCAAGTTGGTTCCTCCTTTGCTGCTCTGAAAAATCAGGAGGCATTGTTCTTGTAAATCAGATTCCTTGGGATGAACAAAAAGCAGACCTTCTTGGAGTTAACTTTGTATCCCTGTCCCTGTGTCTGGCTCTGATTCCTTTCCTTGAAGGCATGAATTTTCCTCTCCTAAAATAGAATAGGTTGCTGTAATCACTGAAGCAAAATCATGGCTCTGAAAGGATCATTTTTAGACACTGTTTGTATCGTAGACCTGACAGCTATAAGCTAAAATCTACTAGAGATGCTTTCATAAAAAAAAAAACAACCCTAGGCAAGGTAATATTATTGAATGTTTGACATGTTTACTCTAGGTACTAAAAGTGTGTAAAGTAATAAGTATGATAAATAACAGCAGGGAGATTAAAGTACAATATGAGCTGTAAATTAATGTTAACCAATCTTTATGGCCAGGAGGGGCATGCCTTTATAAATTAGGTTAATGTGGAAGTGTATGAAAATTATGGGAAGTTTTTACAGAATTCATAATCAAACTCTTCACATTATTGTTATTCTACCCTCTAATCTTGAGTTGATTGTTTTGAAAATCTCCTTATTTTATTTTTTGTCTGTGACAAGTGTAATTAAGCTCTCATAGAGCTTTACATAGTAAAAGGTACAACAGTCTCAAAACCCAAAACTCTGTGAGGCATGAATAATTAATCCCCTTTCAGGGATTAAAGAAAAGATGCAAACAATTCAGTTGTAGTCAGCTATCTTACTGATGTTATCTTAGAGATATCTAAGATATATTCCTGATGTCTTAGAGCCATTATAGGAATCTGCCTCTCACAATACCAAATCCAAAAGTCCACATGCCATCATCTGCATTGTGTGAATAGCGTTAGCATTCAATATATACATATTTAACATATACAATGATTATATACTTAGTACTTTGAGTTTTCATCTAAAAATTTGTGGGTAAATCATCCAATTATACAACTGGCAATCACCTTTCGATTAAGTCAATGGTAAATCTTTTAGATTATCATTATTTAGAATTCCTTCCTCTCTATTCCCCTTGCTTCTCCTACTCTTTTTCCCACTTCAATGCCCTGGAAAAAAGGTAAAGATGATAGAAGATGATAGAGAAACCATTCATCTAGGCTATTCACAGAGTCTGCTGAATAATTTTGCAGCATGTTAGTGTCACAAGCTTGGTCATCCAACATTCCAGAAAACACAGGGGAACCTGACACATACCTCTAGAGCAAATGCCAGAAAATTCCTGGGTATGTAAAGGTGTCATTCTTTTGGACAAGTAAACCATCTGTTACACATCTGGTCTCAAACTGTTTCTATCCTTCTTTAAAAGGATCATACCTAACCCTACAAGCTCAGGTTAGGGTACCTAAAAACCCAGTAGTGACCATTCACAAATGACTTCTCCTCACTGTTGTCATCAAGATTTATATAAATGAGGAGGAGATGCTTTTCTTCCTAAAAGAATAGATCTCCTTCTGCCAATGACAGCATACCTATAACAGTCCTTAGATCATAAATGTAAAATTTGTTTTGAAATATTTCAAATGGACCCATATCAACCAGACCTACTCACATCTATAATCACACTATCTTTTTTTGGAGCTTGTATATTATTTCCTGTCTGATATAAATTTATTCTCAATACTCTACACAGGCTTGCAGGGGAAATGTCATATATTAGATTCTTCCCAAGATTTATTGATTCTCATTTTTTTTAAAGACAAAGGCACATGCCTTGTCCTAAAGGCATTCACAGTTTATTTCCATGCTAATCTCTAAACATAATTTTATTAATTTACAAAGCACCTCCATTAAGTGGCAAATAATTTTATGGATGGAAAAGTTGGGCCATGAGGAGTTAAGATTAGCATAAAACCACATAGCTTGAAGAGATAAGTAGGAACTGAACTTCTATATCCTTGTCTGGTTTTGATGCTTTGATATTCAGCAGAACTGGGGAGATCCCCTAGAGGAAGGTATGGCAATCCACTCCAGTATTCTTGCCTAGAAAATCCCAGGGACAGAGTGGCCTGGTGGGCTATGGTCCACAGAGTTGCAAAGAGTCTTACACAACTGAAATGACTTAGCATGCAGCACGCATGGTAAGAAACATGAGTACTGAACTTAGATTTAGGAGCCATGAGCTCAAATCCCAGATCTGTTTGTTGCTAGCTGTGTGAACTAGCTAAATTATATGACCTCTCTGGGCTCAGATTTCATTATCTGGATGCTGCAGAGAATGTAATTAACTTAGAGAGCTCATAGGAGGATTAAGTAAGATCATCTACATGAATGGACCTGACACTGGTAGATGCCCACTAAGTGTGAAATGATATTTATAAATGTCCAATAAGCAGCTTCAATAAGGGGAAATGACCCTATGGGCCTCATTTCTGTCACTGGCTTTGGGATAAGTTGTTATTAATAGAAAAGGCATTTCAATTTTAAGACAAGGCTGATGTGCATCCAAGCAGATTAATTCTCCAGTCCAGAGTCCCACAGTGTGAACATGAGGAAAATATCCATGCTAAGAACTTGTCTTAATGTGGAAAAGATCATTTGAACAATGAGTCCTAGGAAGTGAGGCCAAAGCACTGATCATATTCTCAAATAAGAAAGAAGGAAAAGAAAATGGAAGAAAACTCACTGAGGGTCCTAGGAAAAGGAGTGCTTCTTGTTTTGTCCAAGGGAAAGAAATGGATAGAATTGGAAATGGAATTGAGAATAGGGCAAAGTAGCCCCAAAGAGAGGATTCAAAAGGCAGTGTCCTTAGATAATAATATCAGAACAGACTGTGGTATCAGAGGAGAACAGACCTAACTGTCTCCACTGGGAACCCGTGGGGAGCGTCTGGTCTGCACATGCCCTGCTGTTAGAGTTCTCATTACACGGAAATGGCCTGGAGTCAGGAGTTTTTATGTTGAGGTTTTACTAACTATATTTGATGAAAGAGTGCAAAGAGTCTGCAGAAAACTGGTCCAGAAGTATGGTCAGATTCCGGAGCTGGAGTGGAGAGTCAGAAATAATAAAATCAAATAATTCATATTCTCACCATTCAACAAAAGTCCTTCTTCTGAGATTTGGTAATGAAAGCATCTAATTTTATTTATTTTGTTGAACTAACACAACTCATCTCGGGCTTGAATTGTTGACACTTGTAATGAGAAAGTTCTACTCAGCCAAAAACTGTTAAGGAGGGAAATGTCATTTGTGAAAGAGTCCTTCAGATAGAATAGAAAACAATGAGACTGAACGTCAGTTGACATCATTGCAATGTGCCATTATGCTGCTGTGGAAAATAAACCTCATTTAAACTGCATTATACTTGATGTTTGAAGATGTTAGTAACTGATGTTACTAAGATGTAACTACAGATAATTAGGAAAGACTGATCTGCTATTAAATCTTTAATAAAATCATGCATGGCTTCCTTTTCCTTTCATGATGTATTTCAATGCTGAATTCAAATTATGAAGAAGTTGGAAAAGCAAAAAAAAAAAAAAAAATCCTACTCCTTGAAATACATTTTAAGTAGGCATTTATGCGGTTCTTTATTATGACTGACAATTTATATAATCTCTTGTGAGTCCCTAAAGGAAGCTGGCATGATTGACCTCAGTGCTTCTGATGTGTAACTAGAGAGGAGAGGAAAGTAATAGAAATGTGTCAGGAAGCCCACAATACTGTTTACTGTTTGGGGCAGTGGTTCTCTCCTGAGTCTCCTTTGCCAGAATCTCTCAACAACATGTTGATCACATAAATTACTATGAATGAAGATTAGACTTGAATCCCATTTTTCCGTTTCCTCCTGGTGATGTTCAGAAGTGCATTTTATTGAGTGTAATGCAATGATGTGACAAAGATACAAAGAAAGAAATAGAAGATAATGAATCATCCTATTTAAAGTTTCTTCTTGTAATAAGTTTTTTTTTTTTTTTTTGGTCTTCACATTACTGTTCTTTGGCCCAGGGTAAAGTCAATATTTTTCAAGAATGCATCAAGTTCCTCATTCTGACAATTTGCAGGATCCTTGGGGATTATTAGTCTGGAAACACAGGCTATAAAACAATAAGGTTTTAAAATTGTCATGGAGTTCCCAAAAAGTTACAAAAGTTGTAAATGTAAAAATTTATGTTAAAAAATTTTAAAATATTAAAATAATTTAAACAATTGTTTAAATTATTGTTTAATTTAAAAATAATTTAAACAATTCTTGTTTTCTGAGATTTTTTTGATGTAGATAATTGTTAAAGTCTTTATTGAATTTGGTATAATTTTGCTTCTTCTTTTTTTTTTTAATGTTTTTGTTTTTTGGCCAAGAGACAAGTGAGACCTCAGCAGCCCAACCAGGGATTGAACCCACGGCCCCCTGCACTGGAAAGTGATGTCTTAACCACTGGACCAGCAAGGAAGGCCCTAAACAATTCTGAAGTGTCCACAACAAGCAGTGAGAAATTTGTCCTGAATTTCCTGTTTTCTCTCATAGTTTGGTCTGCAATTCCCAATGGGAAGAGGCCTTGCATGTGTGCTAAGTTGCTCCAGTCATGTCTGACTCTTTGCGACTCTATGGACCAGGGCCCACCACACTCCCTCTGTCCATGGGATTCTCCAGGCAAGAATACTGGAGTGGATTGCCGTGCCCTTCTCCAGGGGATCTTCTCGACCCAGGGATTGAACCCGCATTTCTTAAATCTCCTCCATTGGTTTGTGGATTCTTCATCACTAGTGCCACCTGGAAAACCCAGGAAGAGGACTTGGTAGAAATCTATTTTTTCCACTCACGTGGTGTTTGGTTAATACCACCAAGAAGTGTTTGATCAGTATGTACTAGATCACTTCCAGTGGTGGAGGACTCATGATCTCAGGAAGCTTCCTGTCCCACCTTTCAATATTCTTTCACTGTATGAAAGAGCCAAAAGCTCTCACCCTAGACTTTCTACTCACTAGATAACTGGTGAACTTGCAGTGTGAAATCTAACATGTAGATGGTTCCCTCCTGCTCTAAGGATTTCTTCTAGAGGTGCTTTTCCTAATGCTGCTATGCATATCTGTAAATTAACTCAAGATTAGTTGCTAAATGGAAATCTTGCTTACATTCTCTGGGACACTACAAATAACTCAGACTGGAGAGTACATTCTTCTTACACAGTCAATGGCACTGTCTCTACTTCCTCACCTCCTGGCATTCCTACTGATAGTGGCTTGAAACGCTGTAGTATCAGTGTACACATTTTTTGAGATCAAGAGCATAATCAGAGGCGTTGATGGAAAGCCAGGTATTTCTGAAAGATATTGATTACAGTTAATTAGATTTGTTTGTGGGGGAGCAGATAAAAGTTAACTAGACTGGATATGCTATGAAAGATCAAAAGGGATCATTTACAAAAATAAATTCTCATGCTGGATCTAGAGAATAAAGGGTTTTTTTGTTTTTTTTTTTTTTTTTGCATTTAAATCTCTGCACGTTTTTGTGTTCTTACTCCATATATTAAAAATAAGAGAAATTTTTATCTGCATTGTCACCATTTCTTGTTTTTCTACAAACTGGAATTGGATTATTTAAAATATACAAATTTTAGTCTCCATTCCTGGGTCAAAGAAAGAGGACTTCCCTCACTTGGGATGGAATGGGAAGGAAATATGTGTGGTTCTGGCTTTTCTTCTCTTTCCACTGAAAAGCAGCTACTGGGTATCTAACTTGATAATTATGGATATGACAGTATTTCCTTTTTTTTCTGTTCTTTATTTATATTATACTCCAGGTATATAGAATAGTACTTAGAGAGTCAATTCCTAGGCAGGTTGATAAGAAGTTCAGGTTCCTGAGGAGGAAAAAGGGATCTGGGGCTCTCAAGGAGGAGGTAGGGGTCTGGAATTCTCAAGGAGGAGGAAAGGACATACATTTTTTCTCTACATTCCTTAGTCTTAGTCACATAAAACGTTTTTTTCTTTAAGCTGGGAACTGATGATTACACAATATACAACTCAGTCTAAACTCTGTACTATGGATTATATAACAATAATGTATCCTGCTTGAGGACAGTTTCTCTTCCTGAAAACCTTCTGGCTAATCCTGTTATTTTAAGATGTAAATTATGGGAGTGGGTCTGGTAAAATTTTCACAAACTTGAGACATTCCTTTGATTTATTGTAATAATTAATTAAAAAGTATATAACTCCCTTGCTAACACTAGCAAGCGGGGCATTCTCCATCCCCCTTCTGGTGTCTATGTCAGAAGCTTTCTCAGTCCCTTTTTACTTTAATAAAACTCTGCTATACAAAAGCTCTTGAGTGATCAAGCCTGATCCCTGGTCCAAAAGCTAAATCTTCTTCTTTGTAGATCATGAATCCGACACTGTTCACCGTAAGCTCTCAGAACTATAATTTTGATGTTATGTGAAAAACTTTCAGATTTTGTATTTATTTTTTCTATTTTCAAATTTAATTTCTACATAAGAAGAATCAGGTGGTATGAAAATCAGAATCTTGGGGAAAATTTTAAATTTAACTCAGTACTTCCAAGTTGCTCTCTGAGTGTTTGGATCAATCTGTAGAAGGGCTGCTTAAATGAGAGAACAGGTGGCAGAGTTATTGAGATATAATAAAGAGGCAAAGAAAGCTATTTCAAGTTTTCTTTTACAGAAAGTAGGTCTGGATTCCATTTCTATTGAAAAAAATATTTTGATATTCATAACAGCAAGGTGCAAAAACTCCAGTAGAAAAGACTCCTTACTCAATCAAGCTCATCATTTTTAGAAATGTTCCCTCAAAAGCACTATTTGAAAACAAAAGAATCTTACACACTATACTCAATGGTTAGCACTACAGGTTTGTGATAAAGTTTCAAGTAAAATTCAAATCCAAATATGATTACAATTTCAGAGGAAGAGAGATATAGGTAAATGCTCAAGTGTTGCTATTTATTGACTGTGTAACTTTGGATAAGTCATTTAATTACTCTCAGCCTCAGTTCCCTCATCCATTTGATGGAGATAATTGTAGCACTTGCTTCATTAATTTTTCTAGGGCTTGTGAGGAGTAAATGACATGGGTTATGAAGACAAATGAGATAACTAATTAAAAAATAATTTCGATCAAGTTATATCACTTCTCAAAGCATTCCAAAGGTTTCCAATATAATTATATTAAAATTCAGATACTGTATCTTGGCTTGTAAAGTCTTAAAGTCTTGTGTGATTTAGACCAAGTGCAGTTTTCCAGTTTTTCTTCTACAATATTTGCTCACATGTCTTACCCTGCCACCATACTGGGGTTTGTTTGTTTGTTTGTTTGTTTGTTTTACCCCTGACAGTTTCTTTAACATGAAAAATGTATTTCTACTTTAGAGTTTCTGAATTTACTTTTCCCTCTATCTGGAATGTCCTTTCCCCAAATATTCCAGGATTGATTGTATTCAGGGAATGACTTGAATTTCATTTCCTTGGAGGAATGTTTCCAATCTTTGCTTCCAGTTGGGAGAATGGTGTCTATACCAGAAGCCTTTGTAATGCTAAATGAAAGTAGCTGCTTATCTATATTCTATATCCACTGGAAATATTTGTCAAAAATGAAGGTAAGGGAAGTGCCTGGTAGTTCAGTGCCTGAGACTCTGTGTTCCCAATGCAGGGGGCCAGGTCTGATACCTGGTCGAGGAAGTAGATTCCATTGTCACAATTAAAGGTTGCACATATCACAGCTAAGACCCAGTACAGCCAGATAAATAAATTAATTAATTAAATAAAGCATAGATAAAAGGTGACAATGCCCTGGGGAAAAATAATGCATGTATTCAGGGGTGTAAGCACCAAAACTCCAAATAAGGAAAATGGCAAAGTAATTGAATTTAAAGAAAACAATGTAGGTAAAGTAAGTATGTTTTCAGATAAACCAATGAGATAATTTGTCACCAGAAACAAAATTTAAAAGAAAAAACAATATTCTAATGAAAAAATTTCAATTGGAAGGAAAATAATCACAAACAGAAAAATGAAGTTTCAGAAAGGGCATGTTTATGCATAAACATAAATGAATATTGACTATATAAAACATTAACCAACGTGTTTTATACAGTCTATGTACAATAAAGAAAATGTGTGTAAAAATACAGAAGACAGGAGCAGGTAAATTATATTTAAAGTCTTAAAAATACATGATGTAATTGAAGGGAAGAAAATAACTCTAGAATTGGATTTTGAGATTTTAAAATTACCTACTCTGTAACTGATAGAACAACTGAACACAAGCTCAGCAGGGGCAACACTGATCCAAACCACCCTATCAAACACCTTGATATTTAGATAATACCACATTCAACAATTCCTAAACAACAAAAATATTTTTAGCTCTCATAGATCATTTCTTGTTCTCTCAAGATGGATCAGACACTGGCCCATAAAACAAATCATAATACAGGTTAGAAGACTGAATAATTCTGGGTATTTTGGGTGGGGGAGGGGGGGAAGAAAGTGTACATCAATAATAATATCTAAGAAATAGCAACATACTTGGAAATTAAACAACATACTACTATATAAATAATCCATTGTGAAAAAGGAAATAAGTCACTAGAATATAGTTTGAACTGAAGGATAATGAAAATGAAAATACAACATATCAGCATTTGACAGATGCAACTACCCATGGTGGATTCATGTTGATGTATGGCAAAACCAATACAATATTGTAAAGTAATTAGCCTCCAATTCCTGTGGCGGATTCATTTTGATATTTGGCAAAAATAATACAATTATGTAAAGTTAAAATAAAATAAAATTTAAGAAAAATAAAAAAAAGAAAATAAATAAATTTAAAAAATAAAATAAATAAAGTAACATTCAGATAAAAAAAAAGAGAGAGAGAAAGTTATAGAGTTAAATGCTTATATGAGAAAAGAAGAAAGATCTAAAGGCAATGACTGAAGGTTCTATATTAAGAAGCTAGCAAAGAAGAGCAGAATAAATGTAAACAGCTAGAGAGAAGTAAAGATAGAACACATAATCAATGAAATAGAAAGCCAAGAATAGATTTTGAAAAGGTCAACGGAATTGATTAATTCCTAGCTAGACTGATCAAGAATAAGTGAATGAAGACTTCTTTTAACTTCAGAAAATCAACCAATTTAATTCACGTTATTAACAGAATAAAGAAGAAAAACTATGTGATCATCTCAATAAATATAGATAAAGCATTTGACAAACTCCAATATCTATTTATGATAAAAAACTCTTAGTAACTAAGAATAGAAGGGAACTTCTTCAACCTGATATCATTTACAAAAAGCATATAACCAACATAATACTTAATAATAAAATATTTCTAATATTTCTCTAATATTAGAACAATTAAGAATGCTGTCATCCCTTCTATTCAAAGATATACTGTTTTTGAGTAAGTGATTAATTTATATGCAATGTTGACCGTATAGTAATCATATAGTACATGTTAGCTATTCTTATTCTTTTTTATACTATTTACTGGATCATGCTGTATAAATTAGTATAAGGGTACCAATTCACCTGTTTTATTGGTCATGTTCTGCCTGATTAAATGAGAACTTCAAAAGGACAGACCATGCCGCAAAAAGCATACCTCTCTTCCTAGCCAACATCTTAACCACCTTGGTGTTGGAAGGCAAAAATATGAACTTACATTCTGACGGAAACCCACTGCCCCTTGCAGGAAAAGCAGCTCTATGTCAATAATGTGTGTTCTGCTGGTTTTTATTTACCAAGAGGCAAATATTTGTGAAGTATTAGGTTAATTTTGCTTGCATCCCTGCTGGGCTGGATAAGAATGTTTATTTCAGAGAAGAAGAAAAATGTCACAGCATTCGAGGTATAAGAAGCATAACACTTCTAAATTGTTACACCATCTCTCAGCAAAATTGTATTTACCTGGCTACCTCAAGTCTGGTGCAAACTAACAATGATAATGTCTGCCTGAAATCTGGCTTTAGAAGTGATAGTGCCTCACAGAACAATGGTGAGAGGCTGCCACATGTTTTAAGACAGGAGAGATGTCAGATCCAACTATTCAGTTGTTTTGGAGCTTCCTATATTTACCAGGTCTAGAATTTGAGCTACAAAAAATATCAAATTTTGGGAAATGTATTTCTTTTCATAAGTTTGCGTAGGAGGCACCTGCGAACAGTCAAAGAATATTTCCAGATGAAAATTGTGTTATGAAATGTATAATAATAACAATACAATCTTGTTTTGTTCCTCTATTTCCTTTCTTCCCCCTGCATCTCAGATAACAGAAAAGACTTATTTCTGGTATTAAGGTGGCTTAAGGCATCTATTTATACCCTCACAAATGTTTTGTTATTAATCTAGCCGAAGCTGGAAGCCAAGATTTGGGGCACCACCTACAAATAGGTTATGTTATTTGATGTTTGACTGCTGCAAACCTGAGTTTCTCTTTTGTTTTGTTCCACTAGAAACATTTCAACTGAAGGCCCTCAGGTTTCTAAGATCTCTGTTAAATTCAGTTTTCTCCAGAAATAAATGTACCAAACTAAGAATGGAGACCAGTCTGGGGAAGTATCTCTCTCTTCTCTGCTTTGCTGCTTACTTTCCCTCAGCTCTTTCCCGCTTTAACCTCTGCTTTCTAGACGCTAGATTATGAGGAAAAGGCTTCTGGTAACAAAAATGATTTGTGTAAATTCCTATCACACTGGTATCAGTTTCAGTGACATCAAGAATGAAAAAGAGAGAAAGTAATAGAGTGGAGAAAGGATACAGGGTCTTTCCATAAATGGAGTTTCCTCTTTGTCCACCCCTGAAAGCAAATCTAGAAACTCCATCGATATTTCAGTCCTGGGACAGACCTTATAGTAATATTTCCTTCTTGAGTCTGACATTGATTGAAATAACTTCATAAATTTTTATAAATACCACCAAAGCTTGCGGCTGATTTAAAGATGGGTGATTTAAAGAAGAATACTTTGGCCACCTGATGTGAATAGCTGACTCATTGGAAAAGTCTCTGATGCTAGAAAAGGCAGGAGGAGAACTGGGGAACTGAAGATGAGATGGTTGGATGGCATCATCAAATCAATGGACATGGATTTGAGTAAACTCCAGGAGATAGTGAAGGACAGGGAAGCCTGGTCAGTTTCAGTTCATGGGGCTGCAAAGAGTTGGACACAACTTAGTGACTGAACAGCAACAACAAAAGATGGGTGAGTAGTCTTTTTTAACCAGTTGATTAGCTGAAGTCAGAGTGGGAAGGAAGCAGAGGCAATTTCTCATGGGTGTGAAAGAACAGGATGAGTCAATAAGAATTGGATGATGATGATGGTGATAATGATGATGACAGCATGTAAAATTCATTTATCAGTTACCCGACTTCCCTGGTGGCTCAGACGGTAAAGAGTCTGCCTACTATGCAGGAGACCCTGGTTGGATCCCTGGGTCAGGAAGATCCTCTGGAGAAGGAAATGCCACTCTGGTACTCTTGCCTGGAAAATCCTGTGGATGGAGGAGCCTAGGAGGCTACAGTCCATGGGGTCGCAAAGAGTGGGACATGACTGAAGGATTTCACTTTCACTTTCCTTTCACGCCTACCCTCAGTGCTGTGTTTGGAGGAAACTAAGACTGAGAAAGTTGAAGTAACTTAGTAACAAGCAACAAAGTAAGATGATCATACAAAGACTAAGATCAGATCAGATCAGTCGCTCAGTCGTGTCGGACTCTTTGGGACCCCATGAATCGCAGCACGCCAGGCCTCCCTGTCCATCACCAACTCCCGGAGTTCACTCAGACTCACGTCCATCGAGTCAGTGATGCCATCCAGCCATCTCATCCTCTGTCGTCCCCTTCTCCTCTTGCCCCCAACAAAGACTAAAAGATGCCTTAAACCCAGGTCTTTCTGACTACAGTGCCCAAACATTTGGTCAACCAACCGCATATTTATACTGCCTCTTGTCAAACAGAAAAAAATGAGACCATCACTCCAGAATGGGGCAATAGCATAACCAGTGACAAGCAGAAAATAATACACAGTACCTATAGGAATGCTCAAACTTGCCTGATTAAAAAATTAACTGCTTACTGGGGTTTTGTGGAGCCCCAGGGGCAATTTTCTTATTAAATTCTCTTTAAGAGCTCTCACATACCTGAAAATGTTATCTGAAAAAGTTGCATGCAGTGGGAAATGTTATATCAATCTATATAGACTTTAAGAAGGAAAATAAAAAGCTTGAGCTGAGAACTCCTGTAAAATTCCCTGCCCTTTAAATTTCCTCAAATTTTATTTTCTTCACCAAAGGGGAGACACATAGTTTCTTTTAGGGCAGAGCCTCTCTTATGACATTAAACTGAGGTTCTTCTAATAACAAATTATTGCCCATTATTTGCTTATATGGATTCCAGTTGTACAATTAGAAGACATTATTAATTTGAAAGTACAAATTATTATAGACTCGCTTGATTTTTTTTTTTTTTTTTTTACATAATAGGGAATGGGGCATCCAAATGAAAATTCCCTAATGACTATCAGGTTTGTAGAAATAGACCATGAAAGACAGATCAGTAATTAAGATTTATATTTGAGAATCAGAAATTAATGGCATTTCATTGCTTGAAGGGATCTTAGCATCTGGTACAAACTTCTCATTTTATAGATTATGAAATGGAACCTCCATAGCTTAAATAACATGCCGAAAGTCACAAAGCAATTTAGTGTAAGAACTGAAACTGGCTCCCAAATTTTCTGACCAATTAGTCTGATATGCTTATCATACCATCTAAATATTATCAGTATAATAACGATTACTTAGTCTATGAGAGAAGTGAATTGGAGTGGAAAAAGGAAACTAAACTAAGAGGCATGGAAATGAATGCCAATCCCAGGGTTTTGGGGGACATTTATAATTAAGTTATGTATTGAGTTGGGCTCCAATATCACTGCTGATGGTGACTGCAGCCATGAAATTAAAAGACGCTTATTCCTTGGAAGAAAAGGTATGACCAATATAGACAACACATTAAAAAGCAGAGACATCTTTGCCAACAAAGGTCTGTCTAGTCAAAGCTATGGTTTTTCCAGTAGTCATGTATGGATGTGAGAGTTGGACCATAAAGAAAGCTGAACACCGAAGAACTGATGCTTTTAAACTGTGGTGTTGGAGAAGACTCTTGAGAGAGTCCCTTGGACTGCAAGGGGATCAAATCAGTCAATCCTAAGATCAGTCCTGAATATTCATTGGAAGGACTGATGCTGAAGCTGAAACTCCAATACTTTGGCCACCTGATGCAAAGAACTGACTCACTGTAAGACTCTGATGCTGGGAAAGATTGAAGGCAGGAAGAAAAGGGGATGGCCGAGGATGAGATGGTTGGATGGCATCACCAACTCAATGGACATGAGTTTGAGTAAGCTCCAGGAGTTGGTGTTGGACATGGAGGCCTGGCGTGCTGCCACCATCGGGTTGAAAAGAGTCAGACACAACTGAGCAACTGAACTGAACTTACTGAACTGGATTCTTCATTAAATAATTAAACTAGTTTCTAGTTAGATCAATAACTTGTTAAAAATAGGAACTTTCACACTAACTTCAAAAGTTAATGTAGGTTATCTGCAGTTGTATCAATAATTTCAGTTATGGACTATTCTAAAATTAAACTAGCATAGAAAGAAATAATTCACTGGTAAATAATTGTTTTAAAGAAGTGACATGATATAAATATAAATATATATACTGTATCTGTTATAACTGTATATATAGTGTGTTATAAATATAAATATGTATGTATATATTGTGTCTGTTAAATTATGAATAATCTATTACTTGAATGCTTTTACATGTAAAATAAAGAAATCTTCCTCTAGAGATTGTTATGACATCTGGATTGAAGAAGAGTACTCATAGTATTAAGATCCAATTTTCATGTCATGAATGCTTTACACATTTTGAAAAAATATGCTATCCAAAAATGTATTGTTATGACTTGCATATTTAATACTAATAACATTTGAAAGCTGAAAATTTAGAATTGTCTTTATATATGAAGCTGAAGTTGAATGGTTTTATGAAGACCTACATGACCTTTTAGAACTAACACCCAAAAAAGATGTCCTTTTCATTATAGGGGACTGGAATGCAAAAGTAGGAAGTCAAGAAACACCTGGAGTAACAGGCAAATTTGGCCTTGGAATACAGAATGAAGCAGGGCAAATGCTAATAGAGTTTTGCCAAGAGAATGCACTGGTCATAGCAAACACTCTCTTCCAACAACACAAGAGAAGACTCTATACATGGACATCACCAGATGGTCAACACCGAAATCAGGTTGATTATATTCTTTGCAGCCAAAGATGGAGAAGCTCTATACAGTCAGCAAAAACAAGACTGGGAGCTAATTGTCCCTATGACTACTGCTGTCCACTATTCTTCTCAATTCCCTCTCAAGACTGGATCCATGCCCAGGCCAGGAGTTCTGCTGCTTCACTTTTTCAGGCTAGTCTGCAGCTCTAAAGCTAGAACTTTGTGCTATATTCTCAGTTCTGTTTGACTCCCCTGTCTAACCTGTCATCTTTCAAAAGTCATGTTCTTTGGTTTTGCTGCCTGGGTAGACTGCAGAGGAATTTTTAAAGTGTTTACTACATTTTAATCTCTAATAAGAAAGAATTTTAGTGAACAGAAGAGAAAAATACTTTTTAATGGAATGTTGCTGTAGGATATAAACTGAATTTCTGATAATGTTTTCTAAGAGCGCATAAGGACTGAAATTACTTTCGAATTACTGTCAACCACTTGACTTAAAAAATTATTCTGTAAGAGTTCTGCTTTGGGGGGCGGGGTTATGTTGTGTTTAAAGTCATCTGTAGCTCTGTGATGTTCAATTTAGATTTCATACAGCCATGGGCTGTGTGCCCCCAGAATCTAGACTGTACCTAGGCTCATATATACTCAATAATCTTGTCAGACAATGTGAATAAATTGTGCTTAGATTTAAGTTCTAGACAGGGAATGGATTTTATTTTAGGTGCTGTAGAGAGGCACTGAGGGCTTTTTTTTTTTTTTTTTAACAGAGACAAATATCTGGATTAGATTTCTTTTAGTATTGGTAACTATGGAAACACTGTAGAGGATCCCTTGGATATGAGAAGAACGTGGAAGGAGTGAGACCTCTTTTGAGGCTATAACAATGGACAATAATAGAGTTTATGTGGGCTTGCACTGGAGTCTGTTAGAATAAAAGTGGATGAACAAGTCATTGTGTGGGCAGAGTTGTTAGGACTAGCAACAACTTGCAGGCATCTTCAGAAGCTTATATTTGATCTTTGCATCTGCTGTAGCATGTTGGAATTCCTTGGACTTATTTAGAGTTAAGTCAAAAGTTATAAGGCTGGGGATAGGTCATGAGTTAGAGAAAGAGATGATAAGATTTGTATCGTGAATCTTAGAAATTAAAATGATGAAGTAGTCATTTAGTGGTACCAATAACACAGATAGGAGAAGGAGAATTAAAATTAAGATGTAAAGAATTCATTTGAATCAGTTCTAATGAGGTGGATGAAACTGGAGCCTATTATACAGAGTGAAGTAAGCCAGAAGGAAAAACACCAATACAGTATACTAACGCATATATATGGAATTTAGAAAGATGATAACAATAACCCTGTGTACGAGACAGCAAAAGAGACACTGATGTATGGAACAGTCTTATGGACTCTGTGGGAGAGGGAGAGAGTGGGGAGATTTGGGAGAATGGCATTGAAACATGTAAAATATCATGTATGAAATGAGGTGCCAGTCCAGGTTCAATGCACGATACTGGATGCTTGGGGCTAGTGCACTGGGACGACCCAGAGGGATGGTATGGGGAGGGAGGAGGGAGGAGGGTTCAGGATGGGGAGCACATGTATACCTGTGATGGATTCATTTTGATATTTGGCAAAACTAATACAATTATGTAAAGTTTAAAAATAAAATAAAATTAAAAATAAAATAAAATTAAGATGTAAGGTGATGTATTATATGGAAATACTTTGATTTTTAGTCTTTCTGCTACAACTCTGTGGGATGTACAGAGAGTGTGTCTGGTCTGGACCTTAAGACCTTGAGCAATTTTATTTGAGAATTATTTGCATGGGCTTAATCATGAAGACTATGGAAATAGTATCAAATGAGATAGCACATGAATCATAGTGAGAAACATGATATGCTAAAGTATAAACTCAGGAAAACATACATTTAGATGTTGGGCTGATGAAACATGCTAGAAAAGCAGAGTCAGAAGAAATTAGAAGAGAAGGATGAGAACTAGGCCACCATAGGTGGAAGGGATGCCAGAGGAGGAAAGAACATTAAGGAGGATACAGTCAATAATGAGGGACCCTGCAGAGGTCAGTACAAGCAGAAGGAAGAGTTGAGAAACGGCAAAACATTAATTACAGCAGAGACTTTAGTGTCAAGCAGAATGAGGCCTAGGAAAAGTTCATTTAATATAGCACAATATTAGTGAAGCTTAATAAAGAAGTTTGATTAGAAGTGGGAACTATGCCCAGATTACATGAACCAACATAGAGAAAGGGAAAGTGGAAGCAATAGACAGTGATGCTCTTTTAAGGCGTTATGCAACAACAGGAAGAAGCTAGCCAGTTTGGAAAGGAAGTGGAATTGAAGCAATCAATTTGGAGCTCCATAGTTTGGGGGAAGGGAGGAAATGGACAGTGGGAGCTGGAATATGTAATGTGTGTACTGATGCAGAGAAGTCCTGGGGAAGCCAAGGAGGACAGAAAAGTCCCATAGGAATAGACCTACTGACTGCATAAATCTTTCTCAAGAAATAACATTTGAAGGTAAAGAAGAAAATGAAGGGAATTCATATAAGATGGCCTCAATCATTTCTGGAAAGTGAGTATATTCTGGTTATCTGCCAGCGGAAGAATTCTGGTAGTGGATTAGGGTTTCATGGTGAATAAACATAATTTTGGGGCTTCCTTGGTGGCTCAGAAGGTAAAGCATCTGCCTGCAATGCAGTAGACCCAGGTTCGATCTGTGGGTCGGAAAGATCCCCTGGAGAAGGAAATGGCAACCCACTCTAGTACTCTTGCCTGGAAAATCCCATGGATGGGGGAGCCTGGTAGGCTATAGTCCATGGGGTCGCAGAGTTGGACATGACTGAGCGTCCTCATTTTCACTTTTTCTTTCTTTCAAGCTTAATTTCAGATTATCTCCTTTGGTACATTTCTAGAGTAGTTTGGAGGCTGTTGGTATATCTTGGAAATCCTTTCAAGCTCTTTGGAGAGTATATATTTTATAAAGGTAAAATATTACACTTATTTTACCCCTCAAATGGATTTATAGCCCTTTGTTCACCCTGGAAACTGGGAAGCTGTTCACCTTGATTCTGTGTATCATGCAATAGCCATTGCAATCAGATTGTTCTCTCTGAGTGATAATTGGCCCTTCATCAGTTTGCTTCCTGCCTATGACATTTTTGCAGTGAGTTTTCTGTAGCAGCACTGGGTGAGTGAGTGTGCAGCAGGAATAGGGCCAGCTCTCAGGCTGGGCTGTCAGCAAACTATTTCTTCCTAAAATGTCAATGCATCTAGCAATCAAGTCTCATCATACATCATACTAAAAGGAAAATTCTCTGTAGGTCAAAGTCAGATGATATTATTCCAGACAAATAGCCTAGACTGCAACTGTTGTTGTATAACCAAGTGTATTTTTTTTTTTTTACAATAAATAACTTTAGCTAAGGAAACCTTTTAAAGTAGGGCTGTGCCATCACCCTAAAAATGTCCATGCTTCTTACTCCATGTAGGAAATGGATTCTTGGGTGGTCCTGACATTTGGATTAGAGCTGAAAGCATTATCAATAAACTGGTCAAAATATGAATGAGTTCTGATCTAGTATACATGTTATATCTTATATGGTAAATTAGATAGATTTTGCTTCAGGTATAACTGACCAACAAATAAACAACAATAACAATGAAAACAGTGGTTTAAAGTAGATAGAAGAGTATTTATCTCCTAATCAAAAGTCTAGAATTCTGCAAACCTTGATTAATATGGCAGCTCTGCTCTGTGAAATACTCAGGGTCCCTAGACCCTGTCCAGCTCATGTGGGCTCTGTGCTCCTAACTCGATTTCAAAGAGATTACATTCCAAATAGTATAATGAAAGAAGGCATAAAAAGGAAGTGAGAAAGAGGTATTAGGGAGAACTCCCAACGTTTGCCACATAGAACTTTGGTGAAAGTTAAGTAATGCATTTAGTCAGGCCAGCATTTAGTCACATGACACACTCACCTATACTGACATTTTCTAGAAGTTCAAGTGCTAAACTAAAATTTGGAGGTTGTTAATGGAGCTCACGGAGAAGGCAATGGCACCCCACTCCAGTACTCTTGCTTGGAAAATCCCATGGATGGAGGAGCCTGGTGGGCTGCAGTCCATGGGGTCACTAAGAGTTGGACACGACTGAGTGACTTCGCTTTCACTTTTCACTTTTCACTTTCATGCATTGGAGAAGGAAATGGCAACCCACTCCAGTGTTCTTGCCTGGAGAATCCCAGAGATGGGGGAGCCTGGTAGCTGCCGTCTATGGGGTCACACAGAGTCGGACATGACTGAAGTGACTTAGCATAGCATAGCATAGCATAATGGAGCTCAGCTAGTAGTCTTAGCCACAATAGTATCTACTATTCTGTGCCCTGGAGGGGAATACTCATAAGCATGAGTAGCAAGTAGGCAACCTACTAGGTGATAGAAAAAGAGTGAGGAAGTTTCTTTGACCAGGAAGTAAGTGAAAACTAGCTCTGTGTTCAAAGCACAGGTAAGAGTTCTTTACCAGCTCTCTCTACATGCAAACTGGTTAAGTCTTCTTTGGTGCCATCATCAACTTTACTCTTATGTGTGTGGTCTCAAAAATCTAAGTATAACCATTAATGCTTTGAAAGGACAACCAGACTTGCCTACACCCTGTTGGACAGTGAGGTAGCTTCTGAGGAAGGTGTTGAATACTGGCTGTGGAGGGACAACTTAGTGAATGCAATTGTTTAGTAGAAAACAAATGTTCTATGCATACTAATTTAGTATAAGAGCCTGGAGAAGTTAACACAGCTAGCTTTGGAGTTAATTTGGGATTAGGAACAAAGATATTAGCTCCAAGAGATTAATTTTTTGGTGAGGTGTTCTAGTATCTTCTACTTCTAAAAATATTTTTTAAAGTTTTGACTCCGAGTTAAATGACAAGTATTAAACCAATATTTAACAGTTGGGTTGTACCTGTTATACATGAAAAATTCTTGGTAAAGAAAGAATTTATGGTGTTTACTTATTTCATGAACATATTATTTAAGTACCCCTTAGTATTTTGTCCCCAACCATCCAAAAGGTAATGAGTCCATCAATATTCACCAAATTTTATAAACTACATTACAATGAAAAGAGACACAAAAATACTCCAAATAGGCAAAACAATCTTGAGAAAGAAGACCAGATCTGGAAAAATCATACTCCCTGATTTCAGGCTATACTACAAAGCTACAGTCATCAAAACAATATGGCAGTGGCACAACAACTGATCAGATCAATGAAACAGGATCAAGAGCCCAGAGATAAACCTACACAATGGTAGTCAGTTAGTCTACAACAAAGGAGGCAGAAATATACACTGGAGAAAACAGTCTCTTCAGTAAGTATGTTGGGAAAATTGAATGGCTACATGTAAAAGAATGAAATTAGAACATTCTCTAATATTATATACAAAAATAAACTGAAAATAGATGAAAGACCTAAATGTAAGACCAGATACCATAAAATTCCTAGATGAGAACACAGGCAGAACACTCTTTGACATAAACTGAAGCAATGTTTTTTTGGATCCATTTCCTAAAGGAAATAAAAGCAAAAATAAACAAATGGAACCTAATTAAACTTTAAAGTTTTTGCAATGCAAAGGAAACCATAGAAACAAAACAAAAAAAGCAGCCTACTGAATGGGAAAAAACATTTGCAAATAATATTACCTGTAAGGAGTTAATGTTCAAAATATATAAATAGTTCATACAACTTGACATCAAAAAAAACAAACAACCCAATTAAAAAGTGGGCAGAAAAACTGAATAGGCATTTTTCTAAAAAGGAAATGCAGATGGCCAACAAGCAAATCAAAAGATGCTAAACATTGCTAATCAAGATATCACTTCACATTTGTCAGAAAGACTAGCATCAAAAAGAATACAAATAATAACTGTTGGTGGGAATGTGGAGAAAAGGGAATCCCTTTACACTGTTGGAAATGCGAATTGGTACAGCCACTGTGGAAAGCAGTATGGCAGTTTCTCAAAAATCTGAAAACAGAATTATCATATGACCCAGTAATTCCACTCCTGGGTACATTCCTGGAAAAAAACCCATCAGAAAGATACAGGCACCCCAATGTCCATAGCATTATTATTTACAATTGCCAAGATATGGAAGCAACCTAAGTGTTCATCAACAGATGAATGGATAAAGAAGGTGCAACACACACACATATATAACAACAAAAAAAAGAAGCAGACTCACAGATGTAGAGAGCCAACTAGGGCTTACCATTGGGAGGGGAGGGGCAACATACGGCTAGGGGAGGGGAAGGCACAGACTACTGGTGTAAGACAAACTCACGGATGCATTGTACAACATAGGGAACACAGCCAATATTCTGTAATAACTGTAAACGGAAAGTAACCTTTAAAAATTGAGCATAAACTTTAAAAGAAATAAACCGGCTTTACAACCCTATCATTTAGCACTTTGTTCTTTCATCATTATAGTTCTAAGTCCTTACAACTGACTTTGCTACTGACAAGTAAGAAACAGATGAATTGCTGGATTTCATCTTTGCAAGGGTAGGAGAGAGAAGAAATCTATAGTACTTGTCTTGCCATTGATTACTTTTCTAATCCTGTTTAGCTGCCTGCCTTCTCATCTTCTCTAGTGCTGAGCAGCAGGAAAAACAAAAGCATCCGTTCCTTCCTCCCTCCTTCCCTTCCTTCGTTCTTTTCTTCCTTCCTCCCTTCCCTCCTTCCTTCTCTGCCTTCCTCCTTACTTTCTTTTTCTCTCTCCCCCCCCAACCCTCCTCTTCTCTTGCCATTTCTTTCCTTCCTTTCTGGCTGTGCTCGAACTTAAGGAAAGGAAACGCATTTACATGGAAGCCAGTCAGACTTTGCCGCATGCAGACAAATGTGAATTAAACTTTAGCTCTGAGTCTTTAAATTCTGGATCTGTTAAAAGATCAGCTGGATTAGAAAATCAGTGAAAACAGAATCAGATATTTAAAAAGAGACATAGAGACACCAAAACATACAGAGGTGACAATAAAAATAGTTCTGCTTTTATTTTGAAGAGAAAGTCAGCTCTACACTACGATGTCTCAGGTAGCAGTTAACAAACATTTTGATTATGTATTTTATCAGTAAAAAATTTTGAGCTCTCTAGTATATTTATTTTTTCAGTTAATCAATGATATATTTTGGCATTCAAATATTAAAAAATAGATTCCTCAAAGGGTTAGATACAAAATAAATATGGTTGTATGTTTTTCTACTATTTTCCCACTCTTCAGTTGGAGCCCTCCTCTTTTCGCCCACTCCACTTGAGACATGTGAAGGCGGTGTATTTGACATGAACACAGGAAGAAACTTGGACTTCCCAAATGCCAACTCTTAAGCAGTGATTCTCATTCAACTGCCTGGGTTTTTTTTTAATCTTCTGGATCTATACAATTAAGAGTGATAATTTGGCCACAGATTTCCAGAGCTCAACTGAGTAATTTAGGATAGTAGTGGTTAACTGGAATGCAGTTGTTCAATTATTATAAAGCAACAAGAAGGGTGGGCATTGGCATTTGTCTCCTGGGATGGAGGTTGATGGGTTAAGATTCTATAAATCTCTGGAAGACTTGAACTCCAGCGCACAATTAAGAGAAACTGCCAAGTGAAATTTTATTATAATCTCCGCACAGTCTGCGCAATAGGATTAGCCAGTACATACAGTATTCAGTAAAATATTGATGAGACTTATTTCCTCTACCACATTTATTGTTACTTTCTATATTTTGGAAACTGCATTGGATAATACAGGAGTAAAATATAAGTCACGGTGACATTTATGACTTCAAAAGTAATAATGGAACTGGACATAAAAATAAAACACAGGAGTATATGATGTTACCCTGAGTATTCAAAATAAACAAATAAAAATAATTAACTTCATGAAAAGAACACATGAGGAAGGTAACATCTGATCATACTTTTAAAAAATCCCAGGTTGCAAGAACAATGTGAGCAAAAGCACAGAGATGTGATATGACATGGTGTTGGCTCCAGTTTCACCAGAAAATAGCTGTATTGACTTGGCCAGAATATTTACCTGTCTGGACCTCCAGTTTTTAATTTTTAAAGTAAGTTATTTGACTTTCTGGTCTTAAATCAATTCAAAAAATGTATCTGTGTACCCACTGCATTTTAGAGGAAATAACAATGAATAAAACATAGTACTTTCCCTTGAGGGGCTTTCAATCTATTAGAAGAAAAAGACAAGTAGACCAATAACCAGACTTAAAGCAGTCCTCATGAAAAATCTGATAGCCTGGAGAGTCAACAAGGAAAAGTTAAAGTCTTGCCTAGCAACAGGAAAAAGCCATAGGCAATTAGGTCAGATTTATCTTAGAAATAAGTGATGATTACAATAACTAACATTTCTTGAATAATTGTATGTGCCAGTTCTATGTGCATTACTCAAATTACCTCATTTAATTCCCATGGAAAAAATCTATGGGTTTATTATTGTTATTATTCCACTTTGGAAGAGAAAACTGAAGCATGGACATGTTAGGTGATATATCCAGGTCATAGGCAGATAGGGCCAAAGTCTGCATGTCCTGCAGACAATGCAATGCAGGACTCTGAGAGCTTAATCATTACACGTTGTGACCCATATCATCATGTTCCATATCTTTGATTATGGAGACTAGTCAGGGCTGTAATTTGCTGAGAGCAGGAAGATAGCATGGCAGACAAATGCTCCACAACTGAGTAATTTGCAGTTAGTGGAGACCCAACCATGAGAACAAAGGGCTTTCCTGGTGGCTCAGATGGTAAATAATCTGTCTGCAACACAGGAGACCTAGGTTGGATCCCTGGGTTGGGAAGATCTCCTGGTGAAGGGAATGGCTATCTACTTTAGTATACTAACCTGGAGAATCCCATGGACAGAGGAGCCTGGTGAGCTACAGTCCATTCAGTTACACAGAGTCAGATATGACTGAGTGACTTACAGTTTCGACCACAAGAATTAGGACTTTAGATTCCTCGTCAACTGAGAAAAATTGGAGAGAGGTGGTTAAGAATTCAAGGTGAGGATATAGGTTTTGCCAAAGGAACCAGAATCCCATTTACTGAAACTGGAACTTAGTGCAAGAATTAACTACTAGGAATCAGTCACAAGTCCAAGCTGTGGAAGAGGATACAAGATTAGAGAAATCCCAGTGGTGAGCTGTGGTAGATGAGGGTTGCCGTTACACCATTAAGTAGAAGCTTTGGGTTATCTTGACGCTAATAGATCATATGCTCTGAGTCACTATGTACTATGGTAGTCAAGAATACCTGCTTCAATATGGCAGACCTGTTTTGGAATGCCATTTATACCACTTACCAGTGGTGAGCAATTACTTTTCTGGTAGAAATTAATTTTTGTCTTATATAAATGTAGGCATACTCTGGTTTAGTGTGGCAGCTCCAAAATCATCAAGGATCCAAGCTCCTTACACTCACTGCTCTGCTAAGCCTAGCATATCTTCCGCTTTGTGCTCTAAGATCTGTGCTCTAGCTCTAGTCTTCATTCCAGCCAGCAAGGAGGGTAAAGGCCCTTCTCAGAAGTTGTCTATACCTTTTTTTCTGTTCTATTTGTCCCAAATTAGTCATCTGGCTAAACTGATCCTAAGGGAATGTCTTTAGTCCATATAAGCATGCCCCGAGATGCATATCGGGTTCTACGTTACTGTAGAACTTTCCATGTGTGAGTTTCTGGGTACTTTTCCCTTCTAAGGTAACCTGTGAAGTCACTTAACAAGGCAGAATTCTTCTTACTCCCCCATCAGATTGACCTGCTTCAGGGATATGAAAATAAACCACTACTTCACAGCCCTGTTAATTGTTCTCTTTCCATGGTCAAACTCTCTCTTTATTCAGGTCTCAGCTCTAGAATTCTTTCCTAAGACAAGTTTCTGTATGTATCCATCACCATCTTTCCTGCTACTTTTAAAATTTTTCTTTGATTTTTATTGCTGATCTCTCCCTCTCCCACCATTCATCTATCTCTCCGTCCATCCATCCGTCTCTTGAAATTAGAATATAATACTCATGGTGTCAAAGACCTTGAAAAGTTGGTTCATTACTGTATCCTAGCTTCAGGGTAGTGCTTTGTACATTGTAAGTACTCAGTAACTATTTATGAGAGGATTCAGGAAGGAATTATATTATTTTTCAAACTCAAACTTTTCAGTATAAAATATAGGAATTGTTTCCCCTACATTGTGTGATTTAGGGATACACAGTCTTGTAATAAATAAAATAGCATAGATTCACTTATATACTGTGTGCTATAAATACTTGATAAACAACACAGATATTATTTGGAATATATATACCAGAGAGTAGAGTAGATTCACAGATACCATATATAGCAATTGCAAATTAATATAAGATGTAGAAATTATCTCATTTACACTGTAAATTCCTTGATTTTAGGGCATTTCTTCTAATGTTCTTACACCTTTTTGGTATCTTACAATTAATAATTGATAACTCTGTTTATTGGATTTCCCTGGTAGCTCAGCTAGTAAAGAATCTGCCTGCAATGCAGGAGAACCTGGTTTGATTCCTGGGTTGGGAAGTTCCCCTGGAGAAGGGATAGACTACCCACTCCAGTATTCTTGGGCTTCACTGGTGGCTGAGAAGGTTAAAAAATCCACCTGCAATGTGGAAGACCTGGGTTTGATCCCTGGGTTGGGAAGATCCCCTGGAGGAGGGTATGGCAACGCACTCCAGTATTCTCGCCTGGAGAATCCCTATTGACAGAGGAGCCTGGCGGGCTATAGTCCTTGGGGTGGCAAAGAGTTGGACATGACTGAGTGACTGAGTGCAAATTTGTTTATTAACTGAAGAAGCAGACTCTACTAAGATTTTGTTTTTTTTTTAATGTGATTCAGTTCAGTTCAGTTCAGTCACTCAGTCGTGTCCAACTCTTTGCGACCCCATGAATTGCAGAACACCAGGACTCCCTGTCCATCACCAACTCCCAGAGTTCACTCAAACTCATGTCCATCGAGTAGGTGATGCTATCCAACAATCTCATCCTCTGTTGTCCCCTTCTCCTCCTGTCCCCAATCCCTCCCAGCATCAGAGTCTTTTCCAATGAGTCAACTCTTCACATAAGGTGGCCAAAGTATTGGAGTTTCAGCTTCAGCATCAGTCCTTCCAATGAATATTCAGGGTTGATTCCCTTTAGGATGGACTGGTTGGATCTCCTTGCAGTCCAAGGGACTCTCAAGAGTCTTCTCCAACACCACAGTTCAAAAGCATCAATTCTTCGGCACTTAGCTTTCTTCACAGTCCAACTCTCACATCCATACTCTAGCATTATCTCCATCAAAGAAATAATTGACTGACTGTTAGGTATACGATGAGAATGTTAGTTGCTCAGTCATATCTGACACTTCGTGACCCCAGAACTGTAGCCTGCCAGGCTCCTCTGTCCGTGGAATTCTCCAGGCAAGAATACTGGAGTGGGTTGCCATTCCCTTCTCCAGGGGATCTTCCTGACCCAGGGACTGAACCCACGTCTCCTGCTTGCAGGCAGATTCTTTAACATCTGAGCTACCAGGGAGGCCAGGTACATGGTAGCATTGCTTTTTGTCTTTTTCCTATGATATTAAGCTCAGTCCATGATGGCAACCCCTAATACTTGCCAGTACAAAGGAAAACGTATAATATACGGAGTTCTGGAGGTCAGAAATCTTATGTTTATTTAGCTATGCACTCAGGGATAATTTACTTATGCAGTTTATCATTTACACATAAAAGAGAGGACATTATGAAATTTAGAAAAAGCTACCAATTTTTAGCTTCCCTGGTGGCTAAGACTGTAAAGCATCTGCCTGCAGTGTGGGAGACTGGGTTCAATCCCTGGGTTGGGAAGATCCTCTGGAGAAGGAAATGGCAACCCACTCCAGTACTCTTGCCTGGAAAATTCCATGGACTGAGGAGCCTGGTAGCCTACAGTCCATGGTGTTGCGAAGAGTCAGACACAACTGAGCAACTTCACTTTCACCAATTTTTAGAACAAATACATTAAACATTAAAATATAAAAATGCCAAAGAAAGAGAAAGTAAAAAGTTGCCCCCCAAATCAGTCAAAAGATTTATACACCCGATATAATACAAACTTCCAGATTATATGCAAAAGTCTTTCCAACAAGCTTACTTTGCATGTCCAGACTGCTGCTTTCCTAGGCCACACTACCTGTACGACTCAGGACATGAAGGACAGGTTATTAGTTTGGTTATGCAAATATTTGGTGACACATTAGGCATAACTGCTGCAGGAATAGGATATCCTAAACTTGAAATTCTAACCCAGGAGAAGGCTTAAAGTTCTATAATGGTTTTGTGGCCACCTAGAGGTTGGCTTTTCTGAGTAGAATAGCCAACCCTACTCACTAATTTTATTGGAGAAATAACTGAAGTTAACCCTGTATGTCTTAGAATATATTTTACTTTGTATTGCTCCAATACTCCAAAAAAATATATATATTGCTATCTAAAGAGTATATATATCTTGGATTATTTCTATGTCCTTGGCACAGAATAAACACTCAATTAGCAACTTTTGAATGAATTTGTTGGAATCAACCTGTCTGCAGAAGTTAGGACCAGTGAGAGCAACCAGGTGGTACAGTTCAATACTTCTTAATTTGAATGGGCATATTAAATACTTTTAAAATTGCAGATTCTGAGTCAGTATTTTTGAAATGGTGCCTGAGATTGAATATTTCTCACAAGTTCCCTGACACTTACCATAATACTGGCCCTCGGAGAACATTTTAAATAGCAAGGGCCTAGCTATTGCTACATGGCCACATTTTGGAATCACTTTAACTTAGAGAACTCTAAGAAATACACATGTGTACATGGAATCCAGAAAAGGTACTGATGAACCTATTTGCAGGGCAGGAATAGAGACACAGAGATAGAGAATGGACTTGTGGGCACAGCAGGGGAAGGAAAAGGCAGGCTGAACTGAGAGTAGCATTGACGTATACACACCACCACGTGTAAAACAGATAGCTAGTGGGAAGCTGCTGCGTGACATAGGGGCTCAGCTTGATGCTCTGTGATGACCCACAGGGGTGGGATGGTGCGCGGGGTGGGAGGGAGGCTCCAGAGGGAGGGGAGAATGGATGCATATAGCTGATTCACTTTGCTGTAGAGCAGAAACTAATGCAACACTGTAGAGCAATTATACTACAATAAAAAATATACCTTGTGATAAACCATAATGGAAAAGAATATTAAAAAGAATGTGTATATATGTATATATACGGAGAAGGCAATGGCACCCCACTCCAGTACTCTTGCCTGGAAACTCCCATGGATGGAGGAGCCTGGTAGGCTGCTGTCCATGGGGTCGCTAAGAGTTGGACATGACTGAGCGACTTCACTTTCACTCTTCACTCTCATGCATTGGAGAAGGAAATGGCAACCCACTCCAGTGTTCTTGCCTGGAGAATCCCAGGGATGGAGGAGCCTGGTAGGCTGCAGTCCATGGGGTCGCACAGAGTCAGACACGACTGAAGTGACTTAGCATATGTGTATATATATATATATATATGCATAACTGAATCACTTTGCTGTATAACAGGAATTAATGACATTGTAAATCAACTATACTTCAGTAAAAATAAATAAATAAGAAAAAAAGAAATACATATGCTGTGTTCCACTTTCAGAGAATCAGCTTAATTAGTATAGCGTGTGGTCTGGTCATCAGGGGTTGTTAAAGACTCTCACGATATGAAAACCACTGATTCAAAAGATAAAGACATGTATGAGAGGAGCACAGTAGAGTTGAAAGAGAATTTTTATCGTACAAATTCTCTTCTTTAATGTATGTGGAAATTTACTGGTAAAAATAGTCTAGAACATATTGTCATTTCACCTTTGGATATATCTGTTATGAGCAAGAATACTTTTCCTCTGTCACAGCAACAGTGTCACCTGATCACTGGATTTGCACCTGTTCTCAGCTGGCAAAGCAGTTAATGTTCTGAAGCTCCCTAGTTTATAAAAAAGAAAAAAGAAAACAAGTTCTCTAGTGTACTTTTTCATTATCTTTTAAAAAATACTGTCACATGTTGCTCATCTAAGACTAACTACCCAACTTCCTGAGGGCTATTTAGTTTTATGGGAAAACTGAACTGAGATGCTCCTGAGATAAATGCAAACATGTTCTTTTGTAAAGGGCCACACATGCTGGGTGAGCAAGGAAGCTTTGGCTCATCTTTGATAGGCCCAAGGGAAGTCAGTGAGTCATTATGATGAGCAAAGCTCTGGACCATTTGATAACAGGGGGAAATTCTTATGTATTTATGTATAAAATTTAGCATACATAGTTCACAGACGCATGATTTGGAAAGACTTTGAAAGTATAAACACAGTGTAAAGAACAATGCAGGAAATGGCTATGGCCCTAAACATTTAATTGAAAATATTCTTTGAGGATTGATATCACAAATACCCATCATTTGTAAACATTTAATTAGTGACTTCTTTTGTTTGATGTAGGCATCATGCTAGGTGAGTAAATGTTGAGTAAAATAGACATGATTTGGGCCTTCTTGGAGCACTGAGAACATTTAAAAGGAAGAGACAAATTTTGAAAAATATCTGGGAGAAGTATTCTGGGAACATGGTGACTCAGACACAATTCTCTCTCTATCTCTTGTTCCTCTAACCTAAACCCAAGCTAATTGATACTGCTGCTGCTGCTGCTAAGTCACTTCAGTCGTGTCCAACTCTGTGTGACCCCATAGATGGCAGCCCACTAGGCTCCCCTGTCCCTGGGATTCTCCAGGCAACAACAATGGAGTGGGTTGCCATTTCCTTCTCCAATGCATGAAAGTGAAAAGTGAAAGTGAAGTCGCTCAGTCATGCCCGACTCTTCGAGACCCCAGGGACTGCAGCCTACCAGGCTCCTCTGTCCATGGGATTTTCCAGGCAAGAGTACTGGAGTGGGGTGTCATTGCCTTCTCCGATTTGATGCTACTGATACAAATAGCTACAGGATTCTGTAGATAGATGTGCATGAATGATGCTCTTGTCTTGGCTGGCATCCTGGTGGACAAAGATGGTAGTGAGATTTCTTCCTTACTGGTTTGGAGAGCAGTTGGAGAACAGCATGCGTCTCAATGCAAAATCTGAGAGGAGTGGATCCTGCTAAAAGCTTGGTCCTTAGAAAAGAAGAGATGCTTGTACAGAAGGTTCTCATTCTCCTAGAATCTTCTTGCAGGTGCTGCCATCAACAAATGCCTGCATATATACCATCAGCACATGGGGGTAGGACACTTTACCTCCCACTACCTATGAGAATGCTGTCACCTAGGAAAATTGCATGTTGGTAGCATCCTCATCAGAGAAGGCAATGGCACCCCACTCCAATACTCCAATACTGGCAAATCCCGTGGATGGATGAGCCTGGTAGGCTGCAGTGGGGTCGCGAAGAGTCGGACACGACTGAGCAACTTCACTTTCACTTTTTACTTTCATGCATTGGAGAAGGAAATGGCAACCCACTCCAGTGTTATTGCCTAGAGAATACCAGGGATGGGGGAGCCTGGTGGGATGCCATCTATGGGGTCACACAGAGTTGGCCACGACTGAAGCGACTTAGCAGCAGCAGCAGCAGCATCCTCATAAGCAGACCGAGGGAAAAAAACACACACCCATCTAAGGGGACTAAAAGCCAGAAATAGGATGATCAATCACAATAAATGGAATCCATCCCAAGTGAAATAGAGCTCCAGGTGAAGGCAAAAATGAAGAGAAAAGAAGAGTACTTTTTTTGGGAACTGAAACATAATTTTCACAACTATATAATTCAGTATGTGTATGAGAGAGAGGATGACCTGAATTACTAACCTGAAGATCAAGTTTAAGCATTATCCCAAAGTACAGAGGGGAGTACTAAATAAATTAAAGATATAAAATGGAAAATATAAGAGAGTTAGTGGATGGATCCAAGAAAATTAAAAAATGAAAAATAGGAATTGCAGAAGGGGAATGTAACAGATGTAAGAGAAGCAATAATTAAGAAAAAAAAATTTTTTTTTTTTTTTTCCGAGCTGAGAAAAGATCTGTATTGTCAGTTGAAAGGACTTAATAAGTTCCAGACGGGATGAATGAGAAAATGCACTGACCTATGCAAATTCTGGCAACAATCTCAAGCTTACAAGCATCTGTGCAGAAAAAAATAAGTAGTCTACAGAAGAATAGAAAATCAGATGGATGCTAGACCTCTCATTCCCAACTTAGTTTGAAGGTAGTGAAACAGCATCTATAAATTACTAAGGGAAAAAACTACAACACAAAAATCCAAACCCAGCTAAGCTACTATTTATTCATTAGGATGAATCTTGAATGGTAAGACTCAATGTCATAAAATTTAAGTTTTCCAGAAATTAATTTATAAACATTATGCAGCTCCAATTAGAATCTCAACAAATTATTTTTAAGTAGAGACTGAATAAACTAACCTTAAAAAATATATATATATAGTAGGTTAAATATCAAAATATAGCCAGAACATATTAATTAGGAGAATAATGCAAATATGACTCTTGTCTCATCAGAAATCACAATACTAGAAAATAAAGCCTTTGTAATCATATCAATGTAATATTGATAAAGAAATAGACAAAGAGTGGGAAATACAGAAATTCAGAATTAGACCTAGTAAATACAAGAATTTATTACTTGCCAAAGGGTAGTTCAACAAAATAGGAAAAAAGATGAGTTAATAAGTTATGTTGAGTTAACTGGATATTCATCATGGAAGAAATAAAAGTGAAGCCACATGTTTCGCCAAATAAAGATATTAATCAAGAATGAGAAAGAAGATGTATAAGATGAGGTAAACATTTTGATACCTACAAGCTGTAACTTTTGTTTAAGACACAAAATACCACAAAACATAATTATAATGACTATAATGCACAAAGAGCTAAATAGTACAATATACCAAAATTATTGACATAAGAAGAACAATGAAAGTAAAATAGGCAATATACATGGTTAGGCAATTACATGGGAGAATAAATCCAAATAGCCCACAAATTCATACGCGTGCATGCGTGCTAAGTTGCTTCAGTTGTGTCGAACTCTTTGTGACCCTGTGGACTATAGCCTACCAGGCTCCGAATTCACATAAAGTTTCCTAATTCCAGTAACAATGAGGAAAATGCAAATAAAAATAACCATGACATATCACTTTATTCTCATTAGACTGGAAAAACTCTACGTATCTATTGCTAGTGGGTACATAGAGAAAATAGAATTATATATGCATATATAAGCAGATATTCTATATGCTTATAGAAATATAAGATTATATAGCTTTTTAAAAACTTAATCCGACCACATCTATTACAAGGTAAGATACTTGTATTCTTAAAAGTATTATGCAAACTCTTGGAAAATAATTCCTGGAAATAAAAGCATTGACACACAAAATATATAATATCTATGAGGATTTTTATTGCAGTATTGGGTATTGAAACTAAAAACTGGCAACAAAGTTAGTGTTCAACAACAGATGAATGACTGGATAGATTAAGACTCAATTGTACGTGGTGTACTATATGGCCATTAAAAAATGGCTACCAGATGACTTAGAAGACCTTCCCAGGATGTTACTGAGCAAAAACGGCAAGGTGCAGAAAGGTGTATAAACCTACAAATTAAATATTGCAAAAGGATAATTATATATGTAAGGTGAAGTGAAGTGTTAGTAGCTCAGTTGTGTCTGACTCTTTGCAACCTCATGGACTGTAGCCTGCCAGGCTCCTCTGTCAATGGAATTCTCCAGGCAAGAGAATACTTCAGAAGGTAGCCAATACTCCAATACTGGAGTAGGTAGCCATTCCCTTCTACAGGGAATCTTCTCAACCCAGGAATTGAGCCTGGGTCTCCGGCATTGCACGCAAATTCTTTACCATCTGAGCCACCAGGAAAGCCCAATTATATACACATACATTAAAGCTCAACATTCAGAAAACAAAGATCATGGCATCTGGTTGCATCACTTCTTGGCAAATAGATGGAAAAACAGTGGAAACAGTGGCTGACTTTATTTTGGGGGGCTCCAAAAAATGGTGACTGCAGCCATGATATTAAAAGACCCTTACTCCTTGGGAGAAAAGTTATGACTAACCTAGACAGCATATGAAAAAGCAAGGGTGTTACTTTACCTACAAAGGTCTGTCTAGTCAAGGCTATGGTTTTTCCAGTAGTCAGGTATGGATGTGAGAGTTGGACTATAAAGAAAGCTGAGCACCAAAGAATTGATGCTTTTGAAGTATGGTGTTGAAGAAGACTCTTGAGAGTCTCTTGGACTGCAAGGAGATCCAACCAGTCAACCCTGAAGGAAATCAGTCCTGAATGTTCATTGGAAGGACTGATGTTGAACCGAAACTCCAATACTTTGGCCACCTGATGCGAAGAGCCAACTCATTGGAAAAGACCCTGATGCTGGGAAAGATTGAGGGCAGGAGAAGGGGAGGACAGAGGATGAGATGGTTGGATGGCATTACTGACTCAATGGACATGAGTTTGAGTGGACTCCGGGAGTTGGGGATGGACAGGGAGGCATGGCGTGCTGCAGTCCATGGGGTCGCAAAGAGTCGGACGTGACTGAGTGATAGAACTGACATAAATGATGTACTATTGTGATAAGTGCTATGAGAAATTCAGGGAACTGAGAAGGCATATAGGATGTTTCTCCTAGATGAAATAGCATTTAGAATAAGATATGAAGGATACGTCCAAGTTGGCTGTGTGAAGGAGGAGGAGAAAAATGGTCTAGATGGACAGAATTGCTCATGAGAAGACTCCATGTGGGAAAAGAGTTTAAACTGGCATTTAGGAGGAACTTTAAGAATTCTAGAGCAATGGGAACTTGATAAAAGAAGAGAAACCTAGCTCAATGTGAGATAAGAGGACAAGGCAGGCAGGCAGGATTTCAACATAAGAACTTTGGTTTTATCTCAAGAGCAATGAGCACATTGAAGGGTTTAAGTAAGGCCAGAAAACAGGGGCACACTGCTGTTATAAGAAAATCACCCTGGCTGTTATATGGAGTTTGGATTGTAGTGAGCAAAAGTGAGTGCAGAATGTTTGATTTAGACTTGGGATGGTGGCAGACAAGTTGGAAAGAGAAAAGATTTATACGTAATCAATGATTCACAGGAAATAATTTATAAGCAAGGTATATTATAGTGTTATTAAGATGGGTAAAATCGGAAACAATTTAAATTTGGAAAATGGTAAGATAAATTTTGGTATATCACTTTGACATGCTATTTGTATTTTTCAAACATTAAAATCATGGTAGCAAAGAAAATATAGTGGTAAGAAAAATAATGATGATAACATTTTAAAGCCAAAGTTTATATAGTATATATTGTGATCTTAGCTACATAAAAGGAAAAAGTGTGTTTATATATGTATGACCCAGAACATTTACATGAATCTTCAGGTGAAAATAACACCAAAATGAGAATAGTTATTTTGTATTTGGTGTGATCATGTTGATTTCCCCCTCATTATAATTTTTTATAGTTTCCAAATTTGTCCAGTGACTACAAACTACTGTATTAATGAGATTTTTTAAAAATATAGGATAACAAAAGTTTTGTCAGAATATTTTCTGATGTTTATTTAAATGCTAAATTAACTAAATGTTAAATTAATTAAATGAATGCTAAATTAACCGTATTCAGATTGAGTTAATTGTTATTTTGTTTAAACCTTTAAATACATAAAAAAGTTAAATTGCCAAAGGTATATGCAGATTTTAAGCCTTCACCCTTAAGGCTATTTTTATTTCTAGTTTGCTTGGCTGAAATTCTGGAAAAGCTAGTAAATCCAACATATTATTAATGTAGATTTCCATAGAAAATTCAGTTGTAAAAAGTTCAAAAGCAGTGTGAGAAACATTGGCAATATGGGAGTTTGAAAGTGAAAGTGTTATTCAGTCATGTACCACTCTGTGAGTTCATGGGCTGTGGCCTGCCAGGCTCCTCTCTCTGTGGGATTTTCCCATCAAGAATACTAGAGTGGGTTACCATTCCCTTCTCCAGGGGATCTTGCCTACCCAGGGACTGAACCCATGTCTCCTACATTGAAGGCAGATTCTTTACCATCTGAGCCACAAAGGAAGTGGGAATTTGATAAATCATAATTCTGAAAACTGTCTATGGAAATAATAAACTTTTATTCCTAATGTACATGTGAAAAGATTAAGCTAATGTGTGTGCAGATAAGACAGAGCTTCTTTCTTAAATACCAGAAAAGGTCAGTTTCATTAGATAGGCCTTCCTGAAATCTAGAGAGGGGTGGGTTTTGATCATAGGAGTAATAAACTGGGAAGTGCATATATCTTCATTTTGTGAAGAAAGAGAAAATTTTATACACAATGAGATAGGTGTTTATAATACATATAACATCTTACATTAAAGCATTACATATTTAAAAATAATTTCCAAACCCTTTATCTTTTAAAACTTTTAAGATATCTCTGACTATATGAATATATCCCTTAAAGTTAATGAGAAGTATTGGTTTATCTATAAAGGTAAAATCAAGGTTTATTTAAAAGTTTAAATCAACATTTCAATGTTTTACTTTCATTTTGATATAGTAGGTACTCCATATTGTTAGGATTTTGAATCTAATTTAAAATTACATTTTTGTAGATATCTTTCTAGTTTAGAACTATGTATTTATGGTAACAGCAAAATAACATTCATAATGTCTATATTTTATGTGACTTTACATTACTCAGAAGAAGAAAACAATCCTCATAGTGAAAGCTGAGCTATAAGAAACACAAAATCTATGTTTTTATTACATAGGAAAAGACTTTTACCTTGTACATACACACAGAGTATATAAGACTATTTTATGAGTATTTTATATTATAAATATAAAATATATATATTATAAATATATATGAGTATTTTATGTACTATATTTAAATGTTAGGAGTATTTAAAATTTGTCATAAGTGTTTGCAATTTTTATGCATTTAAATATCTATGTGTAGAAATAAATAAATTAGTAACTGGGCAAAGATGCTAGAAACAGTTTAATTAGCTAACTCCCTGTATACACATGCCCATGTGTGTGTGTGTGTGTGTGTGTGTGCTCAAGTCGTGTCCTGAAGTCATTCAGTCGAGTCTGACTCTTTGGGACTGCATGGACTGTAGCCTACCAAGGTCCTCTGTCCATGGGATTTTCCAGACAAGAATACTAGAGTGGGCTGCCATTTCCTTCTCCAGCAGATCTTCCTGAACCAGGGATTGGACCCGGGTCTCCTGTATTGTAGGCAGACGCTTTACCATTTGAGCAACTGGGGAAGTCTAGAATACTAGAATACAGGCAAGAATACTACTAGAGTGAGTTGCCATTTCCTACTCCGTAGCTAACTCCCTGTTTATATGTAATTTTTTTAATGAAAAGGGATGTTTTTCCCCAAATTCCTAAAGCAGTTGACTGTTCTTAACTTTTAAGCTGATTAAATGGTCCCCTTATCTACACTACTGAATCCTAGCAGTTTAAAAAATATTATCTATGAAGGTATATTGAAGAAAAAACCGTTCAAACTGTGGCATATTACAAAATAATACAGTGAGAAAATAATGAGATTTTGCTTAATTATGTATTACTTGGTTACACTATAACAGTTTGGTAAAGGGATATGATTCAATTAATTCATCATGTGGATATTCAGTAAATGCCAGTAGGATAAAGCTAGACTGAGAGGAGAAATTACAAAAGCAAAATTTTCTTATTTTACTTCACATTTACAGTTTCACATCAAAAACTAGTGGTTAAAATATTTGAAATCAAATTTGTATTGTGTTGACTTGATGGAATATTTTGAGAAACACAGTCTATGAAATGTTTCAAATTTCAGCTTATCCAGATTTAAGACCGTTCACGTTCATTTTGCAATATTATATGCTACCCTTTACAGTCTAAGATATGTTAGTGAACTGAATGACATATTGTAGCTCTTCTGCTGAAGCCAAACATACAGAACATTGAAACAAAGTAAAATAAAACAGTAGCAAAAACCTTAGAAAGCTGTTGGAAAATATAACTAACCCAGAAGATAACAGAACATTTGGATTTTATCTTTTGAAAAAAATCCAGAGCATCCCCTTGGGATTGGTCAATAGTCAGTCTAATAACTGAAAAAAAAATCCAAATTTCCACAATTTCTGTTTTTTATCATTTTTGCTGTTGATAGAAAACAATTTATTTCCATTGAAGCAATTTAGCCAAGTTTGGAAGCTGGCCTAGCATAGGATTGCTGCTGTTTAATTGCTAAGTTCATGTCCAACTCTTTTGCAACACCATAGACTGTAGCCTGTCAGGCTCCTCTGTCCATGGGATTTCCTAGGCAAGAACACTGGAGTGGGTTGCCATTTAACTTCTCTAAGGGATCTTCCCAACACAGGGATTGAACCCACGTCTCCTGCATTGAAGGAGAATTCTTCATTGTTGAGCCACTAGGGAAAACTTGAGGTTAAAAAAGAGACCCGATAGGTACACTGGCTACTGCCATCATTTCCCAAATGAATATATTAGACTCAGAGAATTGTCTGACTTCAGTTTGAGCACCAAATCAATGACTAAGGTGAGAGATTCAACAAAATTTTGTTACTTTGAGGGGTGGGATGAATTGAGAGATTGGAATTGACATCTACACATTATTGATACAATCTATAAAATAGATAACTGTACAGCTCAGGGAACTCTACTCAGTGCTTGTATGACCTAAATGGGAAGGAAATAAAAAAAAAGAAAAAGCTGGGGGAAGGGGTGGATATATGAATGTGAACCTAGAACTTCCAGATGTTCAAGCTGGATTTTGAAAAGGCAGAGAAACCAGAGGTCAAATTGCCAACATCTGTTGGATAATAGAAAAAGCATGAGAATTCCAGAGAAACATCTACTTCTGCTTTAATGACTAAGCCAAAGCCTTTCACTGTGCAGACCACAACAAACTGTGGAAAATTCTTCAAGAGATAGGAATACCAGACCACCTTATCTTCTTCCTGAGAAACCTATATGCAGGTCAAGAAGCAACAGTTAGAACTGGACATGGAACAATGGACTGGCTCCAAATTGAGAAAGGAGTACATCAAGGTTGTATACTGTCCCCTGCTTATTTAACTTCTATGCAGAGTACACCGTGCAAAATGTTTGGCTGAATGAAGCACCAGCTGGAATCAAGATTGCTGGGAGAAATATCAATAATCTCAGATGTGCAGATGACACCACCCCTGTGGCAGAAAGCGAAGAGGAACTACAGAGTCTCCTGATGAAGGTGAAAGAGGAGAGTGAAAAAGCTGGCTTAATACTCAACATTAAAAAAATGAAGATCATGGCATCTGGTCCCGTCACTTCATGGCAAATGGGGAAAGAATGGAAAGAGTGACAGACTTTATTTCCTTGGACTCCAAAATCACTGCAGATGGTGAGTGCACCCAGGACATTAAAAGATGCTTTCTCCTTAGAACAGAGGCTATGAGAAACCTAGATACCATATTCCCTTGTAGCTCAGTTGGTGAAGAGTCTGCCTGCAATGCAGGAGACCCAGGTTCAATTCCTGGGTTGGGAAGATCCTCTGGAGAAGGAAATGGCAACCCATGTCAGTATTCTTGCTTAGAGAATCTCATGCACAGAGGAACCTGGCAGGCTACAGTTTATGGGGTTGCAAGAGCTGGACACGACTGAGCGACTAAGCACACACAGCAAACAGCATATTTGGCAAAACTAATACAATTATGTAAAGTTTAAAAATTAAATTAAATTAAAAAAAAATAAACAGCAGAAACATTACTTTGCCAACAAAGGTCCATATATTCAAAGCTATGGGTTTTCCAGTAGTCATGTATGGATGTGAGAGTTGGACCGTAAAAAAGACTGAGCACCAAAGAATTGATGCTTTTGAACTGTGGTATTGGAGAAGACTCTTGAGAGTCCCCTGGTCTGCAAGGAGATCAAATCAGTCAATCTTAAAGAAAATCAGCCCTGAATATTCATTGGAAGGACTGGTACTGAAGTTCCAATACTTTGGCCACTTGATGCAAAGAACTGACTCATTAGAAAAAAACCTGACGCTGGGAAAGATTGAAAGCAAGAGGAGAAGGGGACAACAGAGGATGAGATGGTTGAATGGAATCACCCACTCAATGGACATGAGTCTGAGAAAGCTTTGGGAGGTGCTGAAGGACAGGGAAGCCTTCATGCTCTAGTCCACGGGGTCACGAAATGTTGGACATGACTGAGTGACTGAACAACAACAAACGTACATGTATAGCTATTCACTTTACTGTACATTAGAAACTAACACTATGAAGTAACTATACTCCAATAAAAATTACCTAAAATTTTTTTCTTATGGTTGGTTTCACTCTCTTTTTCAAACTCACATTGCTTCATTTTTAGAGACATACTTACACAGATTAGCTATTCTTGTTAACTATAGTGTTGCACAGTAATGGTGACATTGTAAACTGATTTGGGGTGGTAAACAGATTAGACTTATTTTAGTAGTTAAATATTTTAATGTTTTAGAAAAATACAACTGGCACTCTTAACTATGGTTTCATTGATATTGCCTGGCATCCTAGGCTCATTTTATAAAATTATTGACATAATGTTGCTTTAAATAAAAATACTATAAATATAGGACATATGATAAATCCATAGCAAAAATATAATGAATCTGGTTTGGAATAAAGTTTTTGTGAAATACTATTTTATGTTAAAAATGTTCTTAAAGCTCTGAAGACAAGTTCTCCAGAAGTCTAAACTACTGAGCCAAACAAATAATAGTAAGTGAAAATTAACAGCATTAATTAGTTGAACTGTCATGATTTCTTTATTTTTCCAAGAGTCTGCCTTTCAAAATAAAAAGTGATTTCATTTTGATTATGTAAATTAGTTGCCTTCTTTCCATCTCTTTATCACTTTTGGCTTAGATGCTCATCATTTCCTTATTAGACTAACGCAAACATTAGTTTTCCTTTCCAATCTGTTTTCCTTCTTCCAGTCTTGGTCCAATTATTCCCCACATTACTTGTGAGAATGACAAAACACACACACACACACATTTGATAACTTTAATCTCCAACTTAAAAAATCTTGGAATGGTATTCCTTCACTGGCATAATAAAGTCATATATCCAAACCACTGTCCCAATTTCTCACTCTTTGCCTTCTTAATCTCCTTCTCCTCAGGCTCCAAACACATCAAAGAACTTTCTGTTTCCTGAAAGGATCCATCTCTATATTTTGACCTGAAGGCTGATGTATCTCAAGACTCAGCTGATTCATGAATTATTTCTTTCATGATCAAACACTCATGAGTGCTCCATGTGTACTGTGCAAGGCAATGCATATTTCCTGCCTTTACAGCTTAATGGAGAAGAGACATTAAGTAAAAGAGTAATTACATAGTTAAGTTAGTTAAATCGCTCAGTCGTGTCCGACTCTGTGCGATCCCATAGACGGCAGCCCACCAGGTTCCCCCGCCCCTGGGATTCTCCAGGCAAGAACACTGGAGTGGGTTGCCAATTACATAGTTAAAATGATATTAAAGTCTATGAAGAAAAACACCTCAGCTGATGTAAAAGAGTAAGAGGGGAAACATTTGTCCAGGTGAGCAGGGACAACCTGAAGCTGACATTGAATGTGAAACTTGAAACCTGAAGGCGATCTGCTTTAGTTCCCCATGGTTGCTATAGCAAATTATCACAAATATAGAGGCTTGAAACAACATAAATTTATGCTGCAGTTCTGGAAGTCAGAAGCCTGAGGATTTGTGGGGCTAAAGGCAAAATTTGGCAGGACTGTGTTCTTTCTGAAGGAAAGGAAAGAATCTGTTGTCTTTTCCAGAATGTGCAGACTGTCTTCTTTCTTTGCCTTGCAGCCCTCTTTCATCTTCAAAGCTGACAAGCACGTCACTCTGACCTCTGCTTCCATCTTCACATTTTCTTCTCTTTCTCCTGCCACTTCCTTCCCATAAATACCATCGGGATTACCTTGGGCCCACCTGGATAATTCAGGATAATCTCCCCACAGCAAGATCTTTAATGTAATGAACTCCTCTTAAGTCCATTTTGCCATGATGATAACACAGTCACAGGTTCCAGGGACTGGACATGGATAACTTTGGGAGATATTATTCTGTCTGTCATGGTCTTCAATCACTTATCACCTGCTCTTGCTGTCCTTTTCTCATCTCCCACATCTGGCTGACCGGGTACCCTGTGTTCTCCCTTAGAGTTCTGTGAAATCCTGTCATAGCCCTACACCACAGAGCAATTTCTGTTCATGAATTTGCCTCCGCGACTCTAATATTCTGGGGGAGTCATGCCTGGTGAATGTTCAGATTCCCAGCTGCACATAGCATTTGCATATAGTAGACATTTCATAGTCATTAGTTAAAAATAATGTCCAGTTTGAGAACACTGTGAATGCTGTTGCCCAATTGCCATCAAAAAATAAACTTCGGCTAGAAAGTTTCATCGTGTGTGGGTTTTTAATAAATACCATATACTAGAAAAAATTCATCAGCACTATTTTCCCTTAGGTTTAAAACAGTGGTTAAGTGTGTGGATATAGGCATTAGACTGCCTAGTTTGGAATCCCAACTTTCATACTCACTAACTGTGTTCTTGAGTATACTTCAAGGGGGAAAAAAAAAAACCACAAAATATTTTTTGATGCCTCAGTTTACTTAAATGTAAATGGGGCTGGTAATGGCATTGATCTCATAGGGCTATGGTGAGGACTGAGGGGATTAATAATATAAAACTTATAGGCTGCAGCAATGAGTATAAGCCGTTAACATTATCATTAACAAATATTTAATGAGTGGTGATTATAATTAGGGCAGGAATTCAATTGAGATTTCACCTAATCTGATTTCTGTACAATTAATCAAGATTTCACAGAGAGGAAAAAAAATCTGAAGTCCATACATTATTTTGTTTTCCTAGCAGACTTGAAACCCTCTGAGAGCTCTGTCATGCACCTATGAGTACATGGGAGATTGATGTTCAGTTTCAGCACTTACATTTTTACTTGCAAAACAAGATTCTAAAAATATATATTAAATTAATAACTGATTTGTGGCAAAACCTTAACATTTTCAGAGGTGAATAGCTTGGCCCTGGGGCCATGGTCAAATATCATCTAGTCTTTGATAATTTAATTGAAACTAACATTGGTGATAAAAATACAGGCTGTTTTTCAGGGACAACGTTTGATTTGGGAGACTGGGAGGGGCCTGGCCTTGACCACAGATAACAAGACTCCCACTGGGGAATGTCTTTGAAAGGTTAACACATATTTCACTTTGTGTTCTATCCTCCTATGACTCCTCCTTGGCATTCTCTTTTAATTGGTGGTGTTATTCTTTTCTTATTTGCAGATAAATTACATTTTATCGTGGATGTTTTCCAAGATTTGTGGCTAGGCTCTATGGTTTATTATGTGCTTTCAGTTTTCTGTCAGGTTTTATATCTTTTAATCTTTGGAATTTCAACAGATGGTGACTCTTTCTGGAGGTTAGATGAGCAATTAAAATGCTGTCTGGTTGCTGTGTGTCAGTGCATATGCTATTCACATTTCATGCTAAATGTGAACAAACCACACAGCCTTCTTCTTCTGCCTTACTTTCCTCTTTGGGAATTTAGGAATAGAAATATTCATTCTTCCTGACTGCTGTGAGGAATGAGTCAGAGGAAAGATGTGACAACTAGCTCAGTTCATACCCAGCAAAGCTAGGCAGAAGCACAGACTCTCAAACTTGCTCCTAAAAGCAGTTCTACCAATAACTGTCCTCAAAAGGGGTTCACAGCACATAGTCAAATGATGTTAAAAAGGCAGGTTATAAATTAACCTTTAGATCAAGAAGTTAATTACTTAGAAATACTCCTGTGTGCCCTAAAGACAAATGTGTCATCCTGTAGATGTAATCTTCCATTTTGTTAATAGTTGACATCCATTTTCAACTTTGTAGAATGTTAAGAGAAATATATAAAGAAAATTCATTCCAGCCTCACGACCTGGAATTCTATAAAAAATTAAATGAGATGTTGAATTGTACTGGAACTATAATGGGTTTTGATTAAATCTGACCAACTTTTACTGCACATCACTTATTTAATGAATAAATTTTGATACTTAGCATAGAGGATCAGTCTGGAGAATCAAAAAGATAAATAATACAGCTTTTGCCTAGAAGGAACTTACAGTAAATTTAGGGCAGACAGAAACATATTGCTCTTGTCTGCTGCTGCTGCTAAGTCACTTCAGTCGTGTCCAACTCTGTGTAACCCCATAGACGGCAGCCCATGAGGCTCCCTCATCCCTGGGATTCTCCAGGCAAGAACACTGGAGTGGGTTGCCAGAGGATACTTAATAAATGTTTATTAAACAAATGGTAAATGTCCTGAGAGGGGTGAAAGACTGGCATGGAGCACAGAGTAGGGATTGATGTTGAGTGGGAGTATTAGGGAAGGCTAGACTTAGGATAATATTTATGATTGATTTTTTAACAAGGTAAATTTAGCTGTTGAGAAGAGGGCTTCTTGGGATTGGGATTGGCACATGCTGGGTTACAGATACAGGAAACAGTTTAGTATAATCAGGGAACTGTGAACAGCCTGATGTGGTTGGAGACTGTAGAATATAGGCCATGGGCAGTGTGGGATATGGAGCCAGAAAGGAAGTACAAGGCCAGATTATAGAGGCCTAACTTGCTGTGAAAGAATTTCAGTCAAAAATAGAACTGGAGGATGTAAAATGAGAATCTTACATGTGCACTCAGGAAGACAAAACTTAAGCCCTAAGAGACTGATTTTCTATAAATGCCTGATTTACGGAAAACTCCTAGTGTTGCAATTTTCTTGAATGACGGAGGGAGGGATGATCAGAAGTTGTCTCATATCAACCTTGGCAAGTTTTGCCAGAGGCATGAATAGATGACGACCTAGGTCAGGTTAAAGTCTCACAAAGGGGGCTGAATAGGGCTTTGCTTGTATTTCTTCACTATCTTCCTCTGGTTGGGCAGTTTTCAAGGCTGGTCTCCATTTGTTTTTTTTATTTTAATTGACTAACTGAACAGTAGCCCTATTACAGTTTCTACCCATGAATAAAAAGTATCCTAAACCCTCAAAGGACAGGCCCATGGCTTGCTACTGTTCACTTGCCTAATATTGCAATACCTCTGTTATTCCCAGATAAACTTATCTTTTGGAGTTATCTTGGTTACCTCTTTATTTAGGTCAAAAATACTAAAAGAATTTTAATTTTAGGCAATGGAAAATATCTGCCCTGAAAATACAGGCAGTATTGTTTTGGTAAATCTGTTCTCAAAAGAAAACCCTTATTTGTAGCGTTTGCCAATTTTTGTAGTGTAAATTCTCCTGCTATGACTGGTTTCAACCTACCAACCTGATATCACTAAACTCAAAGCTGGGAAGAGACTCACATCAGCACTTTCCAGACAGTGTGAGCTGATTCCCAGCACCATGCTCAAATAGCAATTTTAGATAGGTTATCTTGGCATCTCATTAGTGAAGAGAATGGAAATGGGGGTCAGAAAATGGGTTGCAAGACTAAACTATGTCAGGTGAAAGATGAAGAAAACTGAAATGTGAAGTGGGGATGGAGAGCTGATACAGAGTAAGAAGAAAATCGTTAGTAGGGCAGAGTTTCTGCCATTGAGGTCTAAGGGTGAATTCTGTGGATGCCCTGAAATTATACACACCCTTTAGTGCCATTTGGACATGAGTTTTATTAGATCTTCAATTGGTCAATGACCCTCAAACTTTAAAGGTCAATGACCTTTAAAATTTAAGAACTATCATGTTTAGATAGGATAGACAGAATTTAGTAAGTGTGTGTAAAAACAAGATCAGGTGATGAGTAAAATAAGATCAGCGGATGAAAGAAAAAGACTAGAGTTGTATATATTTTGCAGAATTATAACTTGGGCAGTTAAAACTTATTTCTGGTTTTTTTTGTTGTGTTTTTTTTTACCATTTTCTGGGACAGGGAAAGAAAAACAGGACCAAATTCAGAAGATTAGTAAGGATAACTCAGAAGATTACTCTAAGTAATGAAAGTGATTTTTTGAAAAAGATTATTAGATCAATTTTAGTTTTACAGCAAAATAAGAGGAAAGTACAGTGATTTTCCACATACCCCTGCCCTAACACATGCGCAGCTTCCCTCACTACCAACATGCTCCTCTAGAGCGGGACGTTTGTTATGATGGGTGAGGTTACACTGCTATATCATAACCACTCGAAGTCCACGGTTTACAGAGGGGTTCACTCTAGATGTTGTACATTCTATGGGTTTAAAAAATGTACAATAGCAAGTATCCATCATTATAGTAGCATAAAGAGTATTTTCACTGCCCTGAAAATCCTCTGTGCTCGGTCTATTCATTCCTCCCTCTGACAACCACTGATATTTTCACTGTCTCCATAGTTTGACCTTTCCATAATGTCATATAGTTGGAATTATACAGTATTTAGCCTTTCGGATCAACTTCTTTTACTTAGGAAAATGCATTTTGGGTTCCTCTATGTCTCATGTCTTGATAGCACTTTTTTTTTTTTTCCAGTACTGAATAGTGTTCAGATGTCTCAATGTACCACAGTTTATTTACTCTTTCACTGACTGAAGAACATCTTGATTGCTTCCAAGTTTTGGCAAATATGGATAAAACTGCTGTAAACATCTGTGAGCAGCTTTGTATGTGGACATAAGTTTTCAATTTCTCTGGGTAAATACCAAGTTGCTGTATCTTACGGTAACATTATGCTTAAATTTGGAAGAAATCACCACTGCACTGTCTTCCAAAATGGCTATACCATTCTGCACTCCCGTCAGCAATGGATGAGCGTTCTTGTTGTTTTACAATCTTGCCAGTATTTGGTGTTGTCAGTGTTTAAGATTTTAGTCATTCTAATAGGGTTGTAGTGGCATCTTATTGTTGTTTTCATTTGCTGTCATCACATATGATGTAGAATATCTTTCCATTTGCTTATTCACCATTTGTATATATTTGATGAATTGTGTATTGAAGTCTTTGGCCCATTTTAAAATGAGCTTGTTTCTTATTCTTCAGTTTTAAGAGTTCTTTGCATATTTTGGATAATCGTCTTTTATTAGCTGTGTCTTTTACAGTATTTTCTCCCAACCTGTGACTTGTCTTCTCATTCTTTGGGCATTACTTTTTACAGAGTAGAGGTTTTAAATTTTAATTTTGTCCAGCTTATCAATTCTTCCTTTTATGGATTGTGTCTTTGGAGTTGAATCTATAAAGCCATCACCATACCCAAGTTAATCTAGGTTTTTTCCTATGGTATCTTTTAGGGGGTTTATAGTTTAGTTTTGTGTTTTATACTTATTATGTATGTGATCCACTTCATGTAAGATCTGCTTTTAGATTCAATTTTTATTTTTACTTTTTTTTTGGATGTGGATGTCCAGCTGGCCCAGCACCACTTGTTGGAAAGACTTTGTTCCATTGTATTATCTTTGCTTTTTTGTCAAAGATCAGTTGACTATATTTATGTGCATCTATTTCTGGACATAAACATGATGTTTAAGAGAGTTTTAAAACAAAATTACTTACAATGCAGTAGGGTACAACAAATGAAGCATGATAAAATAAAGTGCTAATACTAATTTTATTACTAAATATGTGAATTCAGATATAGGAAATCAGAATATGTTTTGTTATAGACACAAAATGATCATTTTGATTATATTTCCAGGCCAACTCAAGACCTTGTTGATGACAAAGAGAAGGAGGAAGAGAGAACGTAGGAGGAAAAGGAGAAGACAAAGGAATAAAAGGGCAAAGAAGCTGAAGCCCTGTTCTAAGTTCTCCTCTTCAAGCAATATGAGGGGGCAGCTACCAGAATTAAGAGGAAGTGCAGAGAAGTAGCCTGTGTAGAACAAAGGCTAAGAAATCAGAGGACCTTTAGTTTATATCAATTGTAGAGCCTTGTCTACTGAAAGAAAAACCTACTGCCTAAGAGTTGTGATGTTCAGTTTTATTTATGGACCTTACTGAGGACTATATCCCAGGAAACAGTCTCTCAGATAGCTCTGAGGAACTGCTTCCAAGAGACAGCAGAGGAGCCAATATGCATATGAATTTGCAGGGCCAGAAGTACATGTGGCCAAGAGTACATCTTGGTAAAAGATTACAGATATCTCAACTTTATAATTTTAGGGCTTTACCATGGGAAAATGCAAGAATTTGGGGTCACTGAAATTATTCTTGAGATATGCATCTTAACTCTCTAGAGGCCCCATTATAGCCAAAGCACCCAAGGCCTTATCCTGCTTTCACCATCTTGAGTCCCCTGCAAGGCGCGCTGAAGGTGGGAGACTGCAGTGAGCTCATATCAAACCTTTTTGTATGAGTGGATGATGAACAACATTCTTTGTTCTTTCTGTTGTTGCTATTCACAAACTTCACCAAGTAAATTAACCTCAATAAATGAGAAGAATGAGAATTCAGTTCAGTTCAGTTCAGTCACTCAGTCATGTCTGACTCTTTGCGACCCCATGAATCGCAGCACGCCACGCCTCCCTGTCCATCATCAACTTCCATAGACGTGAGTCTGAGTGAACTCTGGGAGTTGGTGATGGACAGGGAGGCCTGGCATGCTGCGATTCATGGGGTCGCAAAGAGTCGGACACGACTGAGTGACTGAACTGAACTGAACGGAATTCTTATTCTCCTCATTTCTTGAATAATACAGGTTGGAACTACACTGGCCCACCTACATGTGGATTTTTTTCAATAGTAAATACTATAGCACTGCACAATCCACAACTGATTGAATCCTCAGACAGGGAAGTGCAGATGCAAAGCAACCACAGATACAAAGAGCCAACTGTGTGTTATAAGGAGACTTTTTCTTCATGGAGAATCAGCACTCCTAACTCCTTTGTTGTTTAATGGTCAACTATACTAAAATTTACTTTTCAAAACCATTGTATAGGTTGGAGATACTGTCTCTAAAGAATCTAATGATAATTTTTCAAACTAGCTATTATTATTAAAGCAAGATAATTCTTTGGTATTTATTCTGATAGAATCTGATTTACCTAATATATGTAATATGTATATACTTTTAACTTCCAACTTCCCTGGTTGCTCAGTGGTAAAGAATCTATGTGCCAATGCAGGAGACATGGGTTTGATCCCTAGGTCAGGAAGATCCCCTGGAGAAGGAAATGGCAACCAACTCCAGTATTCTTGCTGGGTAAAATCCCACGGACAGAGGAGCCTCACTGGCTACAGTCCTTGGGGTCTCAAAGAGTCAGACACAACTTAGCAACTGAGTATGCATGCATGCATTTTTAAATTTCAGTGTGAATAAAAAATCTTGAAAGAGAAGGTAAATAAAATTTTACTTCAGTGGGATTTTGTTCTATTGTGACTTCTCTCTAATCAACTGTTACTTGAACTTGTGGACATAGAAAAGAAGTTAAAAAGAATTTCATGTAACTAAAATCAGTGAGACTCATAAATGCCTCCTCATCTATTAATGGGTTTCAGAGAAAACTGACTTTGTTGGTTGATAATCAATATGGACTTTGTTGGTTGATAATCAGTATGAGATGCCTTAGGGTTTAGGATTTGAGTCATATAATTTTTAATGATTTGCTTTCAGTTTTCCTTTGTCTTGCTGAAAAATGACTATTAAAAACAAATCTCTGTGAATTGAACAAGAATTTCAGTTCTTACCCTAAGTAATAAAATATGACTTTAATAGACTCCAAAGCTTTCTCTGGACCTATTAAAAAGAGTTCGAATTTAAGTAGTTTTCTAGGGCTGCTGTAATAAATTAATACAAACTTGGTCACGTAAAACAACAGAAATTTCTTCTTTCAGTTTCTGAAGGGCAAAGTCTGAAATCAAAGTGTCCACATTCTATGGGAGAATTCTGTTTCTTGCCTCTTACAGCTTTTGCGGCTTCAGGCTTTTTGTGATACTTCCGGGCTTGTGGCCATATCAAGTTAGTCTCAGCCTCTTTCTCTGCTTTTGTGTGTGTGTGTGTGTGTGTGTGTGTGTGTGTGTGTGTGTGTGTATGCAAGTAATCTCCCTTTGCCTCTCTTTCATAAAAACTCTTGTGATGAAATCTAGACTGATCTCCTTATCTTAAAATCCTTACTTTAATCACATCCACAAAGACCCTTTTTCCAAAGAAGATAGCATTTACTCTTTTGACAAACCAGGTAATAGTCTCAGGTTCCAGAGATTAGAAAGTAAATATACCTTCTGGGGAGGGGAGGTATTTTTTTTTTCCAACTATCAGAGGGTTTGCCATTCATTTAATGCAAGCAGAAATGTAGTTTAGAATGAATTTGTTTTCAAAATACTACTGAGAGTAAAATATAAAATACGTGAAAAAAAAAAAAAAAAAAACAGCAAAGAGATAAGACGCTTAGAGACAGGAGATTCTTACTTCACTTAGCTCATGCCTAAAGTCTTCATGTGTGTGTTTCTTTAATTAATAGCTAGGAATTGCTTTTTCTATGCTGTTCAATTTTAACTTGAGGGAAAAAATCTAGGACACCGTGAGAAGTTACAAAAATGGTATTGTGAGTTCACATAGCCAGCAGTCTTTTCATTTGTTTACCTCCCTCTTGAGATATTTCAGCTTTCCTAGGGAAGCTGAGGGTGTTTAGTACTGGCAGGTATTATATACACAGAAGATATTTAATAAATAGCTGATTCCTCTGTGCAAGTTTAGCCTTTTGTTTTATAGGGACACATCAATATTTTAGATCGAAAAGCTAATCTTCAATTAAAAGTGTTGTGTCAACACAAATGCAATAATTTTAACACTGTTTTTAAAGCCTGGGTTGAAAAAGTCAAAACAAGCAAAAGTAATAGAAAAGGTAAAGAAATACAAAAGCTGGTACTTTGAAAGGTGCAATAAGATAGATTTTAAAATGCAATCAGATAAGGAAATAGAGAAAGCAAAAATGTTCAACACTAAGATTGAGAGAACACGTAATCACAGATACAGAAGTAATTTTAGAATTGTGAGAAATTATTCTATGCAGCTTTCTATAAGGTTAAAAGAATGTGTGGCAAAGAACAGTTGGGTATATCTTTCTATTTCTCCTTTGCCTTTTGCTTCTCTTCTTTTCTCAGCTATTTGTAAGCCCTCCTCAGACAACCACTTGGCCTTTTTGCATTTCTTTTCCTTGGGGATGGTTTTGCTTACCACCCCCTGTACAATGTTATGAATCTCTATCCATGATTCTTCAGGCACTCTGTCTATCAGATCTAATCCCTTGAATCTATTTGTCACTTCCACTGTATAATAAGGGATTTGATTTAGGTCATACCTGAATGGCCTGGTATTTTTCCCTACTTTTTCTTCAATTTAAGTCTGAATTTTGCAATAAGGAGCTCCTGATTTGAGCCACAGTCAGCTCCAAGAGGAAACACAGGTGGTCAAAACAAGATGCTCAATCTCAGGAATCAGCAGAAAAGACAAATTAGAGGCAAAAGGCGTAAAAGAGATCCAGCTGCTCCCTTCTGCTATGTCTGAAGGGTCTTTTCTTTCAGAGGAGCTATCAGGCTGTGCCCCCAAGAACTCACCCAAAGTGGGCTTGCTGCCTCTGCTAGTATTCATTCTTTACTGTCTGAGCCACCAGTGAAGCCCCCCTCTGCTAGTATTCATTCTTATTCTGTGGTATGCTCATACAGTCTAGAGTATATCACACCTTCATAGTTTCAAGTATTTGCATCTGCCTGCAGAAGCTCTTCGGAGAAGGCAATGGCACCCCACTCCAGTACTCTTGCCTGGAAAATCCCATGGATGGAGGAGCCCGGTAGGCTGCAGTCCATGGGGTCGCTAAGAGTTGGGCACGACTGAGCGACTTCACTTTTACTTTTCACTTTCATGCATTGAAGAAGGAAATGGCAACCCACTCCAGTGTTCTTGCCTGGAGAATCCCAGGGACGGGGGAGCCTGGTGGGCTGCCGTCTATGGGGTCGCACAGAGTTGGACACGACTGAAGCGACTTAGCAGCAGCAGCAGAAACTCTTTGTCTAGGATGACAGTCAGATACATAAAGAGATAATTTAGAATACAGTTGGAGAAGGAAATGGCAACCCACTCCAGTGTTCTTGCCTGGAGAGTCCCATGGATGGAGGAGCCTGGTGGGCTACAGTCCATGGGGTCTCAGAGAATCGGACATGACTGAGCGACTTCACTTTAACTTTAGAATACAGTGGAGTAGATGGAAAAATGCTATAGAGGCCCCAAAGAGAGAGTCTCAAACCTTGCCTACAGAGGTCAGTATGGGAAAGACAAGTTGCCAGATATTCTTCTCTTAATCTGTAGGTTAGAAAAACTGGATTCCCAACTGTAGCTTGACAATACTCTGTAGAGTCTGTAGTGATGTCATCTCTCCCATCCCTGTCTTGAGTTTTTGTGTCTTTCGTCTTCTCTTTTCTGTTCATCTGATCTATCTAGTTAGAGGTTTGTTCATATCAAGTTTATTGATCTCTCAAAAAACCAGTATTAGATTTCATTGATTTTCTTTTTCTTTTATCTCAGTCTGACCTTTATAGTACAATTTAACTTTTTTCTACTTTGGGTTTAATTTGCTTTTCTATTTTCCTGGTTTCTTAAAATGGAAGCTGAAGTCATCCATTTGAGAACCTTATTCTTTTCTTTAGTAAAGGTTTTTAGTTTTATATATTTCCAAGTACTTCTTTATTAGTACCCCATAAGATTTAATAGGAAGTGTTTTCATTTTCATCCACTTCAAAATATTTTTCAATTTCCTCTTTGATTTCTTTTTTGATACATGAGTTGTTTTGAAGGGTATTCACTTACCAAATATTTAGGAACTTTTCTGTTATAGATATAATTTCATTGCACTCAGAGAACATACTTGGTATGTCTTAAACTGTTTCAAATTTTTTGGAGACTTATTTAATGGCTTACAATATACCTAGAGTGTGTTCTCTGCTGCAGTTGGGAGAGGTTCTAAAAACATAAACTGGGTGAATTTGCTAAAATCTGAGTTATTCTTACTGTGCCTCTATTCCTGATTTTCTCACTTTATGAATTTAGTTCCTCCCAATGTTTATATTTAGAAAATATTGTCATCTGCTCTTTAAGTTATTAATACTATGTACAGATCCCTGGGTCGGGAATATCCTTTGAGAAGGGAATGGCTACCCACTCCAGAATTCTGGCCTAGAGAATTCCATGGACAGAGAAGTGTGGAGGGCAACAGTCCATGGGGTCACAAAGAGTCCAACTGGACTGAGCAACCAATGCCACACTACTACTAGAGTGACATATAGCTCCCTCTAGTGACTAAATTCAAACTTTCATATTTTAAAAATCATTTGCTTCTGATTGTTTAGAGAAATGCATTTAGTAAAAAATAAATATTTTGGTAATTACAGATTATTTTTATATGTGTATCCACATGGTGAATTTAATTGAAGTGTTACAAATAATTTCATTTAAATTAAGTTTAAAAATTATATTTATCATTATGGGGGGTTCAAATAGCTATATTATTTTTCTAACCTTTTTGTCAGTCATACATTGTCTAGAACTTTTATGTATAAACTGAAATATGAGTCCATTTGGCACAAATACAGATTACTGGTTATTTATGAACGCTACTCTGTCCCACAGGTGACACAAATTCCTCATTCCCCTAACCAATTATTCCACTTGCAATAATTGAATATCTGTTACAAACCATTATGGGTTGAACCACGTCCTTTTTGAAACCATTCATTGAAGTCTTAACCCCCAGTTTTTCAGAATATGACTTTGCTTGGGGGGTAAACTATTAAGTAAAAATGAGGTAATTAGAGTGGGCTTTATCCAGCATTACCAGTTTCCTTATAAACAGGGAAATTTATAAAATAATTCATATAAGAAAAACATCTGAACATGAAGATGGCCATCCACAAGCCAAGGAGAAAGGTCTGAAACAGAGCTTCTCTCACAGCCTCAGAATGGACCAACCTTGCTAACACTTTGATTTTGGACTTCCGGACTCCATAACTATGAGACAATACATCTCTGTTATTTAAGCCACCTAGTTAGTGGTACTTTGTTATAGTGAAAAGTGAAAGTTGCTCAATCATGTCTGACTCTTTGCAACCCCATGGACTATACAGTCAATGGAATTCTCCAGGCCAGAATACTGGAGTGGGTAGCTTTTCCCTTCTCCAGGGGATCCTCCCATCTCAGGGACTGAGCCCAGGTCTCCCACATTGCAGGCAGATTCTTTACTGTCTGAGCCATTAGGGAAGCTCTTGTTATAGTAGTCGCCATAGAAAACTAAAACGTGCCAAACACAGAACCTAAGTTCAAAGGCAAAAAGCACTGTCTTAGTACCCTGAAATTCAAAGTCTACTAGAGAGATGGTCTTATTAACTTTCAACCAGTATATATTGGTTGAAATTCATGTCACAGAGGAGAGATATACACTCCAGATCTGGTCAAAGTATGGGGCATCTTGTCTGTGAGGTAGAGACATCTGAGCTAATCTGGAAGACACAGTATGACTTAAAAAACTGAAGGACAGAGGAGATGTTGGGAGGAAAAGGAACAACATCAGCAAATAAAAGCTAACCTGCTAAATTATAAGATGAGCCAAGAGTTGGGAAACAGTGTTTTAAAGCTAGAATTTATGTTGTTCAGGGCAGTGGTAAGAGATGAGACAGAGGAGACAGAAAACAGTATTATTGTAAAGAAGACAAATAAGTCTTGCATAAGGGGCTGACAATCTAGTTACACAAAATTTAAGTACGTGAAGAGCACAGAAAGGATAAACATGTAAATACAAATGAATATTAACTGCATAAAGCAGTAGTAATAGTGACTTGTGAGTTTAAATAAATATGGAATTAATAATGTCATCAGAAGCTGGGAAGGGTAAATAGAGTAAATATATTCTAAGCTCCTTGCTGGTAAATGGTAAAAGTATTCATTTATAATAGATTCTAAAATGTCATTGATAGGTTATAATTTCTAGGACAACCACTGAAAGGTAATAAAAAATGTATAACCAACAAGTTCACCAAGCAAAATGAAATAGCAAATAAACTTGATTAATCAAAAAGAAGGCAAAAAAGAAGACAAGGGAACAAAAACCAGTTGAACAAATGGAAAGCAAATAGTAAGATGGTAAAGTTAAATCCAATATTCCAGTCATTAATTTATAGCAACCAATTAAATATAAAATATAGAATTACAACAACCAATAAAATAAAAATAAAATATAAATTCAGAGAGTGAATTAAAAACAACAAAACAACAACCATATAATTCAAGGATATGTTGCATGTAAGAGACACGCCTTAAATATAATGACACAAAGGTTAAAAGCAGCATAGGAAAAGATAAACTATGCAGCTACTAACCAAAAGGCAGCTCATATAGCTCTGTTATATTTAAAAAGGGTTTTTAAGGCAAGAAGCATTACTAAAGATAGAGATACTTTGTAATAAAACGGTCAATTTCCTAAGTAGACATGCAATTCCAAATTTTTTTTATAATTAATAACATAACCTTAATTTATAAAACAAATTCAGGCAGAACTAAATGAAGAAATTAATAAACCATGATCATGGTGAAAGATTAACCACTTTTCTCCCTATGGCGCTATTTATGTAATCACTACATCAAGGTTTTGACTTTTCTGTTTTATTTGAGTAAACAAAACAGTAACTGCTTACAAAAAATGGGGAAATTTGAATGAAAAAATAGTATTTGAAAATATTTTAGGAGATATATAAGCTATATCTATCTTTATATTCCAAATTACATTTTAAAGTAAGCAAGACTTTTTAAGAGTATTTGAAAGAAATTTCTCAAGTTGAGTTTTTTGGGTGAGAGTTTGATTTCTCCTCTGAGATTTTACTGTGTGTGTGATCAAAAACTTGCATTTTAAGTTTATTTTCTGTTACTTAATACATTCAGAATCGCTAAATGAATTTTAATTACAAGTGATGAGAAATCGAAAAATGCTTATGGTCTTTAGGGAAGCTCAGTTTAAAAAGACCCAAATATTTTATATTCTTAAATAAGTTTATGCTGTACAAGTAAGGTTTGCTTATAGGAAGAGAGACATACTGCTTCTTGGAGACCATGAGAGATTTAGGTAGAGGTAACAGACTTTACTGTGAAGCTTCTTTTTATGCTTTGTATTCTGATTCTCCATCAGGTACTGAAGAAGTCAAACTGGCCACATACCCCTAAATACAGAGGTTGTCATTTAGGGGAAGTGAGCCCTGTGAAAGCACACACTTCAGAGTATCACAGTTTGATTTTGCTTCTGAAGCAAATCTGGCTATCACTTTTTATGGATTTCCTTTTCTTGCTATTCCTGCACTTCCTGTATATTTTTTTCTTAATTCTGCCTGCAGATATTTCTTTTTTTAAAAAAAATTATTGGAATATAGTTGTTTTACAATGTTGTGTTAGTTTCTGCTGTACAGATGAACCTATTTGCAAAGTTGAAATAGAGACACAAACATATGGATACCAAGGTCGGAAACGGGGATGGTGGGATGAATTGGGAGATTGGGATTGACTATATATATATATATATATATACTACTCTGTATAAAATATCTAACTAATGAGAACCTACTGCAAATATTTCTTAACTGAACACTGTTTTCAAACGTTCTATGTTTTTAATTTTGTGTGCTACCTTTTAAACAGATGCAATTTCTTCCAGTTATTTTAAGACAGAGAATAGAAGAAACCAGGGGGATTAAAATAATTTCTATATTGGATGTGTATCTCAAGTTGCTTTGATTCTCTCAGGTGTTTTAGAGAGAGTTATGCATTCTTCTTCATGGCTAGCTCTCCAGGCGTCCTACTCACAGATCAATCAATGTTCATCGCTAATTCTCTTGAGGGCCTACTCACAGATCAATAAGCAGTGCTTTCAGGCATTCTAACCTCTTGGCATAATCAGGGTCTCATTCGAATGTGCCATCTGTGCTCCAGGGACATCTTTCTCTCACAAAACTGGCAGAAGTGACAAAGTTCATTTGAATTCCTGGTACTCATAATCCTAAGGAGTCTGAGATTCCCTTTCTAAATATAGTCACCTCTCCTTGGAAAACTCTTACCGCCCCGTTACAGTAAATCAAAGTTCACATTTATTTTCTGTGCTGGAAAAAGAATGCTTCACGGTATTCCTCTAAGATCTCTCATCATTCCATCATGTCTGCCCATGTTCCCCCAAACAGGCTCTTTCTTTGCCAACCTGCCTTTTCACCTAAATTCACCAACATGGAGGCTGAAGGAAATCAGATAGAAATTTCTGCAGGACCTGTCAGACCACATTTTAATGAGACCTACAGTTTGTGGCTCAACAACAGCATGAGACTCTACCCAAAGATTAAGTATGTTTGCTCAGAGGCAGTGTTCAGGGAAGCATCGCAGCTGCCTAAGAAAACATGCTAACTCATCAGAGGTTTATTTCCTCCTTTAAAGTCTGGAAACAACAAAACAAAAGGAAAGTCCTAATACCAGGCTAGCACTCTCACTAGGTCTAAGCATATTTCAGGATATCAAGTTGATGCTCATTAAAAAAAAAAATGACTCAACCTGTCTTGAGGATACACAGTATAGATGTCAATGGATTTTCTTTTTGCATGTTGTTTTCTGTATCTAACTAGGAATAAACTACTGGAATGCTATAGAGAACCTGTTTTTATCCTGGCTACTTTGAACTCTTCCAGTATTTCAAGAGCAAATTTGAAAACCTGATTCCAGTGGAAAGAATCAATGAGATGAGCCTCCTTGGATAGCCTCAGAGAAGTAGAAAATGATTAGTCAGTTAGGAAATGAGATTTGGGATGGAGGGAGCTTTAGCAGTGACATAAAAAATAGTCTTTCAGTTTTATAAATTTTGCACCACTTGTAAAGCAATGACACCCTCACATCTCCATTATAGACAAGCTAACATTTCCTTCAGTGATGAAATATTTGTCAACATTATGATGTCAGGGTGATGCTCAGTTTCAAAAATTGCATATTAAGAGTCTACCAAAATGTTCATCTGGATTTTGCTCTAAATGTTTTAAACTTCCAACAACATGAAAAGAAATGGAAAGCGTGGCTTGGCTTATTGCTGTCACTTTTAGCTGATATTTGATGAGAAAAATATTCATTAATTCATCCTAAAATATTGAATAAATGGCTATTAAACACCAGGATCTGCATTAGGTATTGATTTTAAGAGGAAAGGCATGTACAAAAATATACAGAATTATTCTTAATATATGTTTACTGTTTTATAGATAAGATTATATGTCTTAAAAATGTATTTAAAAATTTATAGATTTAAAATATTAAAATAGATCTATCTCTTTTTATATAGATTGCATACACAAATATATACATGTGCACACTCACAAGCACATACAGTTTCAGAGAATGGATTACCTGGACCTTCATATCTAACTCCAAACATATACACATATAAATTACATGTTTATAGCCTCCCAAGTTAGATTGCAACCTGGAATTTGATTTTTTCTCAGAATACTTGGAAGAATATGGTAAGCATTATAGGTGTTCACAAAATTATTAATTGGTTAATGTTAACACACTGATTCAATAGGAATGGTTCAATATAGAGAAGCCGAGGATGTTATTTCAGTCAGAAAGTCCTCTACTTGGTTACTTATTTTTTTCTAGGAATGCACAGAGAATTTGAATATAAAAGCATTACGGTACTTCACTGAGATCCAAGCTATATTCACATTCTAAACCTGAAATGATTGCTGCCGTTAGAGTCACAGCGTGTAGATGTCAGTTGCCTTTCCCAGAATATTATCTTCTAGGTCTTTGTTCCCCTATTTACAGCTACAGGGTTGTGTTCAAGTTAGTGAAAGATGTACTTTTCTGTCATAGGTTTGGATAAGAGAAAAAATAACGATGTTCTCTTTATTTTCATGAAGAACTGATATTTGGCAAAAGAGAAATTCCTTGCAAGTGAGTTATTCAACAACAAGGAAAAGTAGCATCGCAGAGGCCTGAGATATACCTTTATCTATTACTTTACAAAGCAGACACTCGATACACGTTTGCATTCACCACAAGAATATGTGTCGCTCGGCAGTGGGTGTCTATGCCTTGTTAGCTTTGTGTTCCCTTGCTAAAGGTTTGAGGATAAACTAGGGAGTCTCTGATACACCTCAGAGACTTTCTCTCCATGTGTGATTCTGCCTTAAGCCATGAAAAAGTGCCATGGCTGTAACCAGGGCTGGACTCATTTCCTCAATGCTTCCATAACAACACAATCTCATCGAATGTCTTAAATCGTAGGTTTATTTTTGTATTATCAGAACTAAGGCTATTTGATCATTGTTTCCTTTAAAAGCTCATTTTAGTGCCTGCATTAGTGAGCATTTAGTATATGCATGCATGCTCAGTCCCTTTAGTCATGTTTGACTCAGCATGGACAGTAGCCCACCAGGCTTCTCTGTCCATGTGATTCTCCAAGCAATGAGACTGGAGTGGGTTGCCATGCCTTTCTCCACGGGATCTTCCCAACCCAGGAATCACACCCATGTCTCTTATGTCTCCTGCATTGGAAGGCAGATTCTTTACCACTAGCGCTACCTGGGAAGTTCACTTAATACATGCTTGTGAATAAATGAATGAAGAAAATGATTTTTGATCAGCTCTAAGGTCCTGCAAGGTTCTAATTTCATGTGTTCCTAAACGCACGATATGTTTATTTTCAGAATCTGGCTATTTATCTAGGAGAAGTAACCAGTAATTCCTAGGGATTAATTTGTCTAGAGCAATAGTCATGGACACTACACCTCTGTTCATGCATCAAATCCATGATGAAGTTCTGAAAGAAATAAATTCTCAAAACTTTACAAAGCTGGCAAACTTTTGAAGGCACACAGAGGAGAAACGGAAATTTATTTTTAGTTCTCTCAGCCAATATAAATAAAAAACAAAATTCCAAAGAAGAAGGAATTTTTTTCCTACAGGGTGAAAAATAAATGTTTCTAATTTGTCTATAAACACCCTTGTGTGTGTGTGTGGTGTGTTTGCGCTCAGTCATGTCTGACTCTTTGCAATCCCATGGATTATAGCCTGCTAGGTTCTTCTGTCCATGGGATTTTTCAGGCAAGAATACTGGAGTGAGTTGCCATTTCCTATTCCAGGAGATCCTCCTGACCCAGCGATCAAACTCATGTCTCTTGTGTCTCCTGCGTTGGCAGGCAGATTCCTTACCACTAGTACCATCTGGGAAGCCCATAAAAAAGAAAAAATGGACTTCAGTCTTCCACAGTAGCAAGATAGTCTTTCACAGTATTTTTTTTTTTTATTTTGTGTGAAATGAATGTTTGGAGATTATCTTAAAAAATGGCAGTTCCTCCTGCAGAATTAATAATTCTATCCTCATTTACTATTCATTCTGCTGTCCAGTGTTGGACAAGGCACTAACTCTCTCAGATTCTCAATTGTCTCATCTAAAAAATAGTTTGTGAAGAATTTATGAAGATTAGGGATAATGAATGACAGATGTCTGGTACATATTTGATGCTCCATAATTAATAGGTGTTTCATCATTATCAGACTTCCCTCATAGCTCAGTTGGTAAAGAATCCACCTGCAATGCAGGAGAGCCCAGTTCGATTCCTGGGTCAGGAAGATCCACTGGAGAACAGATAAGCTACCCACTCCAGTATTCTTGGGCTTCCCTTGTGGCTGACTGGAAGAATCTGCCTGCAATGCAGGAGACCTGGGTTTGATCCCTGGATTGGGAAGATCCCCTGGAGAAGAGAAAGGCTACCCACTCCAGTATTCTGGTCTGGAGAATTCCATGGACGGTATAGTCCATGGGGTCACAAAGAGTCGGACACGACTGAGCGACTTTCACCTTTCGTCATCATCACCATCAAAACGATCCTCATGAGTCATTATTATGAAAATTAACTTGAAGTTTTAAACAGATTTTAGAATCAGGGCATAAAATGTTACAAATAATTCATATGTTAATAATAAATGGAACATAACATTCTTTCCAAATCATCCTGTTCTTTTTAGTGGAGGCAACTAACTGATCTATCAAGTGACTGGCTTAAGTTAAACTAAGTCAAAGGAAAACAGAGTTATTATATATGTGCTAACTCACGATGGGCTTCTTAAAATTTGTATCCTATAATTCTATCCTAGAGACCAATAAAAATCTACTGTTTTTAATGAGCTTGCCAATCTCATCATGTTTCCTAAATTTTAAATTTACTTCCATCTTATCAAATATGGGATGCATTAATTATGCAATTGTTCAGAATACTACAGAAGAGTTTACATGGGATTAAGTAGAGAAAAACATGGTTAATCATACAGCAAACATGTTGAGATTAATCATGTAATGAACATGTTAGATTTCTTGCTAATCATCAAAGAAATAAAAATTAATTTCATTTTTAATGAATCAGTATCATAGCAAAAATAGCAACAGAAAAATCTGACACATATTTTAAACTAGTATATTAATATATTTTTATGACATTGGAAATTAGAATAGCCTTTTTGGGAAGCAACAAAAGTCACAAAATTTGTCTTAGCTTGATTGAGCAAATGAAATTTGTAGTATGTATTCTTAAAAAAATAAAGAGCAAAACATTTATAGAAATGTTCATTAAATATTTTCTGTGTAATGAAAGCTAAATAATACTCATAACATCCAGCATTTATGTTGTACTTATGCTGTGCCAGACATGTTTTAGATCCTTTATAAGCTTGTTTAATCCTTACATGCTCTCTTTTTATCTCCCAGATAAGGAAACTGAGGTACAAAGTGCTTAAGAAATTTGTTACAGTGCAGAAGATATCAGACTGTGGATTTTATTCTCTAAACCATTACATTTTTAGTCTCACAAAAAGATGGGACAACTTATGACTTAGCAATAGGGAAATTGTCATGTAAATTATTATTTTCATTGGACAGAATATTATGCAACCACCAAAGTGAACCATTATGAAGAATATGAGCAATGTAGACTTCTAGAAATTATGCTAAATCATAAAATGATATAGTATGATCAACCCATTATGGTTGTAATTGTAAAAAATGACTCTCATATGAGGGACAATGTAAATGAGTACTCAGAGCCAGTTACATGCACACAGAGATTGCGAGAGGATTGAGATTAAAAAAAAAGAAGGCATTAGAAGATCTAACCACCTACCAAATCCTCTGCAAGAGAACAGCTGTCCACAAGATCAGACCCAGGGGCTATAGCAGTATGCCCATCTGATGCTGCACAGGCTTCCCAACAGAAGGACATTTTAACTGAATGATGGAGAAGAGCACTTGGCTTTAAAAATTTCAAGTAAATAGTGAGGTTGATGAGCCTAGAGGCTCTTATACAGAGTGAAGTAAGCCAGAAAGAGAAAAATAAATATTGTATATTAATGAATATATATGGACTCTAGAAACATGGTATAGATGAGCTTATTTGCAGGGAAGGAATGGAAATGCAGATACAGAGAATGGACTTTGGACACGGTAGGGGAAGGACAGAGTGGGACGAATGGAGAAAGCAACACAGACATATATACACCATCATGTCCTTGGACTGTATAGTCCATGGGGTTGCAAAGAGTCAGACACGACTGAGCGACTTTCACTTCACTTCACTTCATGTGTAAAATAGACAGCTGGTGAGAAGTTGCTGTATAACATGGGGAGCTAAGCCTGGCACTTCTTGATGACTTAGCGGGTGGGATGCAGGGAGGAGAGGTAGGCTCAAGAGGGAGGTGATATATGTAAAGTTATAGTTGATTTGTGTTGTTTTGGCAGAAACCATTACAACACTGTGAAGGAATTTTCCTCCAATTAAAAAACAAATTGAAAAGTGTGAAGTAAAGATGGAGAGTCAGAGACAGACGGAAAAATATTCCTATTTTATTAACCAGAGAAAAGTCTGGTTATATATTTATTAACCAGAGTTTGAAACCTGAGCCTGGCCCTTAGTTGGATGGAGTTTAGAAGAACAAACTCTGGCCTGATGGCTCAGTTGGTGAACAGAGCTCCTTCTGGAGTCAATGCCTGGCAAGTGCTGTGAAATCATAGATATCCAAAAGACTACAGCAGAGGTAGATAGTTGTTGATGGGAGTAGGGGTCAGACCAGAAAGAAATCTGAGTCTCTTTTCAAATGGAGTTAATTTCTAGAAATTGTGGGCTATTAGAATTGTAGAACACAAAGAGCTACAGAATGCTCAAGTATAGAGCAGTAGAAGATCCTCTAAATCCTTCTGTCTAGGACTGACCCGGGTTCGATTGCTGGGTCAGGAAGATCCCCTGGAGAAGGAAATGGCAACCCACTCCAGTATTCTTGCCTGGAAAATCCTATGGACTGAGGACCCTGGTAGGCTACAGTCCATGGGGTTGCAAAGAGTTGGGCACAACTGAGCGACTTTACTTTCACTTTCAGGACTTTGAAAACCCTTGATAGTTTTTCAGTCTTCATAACTGTGGAATTCAAGAAATCGCCAACTGGAAGGCATGAGTCAAGGCCATTGAATAGCTGGGATGGTGCAAGGCCTGCACATGTCTTGACAACAATTAAGTTAAATATGGACAGTAATGAGTGATAAATATGGTTTTTATTTTAGAAACTTTCTTTAATGTTAAAATATTTGTTTGGCAATTTAAAAAATCTGGTAATTTGTGGAAGTTGTACTTTAGCACATCTCCTCTTTTAGCTGTGTTTTTTAGCTATCCAAGTTCCTATAAATGGATATTTTTAGATGAGAATTTTTCCTTCTTTTACTCTTTTTCACTCACATCAACAAAATAAAATGATGTGGTTCAATTTGTTTATTTTTGGCTTTGTTTTCCTTGCCTGAGTATAAAGATCCAGATAAATATTCCTAATACCTATATCAAAGAGTGTATTGCCTATATTTTCTTCTGGGATTTTTATGGTTTTAGGTCTGACATTTAGGCCCTTCATCTATTTTGAGTTTATTTTTGTATATGGTGTGAGAAATGGTCTAGTTTCATTTTTTCCCAACATGATTTATTAAAAAAAACTGTCTTTTCTTCATCGAATATTATTGTCTCCACTGTCACAGATTAATTGACTGTACGTATGTGAGTTTGTTTCTGGGTTCTCTACTCTGATCTGTGTGTCTGCTTTTGTGCCAGGACTATACTGTTTTGATTACTAGAGCTTTGGGGTATAATTTGAAGTCAGGTAACATGATACTTCCCACTTCACTCCTCTTTCTCAAGATTGCTTTGGACATTTGGGATCTTTTGTAATTCCATACAAGTTTTAGGATTATATTTCTTCTTCTGTAAAAAACGCACTTCCTATTTTGATAGAGATTGTATTGGGTAGTATGAACATTTTAACAATGTTAATTCTTCTAATCCATGAAGAAGAAATATCTCTCTACTTATCTGTGTTATCTTCTATTTCTTTCATCAATATCTTAGAGCAACCTCTGGAATCTAATGTCTGATGATCTGAGGTGAAACTGATGTAATAATAATAAAGTGCACAATAAATGCAATGCACTTGAATCATCCTGAAACCTTCCCACCCCATCCTTGGTCCATGGAGAAATTTTCTTACACAAAACCAGTCCCTGATGCCAGGAAGTTTGGGGACCAGTATCTTAGAATTTTCAGAGTACAGATCTTTTACCTGCTTAGTTAAATTTCTTCTTAGGTATTTTCTTATTTTTGATGCAATTGGAAATGAGATTGTTCTGTTGATTTCTCTTTCTGGTAGATCATTATTAGTTTATATCAATGCAAGATTTTTGTGTATTAATTTCATATCTTGTTTCATTTATTAGTTCTAGTAATTTTTAGTGGAGTCTTTAGGATTTTCTATATATAGTATCATGCCTTGTGCAAATAGTGACAGGTTTATGTCTCCCCTTCCAATTGAATGCCTTTTGTCTTTTCCAAACACAACAGTATTAAACTAGAAATCAATTACAGGAAGAAAATAGGGTGAAAAAGACAAACACATGGCAACAGTGGGCAGGCTTGACTTGGTGTTAATCTTGGTGTTAATCTTTAGCCTTTCAACATTAATTATTTCATTTTATTTTTTCCTGTCTGAATGATGAGGCTAAGACTTCCAATACTGTTGATTAAAAGTGGTGGCAGTTGACCGCCTTGACTTGGTTTTCATCTTACAGGAAATGCTTTCAGCCTTTCAGCATTGATTATGATGCTAGCTGGTTTGTCATGAATGGCCTTTATTATGTTGAATTATATTCCCTCTATCCCAACTTTGTTGAGAGCTTTTATCATGAAAGGATGCTGAATTTTACCCATTTTTTTGCACCTATTGAAAATATCATGTAATTTTAATCTTCCATTTTCTTAACAGTTTATCACATTGATTGACTTGTGGATATCGAATCATAATTGCATATCTGGAATAAATCCACTTGATCATGATGAATAATCCTTTTAATCTGTTACTCAGTTTGGTTTGCTAATGTTTTGCTGAGGATTTTTATATCTATGTTCATCAGTGATATTTGGCCTGTTGTTCTTTTGCTGTGGTTTCAATGTATGGATTTACTATCCAGGAAATGCTTGCCTTGTAGAATGAGTACAGATACAGAACTGTTCCTACCTCAGCAATTTTGGGGAATAGTTTGAGAATGATAGGTACATGATATAGTCCCAGAGGTCCCTTAAACTATATTAATTTTGTAAAAATTCTTTTTTTTTCTCTTTGCTCTTCTAGTCCTGTGATTTCTACTATTCTGACTTCTAGGTTGCTTATGCATTGTTCCATATCACTTAATTTTTGATTCCCTCTAGTGTGTTTTTCATTTCAGTTACTCTTTCAGCTGTAATTGGTTCTTTTTTATATTTTCTAATTTATTGTTGACATCTTCATTATGTTCCTCTATTCTTCTACCAAGGTTGGTGAGCATTTTTATGACTCTTCCTTTGAACTCTTTATCATTACCTATCTCTATTTCATTAGAGCTTTTTCCATTTGTTTGTTTGTTTTATCTTGTTCTTTCCTTTGGAACATATTGCTTTGCATTTTCATTTTGTTTCACTTCCTGTGTGAAAGTGAAACACAGGCAGGTCAAACAGTTACCTCTCCCACTTTTGAAGTCAGGTACTCTGCAGACTGCTTGTGCCTGATGGTTCTAGAAACAGGGCTGGAGCTGAAGTGAGCATGGCCCAGAGCTTTTTTGGTGGGGTGGTCTGAAGCTTCTCCCAGTGCAAACTGGGGCTTCTATCTCAGGGTGGAGGTGGGTTGCTGGAGTTGAAGCCTGGTATGGACTGGGGGTTCTCCTGGGATGTGTTCAGTTCAATTCAGTTGCTCAGTCGTGTCCGACTCTTTGCGACCCCATGAATTGTAGCACGCCAGGCCTCCCTGTTCATCACCAACTCCCGGAGTTCATCCAGACTCACGTCCCTTGAGTCAGTGATGCCATCCAGCCATCTCATCCTCTGTTGTCCCCTTCTCCTCCTGCCCCCAATCCCTCCCAGCATCAGAATCTTTTCCAATGAGTCAACTTTTTGCATGAGGTGGCCAAAGTATTGGGGTTTCAGCTTTAGCATCATTCCTTCCAAAGAAATCCCAGGACTGATCTCCTTCAGAATGGACTGGTTGGATTTCCTTGCAGTCCAAGGGACTCTCAAGAGTCTTCTCCAACACCACAGTTCAAAAGCATCAATTCTTCGGCACTTAGCCTTCTTCACAGTCCAACTCTCACATCCATACATGACCACAGGAAAAACCATAGCCTTGACTAGATGAACCTTTGTTGGCAAAGTAATGTCTCTGCTTTTGAATATGCTATCTAGGTTGGTCATAACTTTCCTTCCAAGGAGTAAGTGTCTTTTAATTTCATGGCTGCAGTCACCATCTGAAGTGATTTTGGAGCCCAAGAAAATAAAGTCTGACACTGTTTCCACTGTTTCCCCATCTATTTCCCATGAAGTGATGGGACCAGATGCCGTGATCTTCATTTTCTGAATGTTGAGCTTTAAGTCAACTTTTTCACTCTCCACTTTCACTTTCATCAAGAGGCTTTTGAGTTCCTCTTTACTTTCTGCCATAAAGGTGGTGTCATCTGCATATCTGAGGTTATTAATATTTCTCCTGGCAATCTTGATTCCAGCTTGTGCTTCTTCCAGTCCAGCGTTTCTCATGATGTTAAATAAACAGGGTGACAATATACAGCCTTGACGTACTCCTTTTCCTATTTGGAACCAGTCTGTTGTTCCATGTCCAGTTCTAACTGTTGCTTCTTGACCTGCATACAAATTTCTCAAGAGGCAGATCAGGTGGTCTGGTATTCCCATCTCTTTCAGAATTTTCCACAGCTTATTGTGATCCACACAGTCAAAGACTTTTGCATAGTCAATAAAGCAGAAATAGATGTTTTTCTGGAACTCTCTTGCTTTTCCCATGATCCGTGTAGCCACTGCCTAAGTGGGGTGCTGGAGCCAGATCCCTGTGCCAGCTGGGGCTTCTCCAAGGGTGCACTGGAAGCTATGGTCTTTGCAGGAGGGCTAGGGCTGGAGTCATTTGAGGCTGAGGTCTTTCCTGTGGCATGTTGAAAGCTGCTGCCTTGGTGGGGTGGAAGGGACTGGAGCTGAAGTCTGATGTATGCTGGGGCTTCTTCTGGATGCACTGAGGGTCACCACTTTGGTGGTTGCTGGATTGAGAGTATCTAGAGTGTGAACCAGGCCTTTTTCTGGGGCTCATCAGAATCCACAGCCTTGGAGGAGATCCCGGGGGTCTGGAGCAAGGTGTGGACTGGATGTCATGCCTGGGTGACCTTGACAGGCCAGGTAGAGTACCAATCACTTTTTAGTCTGTTGCCTCTGTGCTGGGACTCAGAGCTAATTCACTTATGCACATGCCCATTGTTTCCTCACACCCTCCAGCTCTTCTGATAGTAAGCTCCTTTGGTTTTCAAGACTAAATAAGGGGGTCACCTTCCCATTGCCCATCCCCAGGGGTGAGATGCCCAATGTGGGGCTCAAATGCTTGCTCCTTATGGAGGACCTCTGAGTTTGTAATATTGCCCTCCTCTTTGGGATCACCTCTTGAGGGGCCTGAGTCCAGACTAGAACACTGATCCTTCCCTTCAACATGTCTCAGTGTGTGCGTGTTTTCTTTATATTCTTAATTATAGAAGAGCTCTTCTGCTAGTCTTCAGATCATTCTCAGAGTTATTCTACATGTAGTTGCAGTTTTGGTGTGTCAGTGGGAGGAGGCAAGCTCACGATCTTGCATCTTGATCCTACCTCCCCCTACTAACTTATACATTCATTTCCCAAAAAGCCCTGACTACCATTCACAGACTCAGGTTCTAACACTAAAAACATTTTAGTATGAAATTCTTGCCACTGGCTTATTTTGGGGTTTAAAAGAATCAAGTGCTACTGAGAAAAGTGCACTTCTCCACCTTTCTAGACTAATATTCATCAGTCTGTACCAACTAGCCAAATTTCATTCCTATTAAATCACCAATGCTAAGAACTTTAAATTTATCTTCTAAGCAGCAAAATGTATGTATGGATTGGATTGTAACCTAAACAGACATTGTTCTGGGGGATCTGCATTAGAAAATGAAGAAATCTTACTGCTGAGCTTTGCAAACAGTGTCATACTATGGCATGAAGCATAAAGGATAAATAAGCTGGCCTGTACTGAGGCTAGGCCAGCTGGTTGCTAATGAACTTCTTTTCTAGGGCCTTCATCTGCTGTATTTCCTATGACTCAGCACAGCCTCCCACCCTCTGTTCAAAAGAGTCGTGGATCATTTTGGAATAGTTTGCAGTACACACCCTTTATACTTTGATGACATCAAAGGCAGTTAAATTTAGTCACTAAAATGCAAACATTTGCCCATGGAACCAGCCATAGGACTCCTTTTAAACACAGTACATCACCACTTTTCACCAATAATACCAGCTTCCTTTACTGAACATTCCCTGTAATCAGGCACTTTTCTGAGCACATTCCACCCATTAATCCTCTTAATAACCTTAGTGAGAAGATATTACTCCCATTTTTCAGATGAGCAAACTAAAGCAGAGAAGGTTGAATAATGTGCTCAGGCTCACACAAAGAAGTTGGGGTTGTAAAGCAAGGAAAATGGCACCAGATTCCCTATGCAACCATCTCAATTCTTCTTCGCCACTCTCGCCATCACCTTCTGGTGCCTTACATATAATCTATGGTCCAAACACATTCCTATTCTTTCAGTTTTAGGTAGATCCCCTGCTTATGCACTGCTATTGCCCCTGAGCTTGTAGTACTCTGGTTTCTCTATGGGGGATGTATGCCTCTATGCCTTTAAACCAACATATTTAATAGACCCTTGCAGAAATATTGTAGTTAAGTTGGGGGAGAGTTAGAGGACATTCATGGGGAGAGTTACTTTGTTTTGCTTTAGTGATAGTCTGCTTAATCACAGGGCTTCCCTGGTGGCTCAGAATCCACATGCCAGTGCAGGAAATGCAAGAGACATGGGTTCAATCCCAGGGTCAGGAAGATCCTCTGGAGAAGGAAATGACAATCTGCTCCAGTATTTCTTGCCTGGAAAATTCCATGGCCAGAGCAGCCTGGAAGGCTACAAACCATGGGGTCCAAAGAGTTGGACATGGCTGAGCACACACGTACACAGGATGAGAGGATGGGTAGTAAAGAAGAAAATTACAGTAATGGTAATTAGGATCTGAGCCCCCCTGCATTAACCCCTTAGTTGTTGGACAAAGAGGAGGGTAATTAACCAAACATGGAACAACAGACTGGTTCAAAATTGGTAAAGGAATATGTATAAATCTGTATATTGTCACCCAGCTTATTTAACTTATATGTAGAGAATATGATGCAAAATGCTAGACTGGATGAAGCACAAGCTGAATCAAGATTGCCAGGAGAAATATCAATAACCTCAGATATGCAAATGACATCACCCTTATGGCAGAAAGTGAAGAGGAACTAAAGCACCTCTGAATGAAGGTGAAAAAGGAGAGTGAAAAAGCTGGCTTAAAACTCAGCATTCAAAAAATGAAGACTGTGGCATCCGGTCCCATCACTTCATAACAAATAGATGGAGAAAAAGTGGAAACAGTGACAGATTTTATTTTCTTGGGCTCCAAAATCACTTCAGATGGTGACTGCAACCATGAAATTAAGACACTTTCTCCGTGGAAGAAAAGCTACGACAAACCTAGACATCTTATTAGAAAGCAGAGACATCACTTCTTCAACAAAGATCCATATAGTCAAATCTATGGTTTTTCCAGTAGTCACATACAGATGTGGGAGCTGGACCATAAAGAAGGCTGAGCACCAAAGAATTGATGCGTTCAAACTGTGGTGCTGTGGAAAACTCCTGAGAGTCCTTTGGACTGTAAAGGGATCAAACCTGTCAATATTAAGGGAAATCAACCCTGCATACTCATTGGAAGAACTGATGCTGGCTCAAGCTCCATTATTTTGGTCACCTGATGTGAACAGCCAACTCATTGGGAAAGTCCCTGATGCCAGGAAAGATTGATGGCAGAAGAAGAGGGTGTCAGAGGATGAGATGGCTGGATGGCATCGCCAATGCAATGGACATGAACTTGGGCAAACTGTGGGAGATGGTGAGTGACAGGGAGGCCTGGAATGCTGCAGTCCATGGGGTTGCAAAGAGTTGGACATGACTTAGCGACTGAACAACAACAGTGTGTCTTGGCTAGAGATTCTTACTTTTGTAGCATCTTGAGTTACTGGTCTAAATGGGATTCTAAAGTGGCCCCCAATCCTCCTCTTATTCTGTCCTTCTCTTGTATCACAACTGAAATATGATTTCGTTTAATAATAATCCATTCATATTCTCATTTCAAAGTAGTGAAGCAATTCTCTGTCGAGCTCCACTAAGAATATATTGAACTCTCTCTTTCATCTTGGAACCAGTATTTACAGGAACTGAGTTCAAAACAGATTTCATATTCTGTGTTCCCTGGTCTTATTTCAATCTCTTTCAGAATTAAAATTTTCTTTTACTTTCTATATTAGAAATATACTGCTTTATCCTTCTGTTGATAGATGAAATATCTAATGTCATCTGTCAGGCCTAGAAGGTTAAGAACTGAAATCCAGATTTTAGAGAATGAATAACTCAGATGTCTCAGTTCCTGCTCTGTCTGCCTTACATTTCTTTTTCAGGTATGTGCTAGCCTGCCCAGCATTCTTCTACAGCACCAATAACTATCACTATTAAGGAAACAGTCTATATTCATCTGTTTATTTAATAGTCTTTCCTACTAAACAGATTGAAGGAAAATATTACTAAGCCTATGTACAGGTAAAGAATTTGAGACTTAGAGAGTTGAACAATTTGTGATAGGTCATGCAGAGAGTAATCAGGCCATGTGGCTAAAACACTGAAACTTTGGTCTTTTTGATCTGTATCTTTTTTTTTTTTTTTTTAGAAAAAGAATTCAGTTTTATTACTGAATGGTCATTAAACTGGAATGTGATACATGTTACAGGCAATCTACTAAGAGGTTTTAAGGACAGAAAGAACTCTCCCCCTTCTATAAAGCCAAGCAGATACAAACTATTACATAAATGTTTTCAAGATAAACAATAACTACTCCTCAGGTATGACCTGTATATTTTGCCTAGATTATGCTATCTCCCTGATAAATGAGTCAGCAATTTATTCTTTCTTTTTCCTATAATTGTTGTAAGTCGTTTTCTTCTTCATATTATACTCAGATTGTCAGAGGTTAACGTCACTATTAAAAACGTAAAGGATGCTGGGGTGGTCCCTCTCCCATCTGTGCCTAATTTGCCAACCTGGCTCTTGCAGAAATGTATTGATTCAACCAGTCAATCCTAAAGGAAATCACTCCTGAATAGTCATTGGAAGGACTGATGCTGAAGCATCAGTATTGGAATACTTTGGCCACCTGATGCAAAGGGCTGACTCATTGGAAAAGACTCTGATGTTGAGAAGGATTGAGTGCAAGAGAAGAGGGCAACAGAGGATGAGATGGTTGGATGGCAGAACGAACTCACTGACATGAGTCTGAGTCAACTCCAGGAGATGGTGAAAGACACGGAAGCCTGGCGTGCTGTAGTCCATGGTGTCACAAAGATTTGGATAACTTAGTGACTCAACATTAACAATGGATCCTGGAGAATGACTAGAGTATAGACCACTGCAAGCTCCAACAAGTAATAGCCCTGTTCACAGCTGCTGTGCTCAACATAGTGTCATTGCTACAGCAGATTTATAAAGCCTCATGTTCCCATGGTATGCAGTTGTTGATTTAGTGAGTGCACTCTTTTCTAGTCTGGCCAGATAAGGGGATCAGAAACAGTTTGGATTTACATGACTGACACAAAGGCATTCATTTATGTTTTTACTTCAGGGTTGTGTTAATTCTCCTGCCCTCTGTCATCATATAATTTGGAGAGATTCAGACAGAATTCCTCAGAACATGACATCAATCCACTATATCACACAGGTTAGACATGAGGAATGAGAGGTGGCTAGCATGTGGAAGGCTTGGGAAGTGACATGCTCTTCCCATGGTGGAAGATAAATTATATGAAGCATTTACTTTAGAAAACTTGTAAATTCCTTCTTTGTCCCTTTGAAATGTAAATCTTTGGATCTTCCCTAGTAGTCCAGTGATTAAGTATCCACCTGCCAATGTGGGGGACACAGGTTCAATCCCTCGTCCAGGAAGATTCCACATGCCATGGAACAACTAAGTTCCTGTGCCACAAGTACTGAAGCCCACATGTTCTAGAGCCCACGCTCTGCAACTAGAGGAGCCTCCACAGTGAGAAATCTGCACACCACAGAGAAGTCCCCCCTTCCTGCAGCTAGAGAAAACCTGCTCGCAGCAACGAAGATCCAGCACAACCAAATAGAAACAAAGGAAGGAAGCCACTGAAGTCTTCTGCTAGTCTCTTGGCAATTTCAAAGCCCAAGAAATGTCCCGAGAACCATCCCTTAGAAAGGTAACCTTGAAGAAAGACCGTGTCCTCTCTCCCAGCCTCTGTGGAAAGGCAGGAGCCTAACTCCATGAAGCATCAATTCACAAATACAGATGATCTGTTCACATTGATTAACCTTCCCACTTCACCAAGCCCTCCAGTACAATTCCACTAACTCACCCAGTGTTTCTCATCTTCAATCTTTCTCACCTACTGCCAGTCTCCCCCCCTCATTTTTATTGTGATATAATTTATATTTCATGTTGAATAAGTTTAAGGTACACAACAAATGACTGGATATATGTTTATATTGGAAAATGGCTGTCACAATTAGTTAGTATCTATTGCTACACATTTATAAATTTGTTTTATCTGTGTTGAGAACTTTCCAGATATACTCTCAGCAACTTTTAGATATATAATATACTATTGTTCACTTGGTTCCTTGTCTGTTTAACTCAGTCTGGAACAACCTGTCTTTGATGCAGGCTTCATGATGAGAAGAGCTGGAGAAGTTGCTTTGGCTGTGTCGGAAATTTCAGAACTTCCTTTTTAAGCCTGAACCACCTACTTCTGGACGATGACATAAAAGAAGAACAAAAATCTATCTTATTTGAGCAGCTGGATTTGGATGTCTCTCTGTGTCTCAGCTTGGCATGTGTCATAAGTAATATAAGGCCTATTTGACTGAGTTCCTTTAAAAAGGAGACAAGTTTGAAAAACAAAACAAAACTGAAACATAATTTTGTTTTGTTTTCTTCCTCTGAACATGAATTATGGCACTGAACTTTGTTAAAAGTCAAAACCAAGGAAAATACAACAGTGCATGCAGCATCCCATCACACACAATTGAAATAAATGAATGTGGTATTTAAGTCTTGGATCAAAATTGTATTGTTCAGAAACAGGAAAGGAGAAAGAGATGAATACATTTATAATATTTTAAGATTCAAATTGGCCAAGTTATACAATGATTTATTTATTAGAAAAACATTGCAGAGAACCTATCCTCAAGTCTACTTTATTTTCTGAAATACTAGATTGCTTAGAAAAAATGAATATAATAACATGATAAACATAAAAATGGAATACTTCTGTTATTATGGTGTTTTTTTTAAAAAAGGAACAAAGAAGGTAGACCATCATCCAGTTATCAGATCAGATCAGATCAGTCGCTCAGTCGTGTCTGACTCTTTGCCACCCCATGAATTGCAGCACACCAGGCCTCCCTGTCCATCACCAACTCCAGGAGTTCATTCAGACTCATGCCCATCGAGTCAGTGATGCCATCCAGCCATCTCATCCTCTGTCGTCCCCTTCTCCTCCTGCCCCCAATCCCTCCCAGCATCAGAGTCTTTTCCAATGAGTCAACTCTTTTTATGAGGTGGCCAAAGTATTGGGGTTTCAGCTTTAGCATCATTCCTTCTGAAGAAATCCCAGGGCTGATCTCCTTCAGAATGGACTGGTTGGATCTCCTTGCAGTCCAAGGGACTCTCAAGAGTCTTCTCCAACACCACAGTTCAAAAGCATCAATTCTTCGGCGCTCAGCCTTCTTCACAGTCCAACTCTCACATCCATACATGACCACAGAAAAAACCATAGCCTTGACTAGACAAACCTTTGTTGGCAAAGTAATGTTTCTGCTTTTGAATATGCTATCTAGGTTGGTCATAACTTTCCTTCCAAGGAGTAAGTGTCTTTTAATTTCATGGCTGCAGTCACCATCTGTAGTGATTTTGGAGCCCAGAAAAATAAAGTCTGACACTGTTTCCACTGTTTCCCCATCTATTTCCCATGAAGTGATGGGACCGGATGCCATGATCTTCGTTTTCTGAATGTTGAGCTTTAAGCCAACTTTTTCACTCTCCACTTTCATCAAGAGGCTTTTGAGTTCCTCTTCACTTTCTGCCATAAGGGTGGTGTCATCTGCATATCTGAGGTTATTGATATTTCTCCTAGCAATCTTGATTCCAGCTTGTGTTTCTTCCAGTCCAGCGTTTCTCATGATGTACTCTGCATATAAGTTAAATAAACAGGGTGACAGTATACAGCCTTGACGAACTCCTTTTCCTATTTGGAACCAGTCTGTTGTTCCATGTCCAGTTCTAACTGTTGCTTCCTGACCTGCATACAAATTTCTCAACAGGCAGATCATGGTCTCGTATTCCCATGTCTTTCAG